>NC_031770.1:65600821-65682763 GCF_001522545.3 Parus major | reverse complement strand
TTCTTTCTTTCTTTCCTTCTTCTTTCTTTCCTTCTTTCTTTCCTTTCTTTCCTTCTTTCTTTCCTTCTTTCCTTCTTTCCTTCTTTCCTTCTTTTTCCTTTCCCTTATTTCAAAAGAAAGGATAAAACTAACTTTTTTATGCTTTCCATATGAATAAACTATGCAAAGTATGTCTTTAGAAAAAAGACTCTTTCATTGAGACTTACGTTAGTAGATTTTAAAATTTGGTCAGATATTATGCAGTTAGAAATACACAACCCGATTTTTTAATAACTTTAAATAGCTTAGAACAAATTCTACAAACGCAAACAATATCAAAGCCATTTATTAATATCTGAAGATGGCTTGCAAAGCAATAAAACAACAAACCACATAATTTTGAGGCGAAGAAATTAGTTCTTGAAGAAATATTAGTCACTGAAGAATAATGAATGAGGGCTTTGTATCTGGTGAGGGTTTTGGTTTGGGTTTTTTGTTGGATTGTTTTTGTTTTTGTTTTTCCTCCTGCATTGTTTTGTAGATCAGATGACTACTCAGTCCACTGCAGAATTCCACACAGCCAAGTTCAGTGGTTTCCAGCTTTTTCATTTATAGGTTTCTAAACATTTAGATGGTTCTCCACCCATACAAACATGAGCTTGCTGATACTGAACTCAATTCTCTCAGTTAGTTACTTCTCATGTTAACATCATGGTACTCTGGAATGCCACCTAGAGAAGGCTGAAGAGGGAATTAGGAAAAATACATGTTTCTTTTCTCAGGAATGTCTGTCCTTATGCAATAGTTATCTACTACAGTGTCATTTCCTCTGACTCACTGCCACGTTATTGATCCCATTTTGACATGGGAAGGCCGCAGCTTGAAACACACAGAAACATTTCCTCTTTAATTCCAGCTTGCATAACCAAATGTTATAGTAAAATTTAATCCTTTACATGTGGAAGCTGAGTTCGCACTAACAAAATGTGGTAAACGACAAATCTAAAAGCAGCATTATGTAATGCATGGGTGTGAACCCAAGAGATAAATAATGGCATTAGTTAGGGGTGACATCCTTAACCAGTGGAGAAGAGGCAGAGTAATTTGTCTCTGCCTGTTTTCTCTTTGTTGCCATTCTTGTAGGGGCTGTAGCTGTCTTTTATACTTCTTGTTAACTCCTTTGTGTTTTTACGACATAAAGAAAGATTTTCATATGCTGAATAAATTTTCTTTTTATTCTTTCTTATGCCCTAAAGCAAATTCTAGCCTATACACCAGGTTGCATTCCTTCAGTAACCAATACTTAGTGTTTTCTGATTTGTGTTTATGGCCCTGATACTAATATAACCTTATCATGCCTGTATTTTCAAGGTGTATGTTGTAACAGTATAATATGAAGTACTTAATAAACTACTGGGGTGCTTGAAAGGTGTGATATGTGGAGAGGTACCCAGACCAGAGGTTTTCAACCATGTTTTCATTTCTGCTTTTACTGCCTTTGAACTCCATTGATTCTTACATTCTTGGCTATACCATGGCCTCAAAAATCTCCATAACAGAATAACTATAGCAATCTTCTTGATCTGCAAATCATGGATTCAAGCTTCCCCAGGCTCTGCAGATGCTAGGAAATACTCTGCCCTCTCATATCGATAAATTATTTTCAGACACACAAAAGTTGGGCATTGCTTCTTCTCACAAAACTTTTGAGAAAAACAAATGTCATTGCTATACTTTATATGATGCATATAGAAGACAACAAGGATCGTTTCCAAAATGAGTAATGCAAACCCATTATAAATGCAATGGCTTTTAAAATACAGCAAAACTTTCATTAATATCCTGAAAAATCTTCCCCTGAAATGTCAAACTTAGGAGGCAATAGAAAGTTTTTTTAAAGTTTATAAATAGAAACTTTTAAAGTTTATATGATTGGATGTGAAAATAATACCCTTTAATGTCACAGAATAAATTTTGAATGCTAAAACCATGTTCAGTGGGCTTTTTTTTTTCTTTTTTCCCCTAAATGACAGGTATAAAATAGAATAATACACCAAAATAAGTAATTTAATAACAAGGATGAACATCTATGGACAGGGTTCATTAGGCTTGCTACTAGCAGAAGATAATGACTCACCTGCATATTACACAATGATTCAGGTTCTGAAGCTAAAATTTAATCTTTTAAACATTGGTTAATATTATCAGCCACAAGTCTTCTGGGACTTTTAATTGTCTGATTTAAATTGAATGCTTTTTTCCCAGCTTTTGTTGCCACCCAATTAATTTTCAAAACCAATTAAGATAAAAATCACCCATAATAGTATCATACTTATTATTAAATTTATGGTTTTGTCAATCTCATTTACTATTTTTGACCTACCCTTAATGGCTTCTGATTAGAAGGGGCATAGACTCCAGGAGTTGTGCCTGGGAACTATTCATGCATTTGGGGAAGCATGTTCTCTTGAATTGGGTATTGGTTTTGCTAACTGAAGAGGTAAATGAGAAGTTTATAATGAATAATTCATTTGACATGTGTAACCCATTTTTAGGCTAACATGATATCTGCAAGTAGATCCCATTTTCCTAACAATACTAACTGAATGTGTGCAAGAAAATTCCTTTTGTGTTTTCAGTTCTATTGGAGGGAATGCAGAGGTAAATGTAAAGATACTTACTGTTAGTTCAATAATTTTTTTTCTCTTTCTTGACTGAAGGATTGCACAAGGATATTTGGTGTCAATATTTGAAATCCTAATGTTGCAAAGGTTTTTTTGTAGGTGTATAGTTCTCTCATGTCAAGTCCTACCAGAGACAATGTAATTCATATTTATTTTGGGGAAATCTATTTTTTGTAAGCTTTTTTAAGACTTCATAGAATTGTAAAATGTCTTAAGTTGGAAGTGACACCAAAGATCATTTAATTCCAACACCCGTGCCATATGCAGCATGTCATGCACTAGGTCAGGTTGCTCAGAACTCCACCCAACTTGGCCTTGAACACTTCCAGGGACTGTGTGTCCACAGCTTCTTTGTTCAACCTGTTTCAATGCTGCACCACCCTCAATGTACAGAATTTATTCCTAATATCTAATCTAAACCTACCCTCCTTCATTTTAAAGCCATTGCCCCCCTGTCTTATCATGCCCTTGTAAAAATTCCACTCCAGCTCTCTTGCAGGTCCCTTTTTAGATACTGAAGGTCATCTATAATGTCTCACTGCAACCTTCTCTTCTCCAGGGTGAACTAGCCTAACTCTCAGCCTGTCTTCATAGGAGACATGCTCCCACCCTCTGACCATCTTTCTGACCCTCCCCTGGACTCACTCCAGCAGGTCCACAACCTTCTTATTTTAAGTTCCCAGACCTGGACACCGCATGAGAGTGGAGTAGATGGGCAGATCCCTCACCCTGCTCTCCACACTGCTTTTGATGCATGCCTGGACACAGCTGAACTTCTGGGCTGCAAGTGCACATGGCTGGGTCATGCCCAGCATGTCATTCACCAACATCCCCAAGTCCTTCTACCCAGGGCTGCTTTCAATCCGTTCTCTGCTTGTGCTTGGGATTGCCATGACCCAGGTGCAAGACATCACACTTGGTCTTCTGAAACTTTAGGTTTGCACAGTCTCACCTCTCAAACCTGCCAAGGTTCCTCTGGATGACATCCCTTCTCTCCAGTCCTTTGACTCTATCACACAACTCGGTGTTGTGGACAAACTTGCCGAGAGTTCACTCAAGCCCTCTGACAATGTTAAACAGTGTTGATCCCAAAACCGAACCCTGAGGAATACCACTTGTCACTGGTCTACAACTGGATATTGAGCCATTGACCACAATCCTGCGAGTGAGACCATCCAGTCAATTCCTTATTGATCAAGTAGCCCATCTATCAAACCAACATCTCTGCAGTTTATAGAGAAAGATGTCATGTGTACTCTGTCAAGACTTGCACAAGGCCAGACAGATGACGCTGGTTATCCACCATCCACCACTGCTGTAACCCTGTCACAAATATGTCAGGCACAGTTAGCCCTTAGTGAAGCCATGTTGGCTGTCACCCAATCACTTCCTTATTTTCCATTTTACCGTAATTTCCAGGAGAATCTTCATGTTCTTGCAAAGCACAAGGTGAGATTGACTGGCCTGTGTTTACCCAGGTCTTTATGGTTTTCCCTTTTTAAAAATTTGGGTTATATTTCCCTTTTCCAAGTCAGCTGGAACTTCACTGGACTGCCATGACTTCTCAAATAAAATGGATAGTGGCTTAACCACTTCTTCCACCACTTCCCTCATGACCCACATCACCGTGACTGATGAATTTCATCAGTCCCATGAACTTGTGTAGCTTCTGGATCCTTTGACAGTCTCACACCTGATCTCCTCCTATAGCAAGTGAGAGTCCCTGCTTTTGTATCCTGTAATTTGGTCAGTGTGGCTGGAGCACGTGTTTTTGAAGACCAAAGTAAAAAAGTTATTGAATTGTTCAACCTTCCCCATATGCCAGGTAACTAGGCTTCCCATTTTCTTCCAGAAAAGGCTTGTGTTTTCCCTAGTCTACTTTTCATCATTAATTTACCTAGAGAAAGTTTTCTTATTGCCCTTGAAATCCCTGGCCAGATTTAATTCTACCAGGGCTTTAGCCTTCCTAATGTGATCCCTGGGTGCTCAGGAATTTTTCAGGAATCTTTCATTCCTTTTGAATACTTCTAACCAGTAAATCAAAAGTGAGGCTGCACGTATGGATAAAATGGAGCAATTTAAAATGTGAACCAATACCATGTGGAAATAACCCATATTCTTTCTCCAAGCCTGACTATCTCCACTGTTTTAGTGTATTCTAAGAGTTCTCTTGTGAGGGCTCTATCACTGGTTTCCTTTATTATTAGAATGTTAGCTTTGTGTATGATACAGCATGACATTAAAAAACACAGAGTATGTAAGTCAGATGATCTCTTGTTGTCTACATAGTTCATGTAAATACAGTTGAAAAGCTCTGCATTTCAGAAAATGAAACTTTTTATTCTCAGAAGTCTGAAAGTCAGAATGAAGATCTTATATGTTTTTCCACATCTTTTTTTTTTGTTGTTAGCTGAGCACCAGATCATTTCTTTCCTCTCACTTATATGAGTAGTTACTGGCTAGTTGGAATTATTTACCTATACCTGAAAATAGAATGTATCTGAATATATGTATTTAAGAAAAGAATTTCTGTAAGCCAGCAATAAATCTTTAAGAGAAATCAGCAGCAAATCTGCATGTCAATTTTATTTTATACACCAATAACATAAATAAGCCCAAGAACTGAATATGTCATTTATAAAACTAGTAGCTTTTCAATAGTGAATCTAGAAACCATATAAAGAACCTTTATTATTCTTGCTGCAAATATCTTATATGAAAAATGGAAACATTTTTCAAAAATGCTTGTTGTTGACCAGACCAATGACGTTCAATAAGGACTTTTATTTGGATAAATGCAAAAATAAGCAAGTGGTAAAGCATGAATAAGTATTAATAACTTCCTTCAAGCTGAAAGAAGATAGGTGACATAGAAACAACTGAACCATTGCAAGAACCATTTGACTGTTTATTTCATATTGTTTTCTCCACACAGAATATTTATTTTCTCCTTCGAAAATTGCTCTCGCTGAATCACAGGGTTTTCACCTTATGGCATCAAATGAAAAAAGTTAGCAACTTCCTAACTGGATCTGTCTTGACTATGATCCATTTCTTCATTAAACTTAAAAATCTGCAGCCGGGGAGAATTAAGCCTTAAGAACTACAGAGGGCTCATCATTCAAGTAAATGAATGTTCTGCATGAGTGTTGGAAATAGTAAGAGTGAAAAGAGTGAGCCATCTGTTTTAGAACTGACACAGGACTTAGAAGTCTATATCGCAGGTATGGATCATAAGTCAGACCTGGCACTTACATTTTTCTGTGAATATTACAGGGCCTCTCTGAAATTAAACTGAGCCAAAGGCTATGCAATCCAAGATGCCCAGAGATTAAATTAGACTAGTTAGGGAATGTGGTGAAATACCCTGGTTTATTTCCAGGAAAATTCTGTTAATCTATTATTCAAGTAGAGCACAGTATAAATTAATCATCAAGGCAAGTCCATATCCTCTATCACACCAGCTGTTTATATGCAGGGTAAGAGAGAGAGAGAGAAAGAGAAAAATGACAAAATTCTTATAGTCTAGAGATTGAGGAAGTAAATTTTGCATATCTTTATTTTGGAAAGGAGACCTAGGAATGTACATGTTAGTAAGATTGTACGGGCCTCTCCTGAGACAACTTCAGCCCAAGTTTTGGAACACTGAAAAAACAAAGCCTCAATTTACTTGCTTGAGTGCTCAGTTGCCACTGCTTTTAGATGTTTTGTTCTAGATAGAAATAAAATACTGGTATACTTCAATGACAACAAAGAACATGAGATTTAAGCCCTGTTGGTCCACGTTGTATCTATATCTCATCTTTCAGTATGAAGAATTTGTAGAGTTAGGCTCATTTATAGAAAGAAGGGGTACAGTAAGAGGTTGTACCCAAAATGAAAGCTTGGTCAAGGAGTTTGTGTCGTTCTAATTAGGAACGGCGGGAAAGAACGACACAGACTCTCAAGGGAGTCAGAACAAGAGAATTCTTCTAGTTTATTGCTTTAGGTTTGTTATATAGATTAGTTCATGGAAAGTACAGAAAGGAAACTCTTATTGGTTAGCAAATCAACACATCACTATCATTGGTCAGTAGGGCACAACACCCCCTGACTTTCTCTTGCAAGGAAAACAAGAGGACAGACAAACAGCACCTGGCAGTTGTTTTCTGTCTCTGAGGATTGTTTTGAAATCCTCCTATGAATTTCTCAGGCTAGCTTCTCAGGCAGGACTGAGAGGCCATGGGGCCTGCAGCCTGCTCCAAAGCCAGCATCCACAAGTTTGTCCTAAGCTCAATGATTGGACTAAGCTAATATCAATAGAAGTTACCATTTGTTTCATTGAATTATGGTTTTTACTTCAAATTATTAACTTTTAATATTGATCTTCTCTGCAAAGAAGCTAATACATCCTTCTTCAGTTTCCACAACTTACGTACTTTCAGTACTGTAGGCACATCAGCCACCTTAACAAAACATTTCCAGCTGAGTATATAAAATTGCTTTCCACATAAAAGAGCTCAAAGACTGCAACTTTATCATATTTTCCATAAATGGTCCATACCACAAGCCAGACCACTGGAAATTTAACTTAAAAGGCATTACACCTAGGTGTAAGAGAACTGTAGTAACACTTCTAAGGCATCCTCAGAAACTAAACTGCTCAGTAAAGATAGGTGAGGGTTATATACACTTCACACCACTGACATTCCTAACAAATTAAAGTTTATATACAAAATATTATGCTGTGCATTGAAAAATCTGCTGCCTGACAGCAAAAAAATAAAAAATAAAAAAAAATCTACTGTGTGACAGGAAATCTTTATGCCTCATTGCCTTTAACTTCAGAGCAGAAAGTTTTCTATTCCTCTTCCCTTTCCCATCACACCTACTTTCACTGTATGTGGTGCATTTTCCACAATATTAAACGATCAGATTGGTCTCTCAGATTGTACTCCTGGTGTATTCACTGCTATTAGGAAGAATATTTTTCACATCATAAGATAAAGATAGTTTACCTTCTTAACTAACACAACCTTCTTGTGCAAGATATTTCATCAAGTGTCAGAAAAATATTCTGCCAAAGTGCTGAAAGTTCAATCTGACTCACAGTACTTCTTATTTCAGTCCCACAGCATATTACCTGGAGCATCAACTGATGTAAATTAGGACATCTCTGGGCATTTTTTACTTCATACATTAGCATATTCCTTGTCAGGTAGACAAGGTACAGACTGGTGTGGGTGTCATCAGAATATGTAAGGACAATGCTTTGCAATTATATCTAAAAATATATTGCATTTTCATTTGTGTATATGCAAACATTCAGTAAATTACGGGAAGCACAATCAAGAGAAAGCAAATACTTAAATGTTTAGTGAAAGAGATGGTATTTCATTTAGTTCAGAAGTTCTTATTAACCAAGTAATAATAATTCTACATTCCTTCATTAGCTGACTTATTTTAAAGATTACGTGATTAAAAATCCCTAAATATTTTGCTATACCTCTTAACTCTTGATTTTTAAAACTAGCCATTTTTTTCTTACAATCAAAAAATGGGCTTTTTTTAACTTTTGTGTATAAAAGTGGACTTGTTCCTGGTAGCTCTCTGCCGATACTTTCTATTCATAATGAAGTCAGTGAGTCTACATGAATAAAAAAGAGAAAACATGCAAAAGATTTTCAAAATTAGACCCTCTAATATTAAAGTAGTGAAATGAAATAGAAAATCCTTAACTGCTAGTCTTCCACAGTTTACTGAGTCTGCAGTGTGTAAAGAGATTTCAATCTTTTCCATTAAAATTTTTACCCCTTTTTCTATGTGTGAAAGACTGAAGCAAATTTTAAAGGATATTCAGCAGGGAAGATGATATTTTATTCTTAACAGTGAGATAGAGTAAAAGGAGACAGTTTCCTAACGTTGTAAGCCGTCCCCAAACACAAAGTCATAGCTTGATATTAAGAAATGTAAGATGCTATGAGAAATTCAGGTAATATTCTTTAGATAAAGGTTATTGTATATATAAAACTAATTGTTTAAATTACTGGACCAGAAAGGAGAAGCATAAGTCAATCAAATCAAAGTAAGCTAAATAAGTCAATCAAATAAAAAGCAGAACAGGAATTTTATAACGAGTAACCAAAATTTTGACTGCCAATATTACTACTGACAGTCGGTTAGCAGACTGCTCCATCTGATTTAACCTTTGTACATAAATGTGTCTCCAGCAGACAGGGCATGAAATCCCAGTCACAAGCTGCAGAACCAATTATGTGTTTTTCTACTTCTTCATTACATACTCTTATAGGATAAAAATTTAGTGTGAAAGAGAAATAAGTGCAATCAGACATCTTTTACCTGGTAAACAGGGACAGTCTACATATGTTTTTGAATTATGAGATGGGATCTTAGCCTTATTTTCATACTAAAACCAAAAATGGTCCCTTGCTGTGTATTTCTCTATTCATTTGTGTTTTTCAATGTCTATGCAATGTCTATACAATACATGGATGGACAGAAAAAAGCCAGTGTTACCAAAATTGTCTTAGCTTTATTTTTATTCCTTCTTTTTTTTTTCTTTTTTCTTTTTTCTTTTGACATCTTTCCTAGTCCAAATATTCAGTATTCCTGAAAGCTGTTTTCCTATTATTTTTTCTATTCACATGCAAAATTTAATCATGATTTTCTATGTTCAGTCTGTCATGGATGAGGCTATGAGAAAAACTAATGAAAACTCCTTGGTGCAAACAGTAAGCAGTGGTTTACCTTAATAGTTTCAGATATTTTCACAGGAAATTGTCATAATTCATGATTCTCCTACCCTTGGGTGGCCAAGGCTCTCTTGCAGCTACGTTTTCTTGCTAGTTATGTGATGCACTCACACCCTTCTGTTTTAGTGTACCTTAATTGCTACCATTCCCTTTCAATAATATGCAGTGCTTGTGTTAAGACAAGCAGTAAACAATTTTTATCCCAGTTCCATGTCCTGAGCTCTGAGTTGTTTTGGAAAAAGGACTCACAAGATATAAGACTTCTATTCTGGAAGGTCTTAATATTTAAACTAGGAATAAAAGTATATGAGTTGAAAGTAAACATTAGTGAGATCAAGTATTGACAGTATTTTCTCCAGAAAGACTAGAAATGGAGTTTTTTAGAATTTAGAGCTAAAGAGGTCATGACATTGTGAACTTTATACTATAATGTAGAGCAGTTACTTGGAGAAATTACCAATAAAAGGCAAATAATCCTACCCAAGACCTTACCCAAACAAAAAAATTGACTAAAACTCATCCCTGAACTCTTTCTTTGATGATTAAACTCATCATACAATTTAGACATACATGAATTATTTGAATTCTAGCAATATTTCTAGGAAGAGGGAAATTGATTTTGTTTAACATAATAATGACCCCATGTATACACAGGGATTTCAATCTCTGCATATTTTACAAGCTGATAGTTTCAAGACATTATGTCTTTAATTTGAATTCACTCACACCAACATTTTCCCATTACCTTCCTATTGTGTTCTATACAGTGCATTTTTAGATTAATTACAAAATATCACAATAAGGAACAGCTCTGTGTGACTGTTTATATGAGGAACACAAAAACAAGCTAACAAACCCCTCAGGTATTCTTATTAAAGTGGGGGAAGGGCATTGATATAGACAGAATGGAGCTCCATGAACTGGAATTTGACCAAGCTAAAAGGATTAGCAGTCTTCCTTGACCAGAAAGGTACCAGGGGAACTTTAACGAGGAGACACATCTGGCAAACAGGCAGCTTGGAGGCCAAATAATACCATCCTTCATCAACTCTTAAAATTCCACAGACCTGAAGAGTGTGGCTAGAAGAGTTTCTAGGAGTGATATTTCACTGTGCAGCAATAGAATGACTGGAGTTATGAGGCCAGGGATAAATCACATTGATGGTCTTATTGAAACAGCCGTGCCTGGAAGGGAGGTGTAGTCTCTTCCCCAGACACAAAGAAAGCAAGCTAATGCAAGAAGCAAAACCACTTGTGCTCTGGGGACACTTAAACCTGCCTGTGAATGATTATTCTTCTCATGAGGGGAACATGCTTTAATTATGAAAAAAGGGGTTTTGGGGCAGCTGATATGAAATAAAATTTCGTTTAGTGTTTGTATTTATCTGCATAGACATGTCTTAAGTCAAGAAAAGTCTCAATTTTAAATTTGTATCTATAAAAATGATCATAAATGTAGTGAAACTATAATTTTCATAAATTTTCCCAGTTCCAAGACAAACAGTTTTTGCTCTAAATAACAGTTTCTGCTTTGTCTCTCTAATTGAATTAGTTTGTTTTTACAAAAGAAATAAAAAAAGAAAAAGGGTCAGGATTTAATAAACAAGAGAAAAGGAGTTAAAGCCTCATTTAATCCTCATGTAAATTTTAGGTTTAAATTCACTACAGGCTTTTTTTTTTTTTTTAATATATCTTAGATTACTGTGAAAGGTTGCCGTGTGGAGATAAAAGAGCAGATGAAATGAAAAGAAATAAGACAAAACAGTAAAACTGTCATTGTTTTCTTGACCTTTCTCAAACACATTCATCATAGGGTATATGGTAAATTTAGTTAGAGCTTTGAAACTACTTCTTGTTCTGAGTGGAATGATCTCCAGCATCCACTTACCAATGGCCCTTTCTGGCAAGGTCAGGTAATAAGAGACCTCTCTCTGAACTGAAATTCTAAAGTAACCAGTGACTCAAGACAGGGTTTGTTTACTCTTTATTTCCCACACTCTGGCAGAGGTAACAGAGGCTAAGCCAATTTCTGTGCTATTGTTAGCTTTGTGTGAAGTTCACATGTAAAAAGAAGCCATGTTGCATTTCTCAGCTGTGTGTCTGGAAAGTCAGATGAAAAAGCAGAAAGCAAGAAAGAATCTTCCTTTCTGAGCAAGGCGCCCTTTCATTACCTTCATAAATATAGCAAGAGAATGCAGTTCCCATGTATTACAAGATTATATATATAATTAAGACAAACAAGTGCCCAAGTCTTTGTGATGCTCACTGTGGTTTCTAAACTGAAATATAGGCCTCTCTGTCCTTTAGGAAAAGCTACAAGAAGAAGCATATGTTCTTATCCTGTTGTTTCCCCAGAGCTGACTAATCCCAGCAATCCTTTGATCAAATATGAATTTTATTCTCAGATATCTTCCAACATTGGTTTTGTTAGCATTTCTGTTTCTGCAGCTTGTCTTTTAGATAGAAAACGTATTTACTTGCTATTGTATATATAAGCTGTATCTTTTAGTATGTCAAATCTGATGCTAGGTGTGTATTCAGAATAATTAACTGCTTGTATAACTGAATTATAGAGTTTTGAGGGCAATTAGGGGAAAGAGGCATTATTTTATTGTATGTGCAGAGCTGCAAAACCATGTTTGAGACATCTGATAGCCATATCCTTACTTGCAAATGAAATAGCACAAGTCCCATGTAGCCACCATCTTTCTTACTATTTTCTGACAGACTCTAGCTACTCTCCAGCCTAGTTGGGCAGAAGCCTCTGTCTTTTAATGCTTTGAATGGCTTAATTTCATGGTGTTCCTTTTTTTTTCTGTGGGAAAACTACTCTAAAATGTGCAAATTTCAAAGAAGTACATTTCAATAAGCAGCTTCTACCTTTTATCTATGCTGAACATACTTAAGGTTGGAAGTGTAAGCTAGAAATTTGCCAGGGGTTGAAGAAAAAAATGGGCTGTTGGTAAGAGTATTTTTTCATTCTGGAATTCTTTACAAAATTCTATTCTTGTTGTATTTCATTCATTGACAACTTATGAGGTCACTCGAGCACTTTAAACTTATCACACATCAAGGAGTCTTAAAAATATGCCCATTAATTGCACTCACATATTGCAAGCCTGTTTCAATATTTATTAAGGTAGAAATTCAAAATTTTTCACTCATAATTCCTTTTGCTATTCAAAGAATTTTTTTTCTTATTAGAATTGTCTTTACTACTTTTTAATTGACCCTTCCAATAGGGCTAAGCACTTTAGGATCTGGCACCTGCAGGAGATTGCTGTCTGGCCTTCATTTATGATTAGCATAGATGATTACATTTAATAGAAGAGCTTGAGGAAATAAATGCCATGGCTCTGTCTGCTGCTACTCATGTTTTTAAAGCAGAGGAAAGCAAGTAGAAATTCCCAAGAGACAGGACACTGAACTTGGGATTTAGCACACAATCTACCCTGCAACAGCACCAAGCTGGCTCACCTCTCAGCAAGCTGTGTCTGATGGTAGGTCTGTGTGCTTCCCATGGCAAAGGAAAGCTGAAGCTGGAGAGAGCCCAGGTGTGTTCTCACTGCATAGATAATTTGTAACAACAAAGTAATGGTGGCTGACCTTTCTGATTTTGGGATCAAAAGAGCCTCTTGGCTGGTAATCACTAGAAGAAACCTTCAGTATGTTATATCCACCTCTCTCTGAATACAAATTCAGAGCTGCCCCAAAAAAATCAATGCAGGTGCTTTGATTATAACATTCTCCACATTTATTTTACCCTTTTATAGAGAGAAAAGAATCAGCAGGGATAAATAGTGCTTCATGAATTAACTGTGGATCAGAGTGTTCTGACAGATAATTAAATAAATTACAGGTTTATGCTTTTGTATTTCAAAGAGTCTGTGAGGTGATTTCAGCTAAGGAAACCCTACCTTCATCTTTGGTTATTTCCTGTATTTCTAGTTGTCATGCTGGAAGATGAAGGATGGATTGTTCATTCAAGCAAGCGTCTCCCATAGCACTTCCATAAAAGTTACAGGAACTTTTTATAAATCTGTCTGCTTCTGCTCTTACACAACTCTGTGATAAATTGCCCTTTAACTTCAGTTGCACAAGGGAAAATTTGATACTTTTAATATTTTCAGGTTTTTTTTTTTACTGCTTGTAGATGTCATAGAGGCCTGCACTAGTGCGGAATCACTGTTCTTGTCAATAAATAATGCTATTTAAAACAAACTTGTGTTCTTTGGAACGGGACTTCCCACAAAGTTGTGATTTGAAACACGTATATTCTCTCTACTGCCATGAGCCACAGAATTCCTGATTAATAAGCTGTTTATCTGATTACCTTCAGAGGTGAAAAAAATCACCTTTTGCAGATAACGATTCACTGAGTTTTCTGTGATTTCTTTATAAGGCTTAGAAATGGAGTATCAAATTGGTCCTGGAGTATCAATGGAGTATCAAACTGTCCAAATGGTCCTGGTGTAAATGAGCTACAAGTACTCAGTACAAAAAGATCACATTTTTTACTCTGTGGTTGTATGATTAGTCCCCATTAATATTTGCAATAATTCATAGTGGGAACATATAGAATCATATGACTGAAACAAAAGTCCCTGGGAAAATTTTCCCTGCAATTTTTCTGTTCAGTCGTTCTTCTAGTTTATTTTTTCTTAGCTATACCAGGTTTATGAAATCAAATGTGGACTCTCATTTCAAAGATTAAGTCTTTGTTATAGTTATTGTATGCTGTGCAGCAGCTGGTCATGCTTACTAATTTTGATATTTAGAATGGGAGAAAGAGTTATGACATCTTTCCCCCCTACCACGCCTGAGCTGCAGTGTTTAGCAACCTGCTTTATCTTGCTGTAAGAAATTGAAAATATCTCTTCAAACAGGATGTGACTCACCGTAATGACTTTTGCATAAATACATAAAGTGGTAGCTAAAGCACAGCCCTGCATTTATTTGTTTTCTTACCTTATGTGACAACTGAGTTTGTGACTTCCCAGTTCTTTATCTCCTATATTTCCTTTCAAAAAACACAGGTTCTTCCCTGGCTGACCACCAGATGCAAAGCCTCTGTCACAAAATACATAGCCTCCACTGTGCCCTCTGCTGAAATTTTATTATTACTATTCAATTCCTTAACTTTAGAAATTAAAGCTCATGTTTACAGGTCAGAGGATTGTATACCTAAGAGGACCCTCAGTAGTAGGATATTACTGTCAAAAGGATAATGCTGACATTGTGTAAATGACCTGTGACAGTGAAAGACGTTGGTCAGTAAGAGCAGCAGAGCTGAAATGTTTTTGTCACGGATACAAATAATGGTATGTTATAAACAAATGGGTTTATTATAAAAGTCATTTCATTCACACATGTCAGGAGGCAAGATAAAGGATCTGTGATGAGGAGGCATATTCCTCTTACGTCAGAGTATGACCCAGTTGCCCTGAAGAATGAGGTTTTCATGACGTGTTCAGAGGTCATGACTGTGGGGTCTAATAATCATAGTGTGACAATCATCAAATAACAAAGGGTTGTGTTTGCAGAACAATGACCCTGGGATCATGTACACATATTTATCTCATTTGCATTTGAATTGGCAACAGAAAGTGTCTTGAGGTAACTTTATAATGTTTGTATCTTCAATTGTTTGTTCTGTTTATGATGGATATTAAGTTTTGCAATTTTAAGACTGTTCCAAGAGGGAAGTGGGGGAAAGCAGAAGCACACAGTTTGTTTTCAGAAACAGCTTTTATTCTTCTGCATGTTTTTTTTCAGACTGTTGTCTGCAGCATGGACAGACAGCAGAACAGAGTTTTTTTTTTTCTTTTAGTTAGTTTTTAGCTAATTGAGGCAGAGAAGGTCTTTGAACTGTTGTTTCCCTTTTTTTTATCTTTTTTTTTTAATATTTGCAGATGTGTTTCCACAGCTGTGATTTTTGTATGTGTGGGGCCATGCACAGTATCTGTATATGGTTGGAGTTTTTTTGTCATTTACAGTACAGTGTTTTTCTTGTTATCCTGCTTGTTTATTGCTAAAGCAGAAATGTGTTCTTGTGGCCCAACTCGTACGAGTTTTTGTCATATCACAGGTGTACATTGTATTAAGTCTGGGTTCTTAACGTTTAGATCATCTGAGAAGACAATATTTGCCACTTTTTTTAATAATATTTGTCATTTTTTTTAAGTGTTGAATTCTTTGTTTTATGGTCTTCTACTGGGTTTGTTGTATATAGAGATTGTTTGCACACAGATATCTTTGTGCCACACTTTTCAGGACTTGTGCCCAGAGACACAAATAAATCAGACTACAGATATTTGCCCTAAACCAAAACAGAAAGCCGCATCAGTTTTTGAAGAGCTGGAGAGATAAAAAGGGGCAAATGTCTATTTCCATGACAGCCTTAGTAGTTATCCAGTGAAATCAGATTCTAGATGTATGAACTCTCATGTCAGTCAGATCTACCAATAAAGACCTTATAAGGGATTCAGCGACAAGTAAGTAAAATTCAAACTCTTGCAAGACTTATTATAAGACTTATTATAAGTCTTATTATAATAGTATAGAGGAGTTACACGGAGAAAATCAGACTTGCACACAAATGTTTCTGAGATCATTGTAGAAAAGGATATAGGTATTGTTTTTCAGGTTTAAAGTTCCTGCAGGAGTCATTTTCCTTAGATTAAATCTGTAAATTCAGAGAGGCAGAGTCAATGGCCAGTTGTTGAAGAACCAGATTAAAATGATTAATAACAGTAAAATTCTTGGCATTATGTGAAGAAAGCTAAAACATATTGTTCACGCAATATGTGAACAAAGCTAAATACGTTCTTTTTCTCTTGTTTCATTTTGACTAGTTTGATGGATTTTATTTGATTGAGTCCTCACAACAACAGAGAGAGGAAGATTTAGTAATTTGTTAGCCACAGCCACACGGGTGCTGGCCCTGTTTTTCATCAGTACATCTTTTAGTACTTAAGGGACTTATTCTGCACACATAACAGAAAAACCTAATTGTCTGATGTTTTGATATAGTCTCAGAACTAGTGTCTTCCATCTCTTCCAGAGCCTGTATTTTGAGTTGTGATACCAAATCATACAATTTTTTATATCCCATGGGCTAGAAGATACAATATCTGGAAGCACCCAGAGGCAACAGACAATGCCACTGGTGAAATCCTAACAAAATCATTCTTTAATTGAAGAAATGGTGAGATTGAATAGCATCTAACAGTAACATGCAAAGACACAGTTTATCCCCAGCTGAATTCCCTCTTTGGGCTTTGCAACAGGAATGTCCCTCTATTCCATGAAGCATGGAGTCAGGTCATGCAGTATCTCCAATCAGGCTGCCAAACCTTACACATGGAAAGAGGGGCGTGGTGTGCAAGTGACAGCAGGTTATGAAACCTGATTTTACATGAAGTATCACTGCAATTCCCAGAGTGATGAGGATTTCTTCCAAGTGTTAAGCACATAATTACTTTCCAGAAACTAAATCAAGCAGTAATCTTGTATAAAGAAGACACTGACTCATATTTTTCTAATGGCTGTGAGCTGTTGCAAAAGAAAGGAAAAGGTGATACCCCTAATTGTACAACATTACTAAAGTATTTGGACTACTTAACATCAGGAAAACATTAAATGATAACTAAAGCTGTTGCTTTGTTTTTAGTTTAAAATCATTTAGCTACCACATCCTGCACATCTATGCCATATTCTCCAGAAGACTCTTAGTTATATAATATAATAATTTGTTGAAATACAAATTACTGTGACATGTGAGCCTTTTTTTTCATCTTAAGTGCTTGTATTTTTGGGAAATTGAAAATTAGTTATTTGTAGTTATGACACAGTGGCAAGTCTTAGAGATCTTAAATAATAGTAATGCAAGAGAAATCATGTCATTAAACAACAGAAGTTATGACTATTTGCAATGGTGACTGCAAAACAGGTTAATAAAAGCTGAACCTTGCATTTATGTGAAAAAAGCAAGCATAGACAAACAAGGATTAATATCTTGTTGAGAATCAACAGACCAACTGCAGTATGATAATCCAGTTACAAATATTCACCCAATCTGTTAAAACATATATTAGCTCAGCACAGTGGAGAAGCCTTGATATTTGGATGTCATCAGTAAGTGAGATGTGCTGAACGTCGCCGCATCCAACCTTAGCTTTGTTATCTTAACTTATATAGATTCAAACAGGCCACAGCCTGTCAGTCAGCTCTAATTGGGGCCTTATTTCATTGATTTATACCAGCCACGAGTGTTCATTTTGACAACTTTGGCAGGGTGGATATTAAAAAAGTGAACTGTTTTGTGAAATATCCTTTTCTTTTTAGTTAGCTGTTACAAACATGGTCAATGTCATATAGATACCTCTCCCCAAATCAAAATCTAATACAGAAAAAAATGAAGGAGAAGGAAACATAAAAAAGAAGGTGAGCTTCTGAGATATTAGTAATTATATATACACAAATCATTGGAACATAGAATAATGTGTGTTGGAAGGGACATTTAACACAACGGAGTTCTCTGGTGCAAGCTGCTGCTCAAAGCACAGCCAGATTAGATGTGCTTTTTCAGGCCTTGTTCAACTGAGTTTTCTCCTTGAATTCTTCCAAGGGTGGAGATTCTAGAATCTTTCTTGGTACATTTTCCAGATTTTGACTTCCTGTATATGATGAGTGTTAGTCTGGGGCTTTTTCCCACTTACATTGATGTGTCTCTGGTTGCAGCTTATGACTTTTGCCTCCTTTCTAATTGCTCGTTACTTCAGAGCATCTGGCTCAAACTTATTCATATCATAGGTATATGAAGTAGCTGAAGAGCAATAACACCTTTCCTTAGGAGGCTGAACAGCCCTAATTTTCAGCCTGCTATTACCTGTCTAGTGCTCTAACAAATCAGTTTTCTTGGCCTTCCACAAGACATATTTCACTATAGTATTTCACATGTATAAAAACAGGATTTTTTGTGCAGCTTATGTAAAATTAAAGTAGAATTGAAGCTTTATCACCCAAAGAAATGTGTTCAAACTCATTCAACTTATTTCCAAATAGACACAAATGCAAACACACGTATATATCTAGTTTTACACACAGTATGGGAAACATATTTTTATACTGAAGCTCTTCTTCCCACTGAGTTGCAGCACCAGCTGCAGCCACTACGACCAGTCCACCATACTGTGTTCTTGACAATAAATAATACTTTGAGTAAGGTTCCATCCAAGGAGATATTTACTTTCTTTCTATTTACTTGTCTTTCTTATGCACAGTAACATAAAACTATTTCTAAAATAATTATTTTCAAGGCTGGGTTAGTTTAAGGATCTACAGATGTTTGGGCAGTGCTCAATTGTGAAACTGTACAAATCAAATTATTGTAGAATTTTTGGCACATTTCTCCTGCTAGGTGAAGTTTGGGAAGTGCTTTACTGATGCCTTAATAGCTAATTTCTGAAAAAATTGTTTTGTGCTCAGAAGACACTTTCCAAATAGCAGAACAGTGGGACAGAAAAGCAAAGATCACATACAATTGTGGTACTGCTGTTGCATTTTCCAGTATGATTGTTTGTATTTTCCTAATTTCCAATATAAAACTCTTTTCTTTGAGTTTTTACTAAAAATGTTTCTAATGCCATCAAGGCTCCATTTCCCATGAGTAGCTGGACAAGATGAACTTTCAAAGTCCCCCCCAATTTGGTGTGTTCTGTGGTTCTAGGATACATTCTCAGATGTCTGCTTTAATAAACATGGCATTAACTTTAGGTTCTTTAAAGCTGTCTTTGTTAACTCAGTAAAGGTTTTAACACTAAAAGTAGATAATTCTTAAATTATGAGAACATTTATGATTGTATAATTTAAATGTAGTCCCCAAAAAGTCAGAAATTTGGTGGGGTTTTGGTTTGTTTGGTTTGGATTTGTTTTGGTTTTTTTTAAGGTGCATAGCTGCATAACTGAGGTGGTTTTTTTATTAAATTTTGGGTCTTCGATATCTTGAAAAAATAGAATTTGTGCTTGCACTAGTTTGTTGTAAATCAAAATCGTTTCAGTTGCCAGACTGTTTTGTGTCAGTTGAAGAGTAATCTTCGCTTCCAAAATAATTCTGTTTGGAGCTGGAACTCAAGCTTTTCATTCCAGTCCTTTTTTTAAAAGTCAGATTTCATTGTTTATATAAGTATTCTAGACTCAGTTTCATGGCAAGTAAAAGCAAAACACATGTTGTCTTAGATTTAGAAGCTAAAATATTTTTATTCAGAGACGCCAACATATTTTAGTTTTGGCAAATGTAAATAATGTTCTCAAGAGGGTTATTTTTATTCTGTAGAAAGTAGATTCAACATTTGCCTAAAATAGATCAATGTAATATTAGTTATTTAATATTTTAGCCTATTCAAATAAATTTTTCGAAAACAAGTACTAAACTATTAAGCATAACATTTAAATATCAGGAACTGGAATGGGAAAAAATAATCTGGTGTTTTCATGCAAGCATAGAAATGTTATTTAGAAGGAATCCTCTAATATTGTTTAGTCCATTCAAAGCAAGACTATCACCTGTCTAGCTCAGCTTTTGTTTTTGTAGCCCAGGCCAAAAACCCTTCAAGAAAAGAGAGACAAGCAGTTCCAGTGCTGCAGCACCCTTCCAGGTGTGGTTGAGGCCATCAACAGTGGCTTGATTGCCCTTGTTGGGAATCTCTTTAATTTCTCCTCATCCAACTCATGACCTGGGGAATTCAGCTCTGGACATGGAGCTCCTCCTGCAGCTCAGCAGGTTGGTGTAGCTGGGTGCACTCTACCAACAACAGACTCGTGTCGAGCAGCTCGTGTTCCTCATAGCACTGAGACTTCTTCAGCATGCCTGATAATTAAACTCTTGATCTCCCAGTCTCTGATAGAAAAAACAACAACTTCCTTGGAAGTTTACAGTAAAGTTTAAGGATTTTAAAGTCTTTGTCCATCTATAAATTTCAGTAAGTCATTTAACAGTGGGGTTATTTTGTTAATTTGTTTGTGGTTTTCCACCATTAATATGGTGGTTCTTAGGGTTTTTTTCTTTAAGCTACTGAATACCTTATTGGTATAAGATACTGCAGAGAGTTTATTCCCTTTATTTTTTTACATTTCACTGAAAGTCATATTTGAATAGCTTTTAACATGCTTAATCTAGCCATGGTGACTACTGTGAGTGTAGCATATTTCAGAGGTCTGTGGCTGCCAGGAATTGACTTCTTACACCATCAGAAGTGAGAAAAGTCATAGCACCTAAACTGAGCAGCACAGCTGAACAGAACAGATTTTAGATATCAAAAACATTTTCTCCGTTGCAGTCCTATGTAGTTGAGCCTTGATCTTTAACATTATTAGTTTTGTGACAGATAAGTTAAATGCTCACACATGCCAGTCAAAAATGGATCATGAGTGCTTATGAATGAGAGCTCCTTGTTCACAGATATGGATAATGAATTCTTAATTTATCCCACCTTGTTGAAGACCTCAATAGTGAGACATAGGAAACAGAAATTCAAATTGTATTTGTTCCCAGTTTTTCCTCATTGTGCTTATAATGATCACATACATTGGAGAAGCTGCCTATGCGGTTTTTTTGTGAAAAATTAGTGCAGAGTGTATTATACTAGGAATTTTCCTACAGCAGATTCCAGTTAAGAGTCTCCTGAACTGGTCCATTGTCTTCATTTTTTTAACTTTTTAAAACTCAAGAATATATAAAATTAAAAAGTGTGGAAATTATTATTTCTTCAAAATAAAAATAATTCCAGTTGAGAAGCTGTAGAAATCTCTGTTTAAATCCCGATTGCTGGCTTATAAATACAACGAATGAAAGAAGAGAAGACACACAATAAAACACTGACTTTTCAGTTTGGGCAAGAAATGCCTAATGGCATTGATCTCAGTTAAGGGCCTGAATTCAGGTCAGGATTATCCCCTAAATTTAAGTGTCTAAATGGAAATGTCTACATGAGCACTGAGTGTGTAAGGCCCCTGTACGATCTACAGAGATTGTCAGACATCTCGGTCCATGGAGCTTGTTCATCTAATAACAAAAAAGATACCTGGGTCAGACTTCAGTTACATAAGCACTAGTTTCTATTACTGTGTAAATTGTTTAAAATTTTTATTCCTGCTATTCTGGACTATCAGTCATAGCACAGATCATGTGGAAAAATCTGCACACTTTGGCAGAGGAAGCTGAAAACTAAGTTGTCCCTACAGTGTCTAAAGCATAGAAATTTTAGATACTTGTTTTAACAATAGTACTGATCCTTAGCCATGTGTCCCTTCCAGCTTGAGACATTCAGTGATGCAGGTGGTTAAATTCCCCTGACTTCACTGACAATGGGTGTAATTCAAGGTTCTCTGACGTTTAATGCTGCTTGAAATTATGGGTCCCCATAAAGAAGGTTGTAGAAATCCCACAGTGCCTGCTCATATCTGCCACCTGCATCTCCAAATGTCTCAAACAAAAATGGTTAACTCCACAAAGTGTCTATTTTGAAATCTCTCTTATTCCATAGAAATCTATAACTATATGCATGCATTTACATTTATTAGTAAAGAGTTGAATCTCATTCCTGGGACTTTTTATTTTTGTATGTGTGTTTTATCTCTGCTTTAATCCATCATTCAGCTTCAGGGTGTGCATTGAGCCAGTGGGGAAAGAATAGCTACGCAGACAGTACTTTATCTAGGTGAAGTGACTTGCTACATGAAGACATTTGTTAGAATGAAAAATTAGTGAAGTACAACTTAAATCATACTCATACTTTTGTTAATTACCCACTTGCTCCTCCCAGTAGATACTACACTTTAAAAAACCCCTAAATTAATTTGCTAATTAAAATCACATATTTTAACCAAGTCAAATTCTTAAAAGTTTAATGACTTCATTTTTCTCACATTACACATTATGAGAATCAAACAGAGGGTGAGTTTAGGAGGGAGCCAACTTATATGCAGCATTTCCAACAGAGCCATTGAATTTTCTTCTGATACTACTTTTTATATTTTGCTAATTGCTTTGGAATGACTTTGTTTTCATGGTAAACAACCAATGAGAACTTCTTTTAATTTAAAGCAGTTTCCTTCCTCCTGAAAATGAATTTAAACAGCAAAGTTGTAAATGGTGCAGGGTGGCAAGTTTTAATGCTTTTGAGTACCATCCCTTCTTCACATAATAGCGTGCCTACCAATTCTGTGCTTCATTCTTTAGTTATAAATGGGAAAGGGTGGGCTTCAGCAGTTCTGTATTTGCAGATGAAATCTAAAAAAACAGACAAAAATATGACAACTATGGAAGCTTGTTACAATTTCAATGTGACAATGAGCAAACAATTTCAATTAGCTCTAACCAGCCACTTTTGGCTTACAAAAACACATGTAGAGACAAAAAGAATCTAAATGTTTTAACTGGGGTAAAATGAGGTTGAACTGAATTATTTGAGTTGTAGTTCTGCTATGAGATGAATATGTCATCTGGAAGTTGACTATCAAAAAGAAATACAGGTTGGGAATATAAACATTCAGTATTATTGGACAATAGTTGCTAAATTAGCTGAACTTTGCACCTGGAGATTCTAGACTTGTGTGATAATAGAAATGAAAATTTGGACCTTTTATTTTAATATTGGTTCCAGTTCTACCACACAGACTCCAGCTTTGCAAGCTGCAGCTAGCATAGACAGGTAAATAATTTATTGTAATTCCAGCTTCTTAGCTTGATTTTTCATTAGAAGCAGGGACCAATAACATTTTTGTAAGCTTTTTATTTTCTAATGTATTGTGCAAAACTGTATATGGTGTGACTTCACCATGTTCAGCACATATTAATGCAGTTTAAGATAAATTGATAATTAATGTAAAATACTTTATTTTCAAGAGATTAGCATCCTAAAGACTATGCAAACAAAAGTGTTTATGAAGTTAAAGAGCATGCGGTATAGAATCTGCAATAACTTTTTCTGGTTTTGTGGGGTGGGGGGGCTGTAACTTGAACCCTTGAGCCTTTATGAAAGAGTTTTATGTAGGACATAAGAAAGGGAAAGGCTTTGCAAAACTGAAAAATATCTCTCTTCTCTGGATGTAATGACCACTTCTAACCTGCCCAGTGATTCTAAGCCTGTCTATATATGCAGTGACAGTAATTTTACATCTTTCTAAGTACACAGTTAAAGCTTCAGAACGTAATGATAAGTAGGATAGAGTCTTGATCTAATCCCCTCAAAGGGATAGATGCCATGGCATATTGCACTGTGGTGACTGACTGGTGTGGCAAGCTTTTGGTACAGAAGGACTGCAGAGGTGGCTTCTGTGAGAAGAGGCTGAGCACTTTCCCATGGCCCCCACAGCCAGTTCCACCCAACCCTAAACGTGAGAACATCAGTGATCCTGGAGGCCTTCCTGAAATATTTAAGAAAGGGTGTAAAATGTTGTGCAGCAGCCATTACAGAGAGGAGTGAAAAAAATTGATACAAACAGCCTTGTGGATACCCAGGTAAATGAAGAAGACAGAGGGAGCACCCCAGGTGCTGGAGCAAAGATTTCTCTGCAGCCCATGCTGAAGACCATGGTGAAGTGAGTTGCTGTGCTGCAGCCCATGGAGGATCACATTGCAGCAGATATCCACCTGCAGTCCCTGGATGCCTCCGTGGCAGAGCAGCTGGACTTGCCCTCAAAGAAGCAGCAGCCCACGGACAGCCCTTGCAGAAGCAAGGTTTTCTTTTGATTTTTCTTCCTTGTTTTACACCTTGTAACAATACCCAAGCTGCCTCAAAAGCTATAATAGTAAAACACCTTTATCTTGTTTTTCAAGTTCAGGTGTACTTGCCACCATCTTACTCTATTTTGTATTATTAAACTGGCTTTTCAGGAATTAAAGACCCTTCTTTCAAACACCTATATTCTCCTTTCCTCACATTGGTGATGATGTTTTACACATACAATCTTTCATCTCTTGTCCTTTATATCACACTTTACTGGGGCCATATAGTTAATTTATGAATCTGGATATTTTACTAACTTCAGTGGGAGCTGAATATACTCCTCACATTCTACACAGAAATGGAATGGACAATAAAGAATGCAGAGAAAACAGTAACAGTAAATTTTAGAAATGTGATCACCACAAAATAAAAACTGAATCGTCAGACATTACTTATTTATATTTATGCATTTTTATCATGCTATTCTTTATATATCATTCAGACAGCGAGCAAAATGGCATGTTATTTCTAACAGCAAACAAAACCTGAATGCACAGGTGATGCCATTGACAGCATATCTTTTTTTTGCACATTCAAGAGAATTTTGCTAAGTCATAAAAAAGTGATGAACATGTGTATCAATATTCTTATGTGTGTGTGTTTTAACAGGTGTATGGTATAAAATTTTTCAATATTTTCATTTTGTTGGGGGTTGACCCAACAAAAACAAAAACAAAAGGTGACAAGGGAGATTACAGTTTCTGTGTGTTGCATTAGTAAAACAATAATCAAGGTCAGATATTTTCCCTGGACTCATTCTTACTAGAACAATCACTACCTGTTATTAAGTTGAATCTGGCTTACAATGAGTTTTCTATAGCTTCATATTTTTTACAATTTTTTGCAACATTTAATGTTAAGATAAATATTAGTGATAATAGGACCTGTACTTATTATTCGAAATGAAAGCTGCACAAAGAGCATTGTTTCCTATTCATAAACATCACTGAGTCCTTCTAACAATCTTTTCTATTTATGTTTTATGATATACATTTTTTTTTTTCATTTGAATTGCAGTAGTAAAATACCTTGTTCTTACTCCTAAGAAACAAATACGCCCAGTTGGTATCTATTATGTGCTTTTACCTTAGTTAAGCAGGTTATTATGAAATTACCTGTGTTCCCCATTGCACTATAATATCATTTACAGACTTGCTGATTTCTCAAGACACAGAGAGCTCATCCAGAAATGATGAAGGAAGCTTACGGTATGATTTCCATTAATAATCAAAATTATTGATGTTTACTGTATTATAGCATGCCACACATAATAAATATAATCATTCCAAGATATATTTTTGTCAGAAAAATTAAATAATCTTTGTTTCAAATGTAAATGTTCAGATGCTAGTCAATATTTTTCTCCATATACTATGTAAAACACTAAATTTTTTAATAGAATGTATTTTTTAAAATATTCATATTTGAGAGCCTAAAAGCTCTGCTGTGTTTCAGTAATCCAACAGACAAAAAATGAGTTTGTTAATCACACTGGCCCTTGTTATCAGAGCAATGATTTACAGAATAAGAATAGCTCATGATATCCTCAAATACTTGATCAAGTTTATGTAGAAGGAATAAAAATGCTTTCTATCCTTTCGTATGCTTACTGTTTTCAGCTTGAGTCACCTTAAATCTGTATTGAAATGACATGTTTTGCAAAGAATATGTCTGATTAAAACATTGCAAAGATTTGAAGCAGCAATGCTAAAAGTTGTTTTCATCCATAAAAACAGAATAAAGTGATTTCCAATTGAACTCAGAAGACACTAAGGGACCAGATAAATAGCAGCCTATAATGATAATCTTGCATAGAGTAGTTTGAAATGTAAAGATGTACAGGTAGTCAGGATCTTGCTTTTCCTTTTCATTTAAAGGAACAACATTTAGAAAAACCTCTTAGACAGTTAAGTATTTCAGTGATTAAAAATTAAATTGTAAATGAGTGAATGTAATTGCAAAATTTGTCTCTCACAGCAAAAATGTTGGGGTTCCTGTTGTAGTGCACAGCTGAAAGAGCTTCAGAGGTACTCAAAGGAATCTGCACCTGATAAAATGAGCTCTTCTGAAGTAACAGGTGCTCCACAGGTTGTTCCAGGGATGTTGTATTTCAACAGAACCATCTTAAAATGATGGAAGTATGATGGGATCACTCCTACATCAGCCACTAGAGAAAAACATAATATTGTGACAGGCACCATATCTCATGAACTTTGTGCTTTCCTTGAATGACTTTACTTCAAATAATCATGAAATATCGCTCTTGGTCTACAGTAGCATGTGAGGTCAAGGTGGTTTTATAGCAAGGACTACAAGCCCAAGCATGTAATGAATACATTAACTTTCACCTTTCCAGCTGTTTTATTTGTTGATTCTGCACATGTTGACTCTGATCTTTTTCTGAGTCAACTTGAGTTGTTTTAATCTATTGGCTCTACTGTCCAGTACGATTAGAACTGGTGGACGAGTCCATTCTGAAGCCACTCTAAAAAGCAATCAAGTAATTCATTCAGTAGACGTCTATCCATACCTCTCTACCTGTCTGTGACAGCCAACAGTAGTCTTTTAGAAAATTTTATAACATACACAGGTGTCATAGGACATGATATACAAGGACACCAAAATTCCTCAGTTTTTCAGTATATTTCTTAAGGAAATAAGAACTTATGGTTGTGTTTGTTTGGGAGTTACAATTGCATTTAAAAACATTTCATCCAACAAGAATTTATAAGGCATTAGAAATAGATATGCTTTATGGTTTATAAAGGGTCACTTCTTTCAAGACAAATGGGCAAAATACTCAAATATTCGCTAAGGATTCCAATGAAGTTGTGTTGCTCTGTTTCTTTTGTGGTGTCTACATTAAGTGGTCTGTTTTCTAACTACTGGAGAGTTATTTTGCTAGAAACTCTTTGAATACTGAAAGTATCTGATGAAGAAGGACAGTAATACAATTTGCATTTTCACGTAAATTTACCTCTTGTTCTTTCTCACCCTATTAAGTAATCCTTCCAGTAAATGGAATAGAAAACCTGTAACACAACAAATAAACAGCTTTTTCCTCTCAGAAAGACTGTTCCTAGGAATGATGGACAAAGGGAGAAATTAGATTTATTTACATATATAATGAGGACTCATCAGGTGACCTTAAAACCTTCAATCTTACAAAGGCATTCACACTGCTTACTAAATGTATATAATGCCTTTTATTAAATGAGAAATTCCTCTATTATAAACACTAGAGACAATTGCAAAACTCCAGAGTCTTTAATGAGATAGAGATAAAATCATCTGTGAAACTTTTACACAGATATGTGCACCTTTGCAGATCTTAATCTTCCTTAACATTTTCAACTATTTAAGTGCTTTGTTTTTCTACAAATAGATATCCCTTTCTGAATTTATATTTTGGTGTTTAGTAGAGCATACAGAATATGATAGTCTAACATGGAGGAAGAGAAAATTTTTATAGAGTTTGCTTCAGTTGCAATAGTAGCATTTATTTAGGAATTTGTGCAGTAATTATGCTGAAAATATTCCACTAGATATAATTTTAGAACTGACTGTATATTTATAATCATGATTTTCGGAAAATTTTCTAAAAAGCATCTTAGAAAATTTCTCCTCCTCTAATCCTACCATGCTTTACCCCATGGACTTTTTTCCCATTCTTTTCTTCAGTAGTCCATAAAATTATGACAGTAGCTCTAATTTTTGAAATTAAATTCTTGTTTGTGTCCATGAAAGTTTAATATATTCTAGCAATAAAAAGAAAATAAGAAAAAAATCCCACTAATTTGTGTAAAATTTGAAGTGCCATAAAAGAGACTCGTTCTGGTAGGGGTTCAGGAATGTATTTTTTCTTCTGCAAACTTAATTCTTATGGTGTGATAGAAAATACTTTCCCAGTTTACACATAAAAGTGCAGTCTTGGAAATAGCAAATCATTCTTTATTTCTAAGAACTACAGAAGCCAGGTCTGCTTTCAGATATGCAGGCACTACGTGTGTCTTGTAAAATCAGTGACTGTGCATGCATATGGCAAGTATGACATAGGTTTTTGAGTCAGGGTTTGGTTTCATTTTATGCCTTTTTATATATTGAGTAGACAAAAGGCAATTTATAGAGCAAGAAATTAAATATCAGCAATGCAGAAAGTCATAGGTTAGGAAAATCACTGAACGAGACCATTCTCCCTGCAGTACAAACAGACCTGTGTCCAGCAGTTAGAGGATTGCAAATTCAAGTAAAAATGTAAATGCATGTAAAGCACACAAGCTCATTTTAGCTGGGGTCAGAAATGGGTTCTGAATGGAGTTATAGAAAAATGCATTTTAACAACATAATATTTGAAACAGAATTTAATTGTATTACAGAACCAAGAAAGGCAAACATACTTAGCCTTACAGGCATGACAAGTCTCTTTTGATTTATTCAAAATTGCAGCACAGTCTACTTGTTGGTGATGAAGATAAACACTCATTGTTCACATCAGGAGTACCCATCCAAGAAAATATTTTTGTGTACAACTCTTACACTGCCAAGATGGGAATGATGAATGGAAATAAAACTTAGTTCAAAACAGTGTTATTCCCTAGTATTTTTGCCTAAAGAAGTTTAGATTAATTCTAAAACTGTCCATGTATCATAAAATTAATGACCAGTAGGATAGGGGTAAGGATTTTTTAACTTCTACAAATGCCAGGTTTTTAAATTAACATGGAAAGACAGCTCAAAAATACTAAGAAGTCCTACAGAATCCTCTAGTCCTTTTACTAGCAGATTCTCTTTCTTAGTGTTGTTTGGCAATCACAGTTCTGCCTCGCAGCAGCCAGGGCTTTGTAACTAAACCAAATGCTTTACAGAAGAAGGCTGCTCTCTTAGGCTGCCCTCTGCATCCAGTGCAAGGCTTAGAAAGGGCTGGTGGAGCCTCCACAGCTCACAGTTTTTATGGTCTTTATAGTCTTATCATGAAGCCCTTGTAGTGTTTCCACATCTCTGGCCAAGTTGCAAAAGGCACAGATGGCAACTGCTGCCACCTCTTGGATATTCAGACACTGGGAACACAAGATCTACAGGCTAGCTCATAATATACAGAATATTGGGGGTCTACATGGGGCTGGTTTTGCTTGGTTTTCAGGTTTGTTTGTTTGTTTGTTTTTTGTATTGTTATAAAAGCAGTAATTTTGTAGTTTCCTTGGTAGAGAAGATATATGATTTCAACGGTTTGCAGTCAGAGCAGGTTTTTTTTCTGTTTGATAGCTTTCAGGTAGCCATTTTCCACCATTCCTTCACACAAAATTTTTATCGATTCAATTTATGAAATCAAGGCTGTTCTTAGAGAACATTTCTGAACAGAATGTTGCATTTCCTATCCTGTTCTAGATGTCTTCAAGCTTTTTCGTCTTGTCTCCAATCTCATTTCAGTCAAGTGACAGCCTGAAACAAAACTGTATGGGTAAGAAACACACGGTTCTTTGCAGCTCCTTTCTTCTCTTTAGACACATATCACACAGTGCCAAGGTGCAGGGTTGTCAGCATACTTCTGGTTCTGGTGCTGATATTTCCTGGAAATTCTCCTAGTTCTATTACTGTAGATAGAGCCTTTGTCTAATAGTAATTGACAAGGCATAGTTGAAGATGAAAATATCAAAGAAAATGAGAGAAAAATAGAAGTTATTTCTACCATGGAATTTTTGTATGTTTGCTGCATTATGACTGCAATTGCAATTGTCAAAACTTTCTTTAACCTATTTCATGTACAGTCAGGACTTAATAAACTGGAAGAAAGGAGAAAAGTGGGCAGTGTTTGATAGAAATTCTTCCATGAAGCACATTCACCAAGATGAACACTATCTAATTATCATCTCACACAAAACTGTTGTTTGCTGTCTTATGTAATTAATGAGACAGTCTATTAAAAATGTGGGAGAGCAATTTATGTAGCACTCAAAATTTTCAAAACTCTGGACCCCTATGTTTGAAAGCAAGGTCTGTAGAAGAGGCATACTGACTTCTTTATGAATAGGTGAACAATTTATAAATGCTGAGAGGTTTGTTTTGTACATTACATTTTCTCATTCAGCCAGTTGTTGCCAGAAGAGGTTATTATTCCTAAGTTATTTCTGTTTTTACCCTTCCCAATGGTATCTTGGTTCAGTGTGCTTCTGCTCAGCTGATCTATGCACCTTAACATTGTCAGGATTGACCTCATCTTTGTTCATAGTATATAAAAGTTGTAAGGCATGTTCATGAGCTGAAACATACTTGAAATAAAAGTGAATCTATGCTTTGTAGGTTCCTTGAATCAGGTGCAACAACATTAGGAGAATGAATAACCCAGTGCAGGAATGAAATCAGAGAGCACACAAAGCCTCACTGACTTCACTCATGGCAATGAGGAAGGATGAAGAGTAGTTAAAAGTTGCCATCCATAATAAGAGCTTCAGATGTAGAATTACAAGTGTAACATCTGCCAATTTTCCTTAGATTTGCAATGGGATTTTGTAATATTCATGCACCTTTTGAAAAGATAAACAGCAGCCATGGACAGAAATGTACTTCTGTACTTGCATTTTCCTCAAAGTAGAGTTTTATGGGGATTTTTATGATCCCAAATATATTACGGCACTAGATGCTGTTACTACTCTGGTTATACATTTTGTATAACCAGGTTATACACTGGTTCTGTTCATAAGCTTAGAAAAACTAATTATCCAAGAGGTGAACGTAGAGGAAGACATGGGACACCACTAGGGTTTGGGAACATGTGCAGGGATACAGAGGAAACTGTTGCCTTGAACTTTTGAAGAAGATAAACTAGACTTTTGTGCACACTGTCCATGGCTAAGTAGATTTCAAGGTGCTTTTTTTTATTTTTTCAGTATAGTTAGTGTGACACACTCCAGATTAAAATGTAATCTGAATGTCCAGTATTTGTAGTTTTTTTGGTTTACATTGACTATCCCATGCAAAGTGTCTTCAGAACAATCATAATTCCCAATAACATCAACTGGAAACTTTTAGTAACATGGATGATTCAGGAACAGAGGCAACTATGCAAGCTCTAAGATTGAAAAACTGGAGATTTGAGGGGTTTGAGCAAATAAGGGAGTACATGATAGAGAGAGAATTCATCCTTTATCTAAGTCTTTAATCTAGAGGCCACTCAGCTACACTGAATGCTGACACACCTCAGAATGATAAAATTGGTTTTGTTTTTACAGAAGCTCATATCTCTGGGTAATATCAGTATTAGGAATTTTGTAAGGAAGAAGCAGAGAATACAGATGTGTGTGAATAGCCTATATATTTGCCATCAGGTGGTAAAGAACATTCAAGAAACCAAAGCTATGCTTAGTTATACTTATGGAGATAATCTGTCCTTTACCAGTTGTGGACAGAAAAATATAATCATTCTTTACAGATTTTTATTGTACTTGAGTTCAACTCATGGGTGAGGTCCCACAGTCACTGTGTTCAGCGGCAAGAATTAGCATTCAATGACTTCAGCAGCTGGGTTTTGAGTTGGTATAATAAATAAAATGAATGGATTTAAATTCAGCAAATCTCTCTTTCTACTCTTGTCTCTTGGGGCAGTACAGTCAGTCCTGCCTAAATTCAAGGAACCATTGATTAGATCAAATCAATGTATGTGGGGAAAGGAAGAAAGAAAGGGAGCACAAGTGTAATCTGGGGAATGGAGAAGTTGATACTATTTTTAAATCTCATTAAAAAAATCTAAGACATATGTAAATTTGAGATAACGCACCCCCCTTGTACCAATTGCTCAAAGGAATTTGCTTCAGTAATTCATATCTAATTCCATATTTATTAAGCTGGATAATGTATTTTCAATATTTAATACCACAAAAGCTTAGGTGTTTTCAAAGTAATCTTTAATTTTCGCCATCAAAACTAAAGCCTTGATAAAAATCTCTTAATGTGTTTCCTATTCTGTTTAGTGATAACTGAATCAGGTTTTCTTTTTTCCTTTCAGTATTTCAGTACTTTTGGCCACCTGTCAGCCAACCAAAATTAAAAACAGAGGCTGATTAAATGGCTCTCTATGGTGCTGTTCAGGCAGCTTCATTAGTGTTTCAGCTTATGGCCACTGAGTGAGCCCCACTGCTGTAACTTCTGAGAGTTTATGGAAGCCGATTTGAAGGCACAGGATGTGGGGTATGCAATTTTGCACAGTTGCAAAGTTTTGATTGCATGAATTATACATGAATTATCCATTACTGTTGATGCTCACTGGCAGTAACAGCACTCTGATGCTTTTTCTTTGAAACTAGTAAAACCCAACCAACCAACCAAATACAAGCCACATAAAGGAGGAAAATACAGAAGAATAATAACAAAAATATCCCAAACATTCTTTATTCATCTGTCCAATTACTAGTCTGTATAAAAAATAGCTGAGAGCCTTCCAGCTCATTTTGCTAGTTTTCAGGTATGTTGAGAACCAAGGTGTCAGGAAGGTGAAAGGTGATTGAGAAATAAACCTTCAATGCTATGGCTGTAGATTATTGCACACGTAAAGGATTTCTCCGGCATGAGCACAGCAAGCATCTCTGAAATCTCTCAATGTCATTTTGCCAAACATGTCTCCTCTTTTCACTAGTTGTCTGTCTGCTCTGTCAAATGTAACGCTTTATTAAAGCTTTGGGGCTTCTTTTTTATTTTTCCTTTTCCTTCTCTCTGTGTGCCTTTTCAGGAGACAGGAAAGTAGTTTTAAAAAGCAAAAAGATGAAAGAGTAAAACTAGCCCTAATTTCCAGTATTCTCACTTTACTCAGATGACTTACTAACTCCTTGCTATTTTTCATTTTGCATTAAAAGGAAAATCTTCATTTTAGTGAAGATTTGGTGTTAGCCATTACAAAAGCTCTTCTCAGTGCAGTTCTATATAAAGGCCTTTAACCCTTCCCCTTGCACCACCTGAACAAATTAATTTATCTGTGTCAGAGCCTTCAGTACTGTACCAAAAGGGTATACCAACATTTACACACATGCTCCCATTGACACCAGTGGGAATATTGTACCCAGGAACACTAAGGAAGAGTAGAACTTCTAAGTACTGATGTAGAAAATAAGCCAAATTGATCAGGCTCTTTCAATTTCACAAGCTCTTTCAGTTTCAAACAGAGAGGATGTGAGTTCCCTCTTCCTCTAGCAGTGGCCAGAATAAGTAAAGCTGCACATGTCATACCATGGATTGGACTGGATTTATACTTGCTTCCACTGTATTAAGATTAAGGCAGTTTCCTCTTTCAAGGATTCTTACTACTCATTCCACATGCTTAACATGCCCTTTCTGTCTGAGGCTAGATGTAGAGCACTGCTCATGACTATTCATTGCAATGTCTTGGCAAGACATTCACAGCCTTAATATGTCAAAAAACAAATGTTCATGGGGTAATACTTGTACCTTGAAGTACTTATGTTAAGAAAAAGACATTGGCAAATTAGTGTAAGGCAAACTGCCTAACCTCTCAAAACCTTTTTTCTGGATTCTTAAAAACACAGAACTGGCTTTCTCAGCATGCTCAAAATTTCATGTGCCATGTGAGACCAAGTTTCACACCTTTTCAGCTAAAGGTTCTTCTGTAGTGCAATCCTTGTACATAATTTCAGTTATGAAACTTCTGAATTAATTCAGATGTGGGTTTTTGTGGAGAAGCATATTCATCTCTGTCGCACTTTCTTTCCACAGGTGACTCTGAGAAGCCGTGTTCTTCTCAGTACATGATGCTGTGCTGTTCCACAGTCACCAATACCACTCTTGCACTGTCACATTAGCAGGCAGTACTAACCTGATCTATATCAGACTTAGGCACACAATCATGTTTCTTAGCCAGCATACATGATGTGTACTATCCCTCAGAGTACTTTGTCTCCCTGATTTTATATATACATCACTGTGATATGCTCCCCATGCCGGGAGGCCAAGATTCAGTTTCAGATAAGCATTGTTAAAGTGAGAGGTGTGGCTGTAATAGCTAGTGTGAATTCTAAAACCTCTGCCTCAGGGTATGTGCCCTGTGAGCCTGGGAAGAGTTGCCCCACCCCAGACCCCTCATGGGGAGTAGCCCAGGAGTTCTGATTGCATTTGAGCCCCTGAGGTTTCTCCCTTGTTGTGTTCCCAGTGGTCCCTGACCCTGAACTCCACCCTGATTCTGTCCCTCAAAACCCATCACCCTGCCTCTGTTCGGGGCTCTCTGTCTCTGGATCTGAGTTTTTTCCCATGTTGAATAAATGGTTTCATGAGCAGAGGCACATTTTGTTGGTGTCTCATGCTGGTTCCTGGTAACTGTAGCTTCTCTAGACATGATTCTGTGGCTGTAGAATGCAACACATCACCTACACTTTTCAGAAAACCCACAAATATTTTTTGAAGAAAGCCAAAAAAGAAATGCAAGTTTGTCACACTCTGCAACAGAATGTCTCTGCAGCATTTCTGAACCCATGCTAAGAGACCTATGTTAGTATTAGCGATTTACTATATATTACTGAGCCATGGTCTGAGCAGACTCATGAGGAGCAACTTATATACTAAAATTTGAAAAAGTTGTGCCAAGGAAAACTTTGTCTTTAAGAAAAAACAACCTTTCTGTATTTTTCACGCTAGGAATGGAGTTCCATCATTCTTACCCCTGATGTTTTCCCTATCTATTTAACAGTAAACATATCAATGTATTTTTATCTGCTTTTATATAAGAGAAAAGTTATGTAGGAAATTAGATGAAACCATAAACAAACTGACTGTGTTTGAAGCAAGAGCTTCTCCTTAACTACAAGGTGTATGTAATACAAGGTATAATTTTGAGCAGGTAATGACAAAAATACCAAAGTCCTGTTTCTGCAGCAAGAATACATGTTCAGAGGCTAACAGCATAGTTTATGCTGTGACAACCCAGCTCTCTATGTTTCTGTAAAGTAATTCTGCAAATGTCATTCATAATGCTGTAGATTGGACTATCATGAGATCAGTCACAACTAAACTATTCAATTCAACCTATTGAATATTTGTGTAGTTTTATCCCACAAAGTAACTGTAAAACCCAACCTGCTACATGTCAGTCCAGGTTAGTTTTTCAGTCAGATATTCCTCCTGGAGATCTGGCCAGAATCAGCTTTTCACTTCCTGGGGACATTGATATTGATCTCTCTTTGCTTTTCTTCTCTTTCATTCTTCCCCTTTTACGCTTTACGTGGCCAAATTCAATTTTAAACCCTTCAGGGCAAACAATCTCTATCAAAACTTATCTCTGCTGCAAACACACAGTGAAGCAGAGTGCATGATATTCTTCTGCCTTGGGTTTTTATAGCAAGCTTTTGTAGCAGGGCAGCTACAGGGGTGGCTTCTATGAGGAGCTGGAGAAGCTTCTCCCGTGTCCAATAGAATTTGAATTACCTCCAGGATGGACCTGATCCTAGACAAGGCCAAGCCCATCAGTGACAGTGGTAGTGCCTCTAGAACAAAAGATTTAAGACATGTATAGGGGAGGTGAATCTGGACTATAGAATCTACAGCCAAAGAGAAGAAAAGGTACTTGCTGCAAGTTTGGTTACAAGTATATTTGACACATGAACATGAAATCCACAATTCCTTTCCCTCTCTGATAGTAAAAATATGCCCTCCTCAGGAGACCAGGCTGAAAAGAGATTCTGACACCCAGAGACCTGAGACACAAAACTTTCTCTGTCTCTTAGAGATGCAAGGCATCCATACCTTTACCTGGATCATGCTGACTTGGACCATGCTGTGCCATCTAACAGGTCACATTGTGAACTTCTGGGTGTTTGGGGTTTTTTGCAATGTGTAGAAACACTTACAAAAAATGAGATCACTGACCTAAGACTGCAGGCAGTTAACATTTTCAGTAAAAATGGGTAAATATAAATGATGATGTAAGGATAAGAGAAGGAAGCCAGTAAAAGGGGATGAATCAGAGAATTAAACCAATGTGTTCAGTCTATTAATCTTACCAAACAGAAAATCTGTAATTATTGCAAGGGTGACCTTAACTCAGGGATATGGAACATCTCAAGTGAGCACAAAGCAAAGACATGACAATTTAATGGAATTATGAAGAGGCAGATACATATTTTTCTGTGTATTTTGTTTTGAAGTAGGGATTAAAAATCTGGGGTATTTTTTAACTTCAGAGGGGCTCAATGTCTATTTCTATATGAGCACACTTCTTTTATCTGCTTTCTCTTTATATTTCTAATTCTGTACATTATACAAATTCAATATTAAAAAAGTTTATTTTAGTTTAACTGTGAGGAAACCAGTGCTACTTTTCCACTGTCAGGAGTCATAGTCTTATGGTTCCTGACACCTGCTATGATTTTCATGGGACTCTATTTAATCAGTGGCAGTTTTCCAGGACTCCCAAGTCCTTGCCTCAGAGATACTTATCCAGTCAGTCAGTAAGAGTAATTTACCTGCACTGTATTCTTTGGTCCATTCCTGGTGGAAGACTGATGAATTTAATAAGGTTCCTGTTAGCTCTTGCTTTCAGTCTGCCTATGTCTCTGAACAGCAGACCTGCCTTCAAAAATACAGATTGGTCTTTCAACATTTGTCTTCTAACTCAACAAAAGAGTTAGAAGACAAGTGCACTTCTTTACCTCCCCAGGTCACTGGTAAAGATGTTAAAAAAGACTACCAGGTCCCAGGAAAGAATTCTGAGGAATTACACTTGTAACTTGCTGCCAGGGAGATTGAAAAATATTAACTACTATCCCTTGAGTGGCACAATACAGAACATTTTCCACTCATTTTGTAATAAATTTATCTATGTTATCACGTCCAGACCTGTTGGCAAGGATGTTAGAGAAGACTATTGAAAACCTCATTAAAGTGAAAATACATTTCCTATCTGTGACTAAGGGAAAATCAACATTCCCCTTCCTCTCTAGATCCAGTAGTTTTATACCGCAAAGTAACTGCAAGACTACCTGCTATATGTCATTCCAGGTTAGTTTTTCAAGTCATTTTCTTCATGCATGCCAAAATTGCTTCCAAGAAGAGTTGCTCTGTAATTTTCACAGCAACTGAAGCAAGGCTGAAACACTCACAGTTATTTCAATTTTCCTCAGACTGTTCGAAGATGGTTAAACTATTTGTCTCCTACTGCTGTTCTTCCAGTACACTTTTGTGCAACACACTTAATCCTATGAATTAGTGTGAATGAAACTGTCTTAAAAAAGTCCCTGACTCCAACTCTCCCATGCTGCTGGTTGGTTCTCTTCTTCTGCAACCTTACCTCCAAACAGAGAGGCCCAGCAGACCTTGTTGGTGAAAATCAATGAAGGCATTGAGTACCTCATCCTCACCTGGTATTCACCGTCACTACAGCTCTCACCTCCTTCAGCAGTGGGCCAGCTTCTTCATTGCTGGTTTATTTACTGTCAATGCAGTCACAAAAGATCTTCTTTTTACCAAGGACGTCCCTTGCCAATTTCAAGTCTACTCAAGCTTTTACTTTTCCATCATCCTGCATGACCAGTGATGTTTCTGTACTCCTCCATTATTCCCTATCCTTGTTTCTACTTTCTGTATATATATATATATATATATATATATATATTTTTTTTTTTTTTGGTTGCTTGCTTTCAGGGGTTTTTGTTTTGGTTAATCATGAGTATGCCTGCTTATTCATGGTAAGTCTTCTTGTTTTCCAGAAGACATCATTCCTCTGCTTGGAGGAGGTTTGTTCTCAAAGATGACAGTACTTTTAAGCTTTTCTGTCCTTCAGAGCCTCATGCCACAGGATCCTTTCTACCACTTCTGAGTAACTCAAAGTCTGTTCTAGTGAAGTCCAGGGTATATACTCTTCTTGCCTTCCTCACTTCCCTCAGGATTTTGAATTTCCCTGTGTCACATATATTATGTTGTCACAAACAAGGAGAGGATGTCAGAGTGGAGCACTATAAGCAGAATTTGCTGTAAAACACTCAGTTTTATCCTTGTTTTCCAAAAGTGATAGTGCAAGATTAGTAAAGTAGGTGAAGAATTTAAACCATTAACTTTGGTATAAGGAAATTTTTGCCACTGAGATTCTTTTGCCCAGAGTAGCTGAAGCAAGTATTCAAGGATCATTATATAAGCCTAAAGTGTTGAAAAGATGACACAATCATGAAAACACAGCATGTTCCCTTCTTCATAATGTTCTTTTAATCATTGCTCACATCTTGTGCTTAAATGTCATCTTGTCTGTTAATCTAAAATTTATTAAGAATAGTCAGGTCCTCTAATCATCTTTTCTTATGAAGATTATTGAACTTAACCTTAGAGGATGTTCCTCCCTAGGAAGCATGGATCACAGATACATAATAGCATCAACAAATTATATATGAAAGGTGCATATGAGATCATTGGGAGTGTCAATATTGACTTTTCTCCAGGCTGTAATGGATGAGTCATACCTGATCTAATGATTTTTCATTGTAATTCTAACCACCACATAAGTAAGAGGTAGAAAAATTAAAATGCTAGACAGATGTAACCTTTACTGATAAAATATATGTATTATTAGCTTCATTACATGCAGTTTTCTTCAAAGGTCTTTGGAAGCTGCTAATAATGTTGAAAGAAGTGATGGATAACAACCCATAACATTTTCTCACTGAATTTTCTCAAAGTGATAAAAAAATATCCATAGGATTAATTCAAACTACTAACAAATATTATTTTACTATTAGTTTTTTTTCTACCTCAGTGGTTTTTCCTTTTCTACATGAAATATCTGTATCTTCTCAGGTGCATAATTTTTAATTTTCTGTATGCCCTTTATTGCTTAATAGCTATTAATTTGGGGGTGATTTTGTCTGTATTTTTCAGAATGAATTCTTTCAATCAATGTTACTTCTCCCTCACCACATAGTCATCTCATCCCTTAAAATAACATATAATAGTCCTTTTTCTATCCATAACCCAGAAATTTATCTTTTTCAGCTAGATTGTTTTGGCTACATGGAGCTCTCTTAACTCTGATAGGGTTCTACAGAGACCCAGCAATCTAGCCATATTCTATCAGCTCCTGAAGTTTCTTTCAGTTTCTTTCAGTTTCTAACTAAACTTTATATCAGTTTTCTTTTGCTGAAAACCAGGAATGAAAACTTCTCTTTTTTTTCTCTGCTCTTTTCCACAGTTCTTGTTATAAAGTTAGACCTCCTACCTCAAAACATATATGTGCTGTGTGTTTATACATGTACATTTTTTTATCCCAATTGCCTTTTCCTCTCTTAATTAATTTACTCCAATATTTTGTCTAATTAGCTGCCCACATGCATTGCTCCTTGGTGAGTCCAATTTCCTAAGGAGGAAAAATTTACCAAAGTTAAAATTACTGTAAGAGATAAAACCACAAGTATATGAATGAAACATTAATGGCATAATACAGTGTCTCTGGAAAGCATTAATAAATAACTTCAATTAAACTGTAAGAGTTTATTCTCACAAACAAGCAAAAAAATTCCAACATCTAGGATAAACAGCTCAATTCCATGAAAGGCAATGGAACTCTAATGTACAGAGTGTGAAGGACTCTATAGAGCAATTCTGTTGTACTGCAATAAATTCAGTCAGATTTGGATATGATCCTGCCAATGGGAAGTAAATGTCTCTAACAGAAAACACTTAGAACATTTCCTGTTATTAATTTGACTTAACCTTGGACAATTCACGGTACGGTCTGGCTGTTAAAGTGGTACAGATACCATTACAGTAGAAAATTTGTAGTTTAAAACACAGGGCACTTAACGGGCATGAACACATGACAGTCTCTTCCAGGTGACCTTAGTGCTTAGAATCTGCCTAGGCAGGTTTAATTAGCAAGTATGAGTAGAGATTAGAAGCTGCCTGTCAGAGTATGAACTTTGAATGTATTGGCAAGTCCTCTAGTGGTTATAATCCAATCTTAGGTGTCTACTCCATGCACAGTTACTTCCATGTAGGAACTTCAATTTATGCGTCTTGCACCCGAGGAGCTGCAGTTCTTCTTTATGCTTAAGTCTGTATAACATTCTGACATACATGGACAAGGAATGCCAGTTGACCCACACTTCCTCTTTGATATCTTATGAAAAATGTCATACTCAGGTCCACTCCATTCCATGGAAAGCCATGATCAGATGGTTGGCTGCTTGATCAGGCAATTATGCACATAAGAGTCCTACATGCTTAGAAAGTGAATTCTTAAATCAGCCACATTATGTTGATTTATTTTTGGAAACTTCAATGACAGACTGCTCTACTTCCAAACAGCTATGAATTTTTCACTTCCCATACATTTACATCCCAGATGTTAAATCACAGAATTCAATATTCATTACTGACCTGTTGTCTTTCAGTGGTGAAGTATGGTACCCATATCCTAGCAAAATAATCAGACAAACCTTGTTTATCTTTTGAAAAAATGTCCAGCCTGTTTCTCACTTCCCCTTTTGCTCTAGTGAGAAAATACAAACTACATACCAGTCCACAAGAACAAGTTTTGCTTTCTGACACTGCAATAGTATTTTGATCAGCTCTTCAAACCTTTCCCAACTTAACAAACAAAGCTTAGTTGCACCTATAAAGTTATTGGCTGTGTTCAAGACTCCCAGATTGTAAAAGCTGCACATTATTAATCACCCTGAAATTCAGCAATAAGGAGGTAGTGAACCATTCTTATCATCAGTTATGAACAGTGTTTATGTGCTGTCTAATTATAAGATATAATAGCATTACTATGTAAATCAAAAGTCCATAATACTAATGAAAAATCCAAAAACTTATGAATAATAATTAGAAATTCAATTAATAATAGAATGTACCTATTAATATTATACACATTTATATGTGCAATAATTTAAAAGCTTTACAGCTTAAATATATATATATATATATTATAGCTGTAGTGGATGACAAACATTAGGCTAACAAACAACTATTCAAAAAGCTATATGGTCTCCAGTGAATTCTGCCATTTTATTTATTTTCTTTATTATTTGTACTAAAACCAGTTCTGAAATAAAATATTTATAAATTAATTTCAATCGCCTTGAGATCAAAAGTAATTTGATTGTTTAAAATTTCTTGTAACATGCAATAGAAAAAAAAAAGAAGGCTAATACACAGGAGACATATGGATATCAAATTTTCGTTCTACACATCTACTTGAAATGAAACTATATATTAAAACAGAGTCATCTTGAATTTAACATGAGAAAATCTTACTTTCAATTAAGCCTAAACACATTTATAATCAATTCTAATTAGTCCTGTTCTTTTAAATATCATCTGCAATTATAAAATAAACCTACCCATGGAGATTCATTAAATCTTGAAATTTTTGAACCTCAGCTTCAATGATCTTCATTTAAGTGGCCTCCCACCATCTGACATAGTTTTCTGCCCTGTTCCTTGAATTTACTTGGCACACGAAACTCTGAAGGGAATATTTCAACCATTTCTTTATCTTTTCTCAACTTCTGTTAGAAGCACACATGAAATAGTTGTTCAGTCTCTAAATTACATTGGAAAGACGTGGGGGGAAAAGAATCAAAAGGATCATACAACCCTTCTTTCTACCACTCTCCTCTACGTAGAAAGGTAGAAAGGCTAATTTTTGCAAATTATTTGCTTTTTTTGTTTTGGTTTGGTTTTTTTTTTTCAGATAGTTCTGTCTGTGTATTTCCAATGACATTTCTGGAGTAGCAGAGAGGCATCCAAGTGAAGAAGGAGGTGCACCTTTAGAGGTGCCATGGTTCAAGCCCTTGTGCAAATACACTTTCTGGGCAGCACTCATAATCTTTCCTTCTCTCTTACTACAAGTCTTTGCTAGACTTATGTAAGCCAAAAGGCAGCTGGAGCCAGCCTTGTGTGAAAGGGAGGACAATCTGGAGGCTAAGGGTGACTCTAGCTTAGCCTCTACCCTCACCAGCTGGCATCATCTCACAGGGTCTGAAGACAGTAGATGGATTGAGTTGCTGCTAAGAGGGTTGATTGTCACCTTGCAACACAGTAATGAACCAGCTCCAGGGTACATCAAGGAGATGTGGCCAAATACGTGGCTTGAAACCAAGCTGCTAACTAGGTCTGAGGTCATTCTGGGAAAACAAAGTCAGAAAAAGGGATGAATACAGGTACACCTAAAGCAGAGTACCAGTCCCACTGCTCATGACTGAAGAACAGCATTAGAACTGGAAAGTAGTTGTGTTTTCTGCCCCTGTTTGCAACATTTTTAGAATGCCAGTCCATCCCATTGTTCACCCACCTCACTGTTCTCTGATCCATATCTCACCACATGGGTACCAAGAGATTAAGGATACTCTTACAAAGGCATTCCTAGACTCAATGTTCAAAATCCACTGATCTCCCCTGGTCCACGGAGAGATTAACAATTATAATAGATAGTTCTAACAAATAATAGATAATTCCAATTTAAAAAGGTAAATTGATGGGTAATGCAAAACCTGCCCTTGGTAAAGTTATGCCAAGCTATCACCTTATCCCTAAACTCAGAAGTTACCTCAGTATCATCAATTTGTGGACTGCAAAGTACAACATTTGCTCAAAAAAACCCTCAAAAACTCTGACTTCTACTTATGAGAATATTTCAGGTTCTTTCTGAGATAAAATGGCAATACCTCACTCCATAAAATGTGACTTTTCCTAAGAGATCCTTGAGAGTTTTGATCTGGTCACAGATTTGAAGTGAGTTGAACATAAAGAGCTGGTGGCATTAATAAAAGATTTCTTAAAAAATAAATTAGAACTCATTCATCCAATCTAAAAACAATAAGCTTTCCTTACTGGGGCAATGAGTGTGGATGAACATCTAAAACCTATTAACTCTTCCCTCATATACTTTTATGTATTTTCCATATGCATTTTCAAGTATAACTGGGGAAAGGAGGTGATCACAGCTGGACTGATCTACAGTGCTGTTGTCCTCAACAGTCCCAGTAAAGTTGAACACTGAATGCCTGGCTATGTAGTAGGATGAAGAGATGAAGAGTCTAAAATTGGAGGGCCATAGGAAAGGGGGACAATAATTTAAAAAGAAAAAAACAAAAAAGGAAAAAAAGGGAAAAAGTGGTTCTCCTTCACAGAGTGACCTTGTTTTAATGTTCTCCACGCCATTCACCCTCCGTAGCTGATCAGCCAATTCCATTTATCATTATAATTAGGCAGCATCTTGCCAGTTCAATCAGGCTCAATTACTTAGGCCTCATTAGTGACTGACATACTATAACAAGTGCACCTTTGAATGAGCAAGGTCAGATAAAGAAAGTACAGTATGCAGCCAGCAAACACATTTATAGCCCATGACAATACAATGCTTTCGATGTTGAATAACTTTGCATTCCCCGTTTTTAAGAAGGCCTGAAGATAATGAAGCTAAAAGTAACCTTGCTTAGCTTGCATTATTGCAGCTCCTACAAGTTCCTTAGCTCCTACAACTCCATAGCTGAACAATAGTGATAAGAGGCAAATCTTCCAATGGCTCTGGAAAAACTTTGGGGCTAAATTTAGCAAATTTAAGTTCTGGAGAATGGCAGCTTGTCTGATGCTTCAGAGCAGCATAAGAACTTCAAAAATATGCAGTGGAAGAAACTGGACATTGAGTCTCCAGTGCTACAAATCTTTCTGTATTAATAACTTCAACAAATGGTTCTGCTTGTAAAATATGGTGGAATGTAAAAGGAACTGACTGGCTTCTGCACAAATATTCTAAGCTTTAAAATAATGATTAAAGTGTGTTTAAAGATATTATTACTCTTTATAAATATCTTGACAAGTAACCTCCAGAGATTAAATGTATCTTAAGTTTAATATACATTTTTTAGACACACACACACATATATATGTATAATATTAAAAGCATGATATTAAAGAGAAAAAGGCACATTCATCAACTAGAAATCAGAGTTTCTTCACACAAGAAAGTGGTAGTCTTCAACTATTTCCCAGTATGGATGATGGAGAAATACATCCACATTACTTAAGGATGATGTCTGAAATGTTTATAAAATTTTTCTCTCACTTGGATCTCGTGGAGCAAGGAACATAAATTATGTCTTTTGGTGTGTCCCAGCTATATATCATTTTAGGTATGACCAAAGTCCTTACTTCTAACGGAGGTGATGGACTCACACCTGTTGCTATTCCAAAATTAGGCAAAAATTAATATTTAGTTTTACATGGCAAGAGGTTTCTTTTTTATCTAACTTGCTTCATTGCAGAAGTCTATTTGACCATCTGGTCATGCTCATTCCTTAGCAGACAGTGATAATCTTAATTTATTTTTTTCCCACTCCAGAACACATAAATAGAACTCACTATAACATTGTTTTTTCCACAGTCATGATACTTGGAGATGCAAATCACCTTTCCTTTCATTGAGAAGATAGTACCCTGAAACCAGATAAAAATGATGATCATTATTGTGCCTGTGTTTTTTTTTTATTCTGGATTATTTTCTTAGAATTTTGTACCTTACACTGGGTGGTCACAAAAGTACCAAAAAGGTTCCACCAGTTTTCTGAGATATCCCTTTACACTCTTTTAAATTCTGGTAAATTTGTTTTCAAATTTTTTTGTTTGTTTTTTTTTGTTTTGGTTGGGGTTTTTTTTGGGTTTTGGGTTTTTTTTGTATTTTGCAATAGTGTATCTAGTTCTCCTCCAGTCATAATATTTAAAAGGTATATGAAAAATGCCCCAAGTCCACACAGAAAATTCTATAATATACTATGCATTAGAAAAATAATGTCTCCAGTGAAGTGATCAGTATGCATCCAAAAGTACAGGATTTGATTATCCTAACAGATATATTCTGAGTCATTATTATCTGGTTGCCTTTTATTTTTCTTCACAATATTTGAGTACATTTTACCCAGAGGTATTTAATTCATAAACTGGCAGTGTGCTATGTGAAGTGTTTCTTTCATTTATTCTTATCTAATCTCTTAGTTATTTATTTATTTTCCTAGGCAACTATTAACTATAATACTAAATATTAAAAATAGAAATAACAATTTTCCACTCTTACTTTCCTCCTTACTTGAAGATGAACCAGATGAACCATTTTGTGTGTTTCTGAAAACTTCACTGAGTAAAAGTGAATCAAAGATGAGAATTTTTTAAGTGAGTGAAAAGTGGTTCAGATTGTGGTTATTCTCATCTTTTGCAGCAGTGAATTCTCCAGCCTTGGCTAGGATCTTAAAAAATTTCTTTAGATATTCATGAGAAAAAGAGACTAGAGGATGATCTCACACCTCCAGACAGTGTTATTGCATTTGTCCTTTAACAGGTTTTGATCAAAGGAAAAATAAGACATATGCATACACATGTATGAGGCATATACATATGTGCTATTCTGCATAATATTCTGGACCAATAGGTTGTTTCTGCAATGAATGCTGGAACAGGCATTACAAATCACAACAGTTTATATTCCCAACACGAAGTTTGCCACCTTCTTGAAAAGAAATGCTGCTATTTACATGAACAGTAGAAGAACCAAACCAAAATATTTAGGAAGTGAAGTATTCCATTACATTTCCTACCCCTGGAGAGAAAATAAGAGAAATTTGTGGCAAGTGTTAGATGTGTCATTAAAGAAACTCGTGGGAAGTGTTCAGTTCAATAGTTCAAAGTGAACTCAATGGGGATATAAAAACTTATCTTAGAGAATGAGTGGAATTATGAAGGCCAAGTTTTTGGTGGATATAGAGGCACAGTAACTCATAACAGCATGAGTTTGGTGGTTCTGTGCTGGTCCACTCATTTACAAAGGGCTGTCTACCATGTTCTGGTCAACAACTCACTAAAAATTACTTAGGAACTTGGCAAGGGATGTACTATAATTTATTTTCTTTAAACTTTTTCTCAAATATTCTTGAGTGATTTGCATGAAAACAGGGAAAGAACACCTGTGGCTAGCAATAAAATGGATAGAAATTAAGGTAACGTTCTTATAAACTGATACTGCAAATTTTTTACCAATCCATGAACTTTGGCAGTGTGATTTACAAAGATTAACATTCTCATGTCTCCAAACCCTTCCAGATCATTACAATTTCCTTATCAAAGAAAGCATCAAGAATTTATGTTTGAAAAGTTTCTGTATGCCCTTTATTATCTCTAATTGCTCAGGTAAAACAGAGGTCAAATTCATAGGCTCTGAACTGTTGGCATCAGTGATTGTTTTCTTCTGGTGTAAATGAGATAGATACCTAGAAATGGGGCATTTGATACACCCTGAAATTTTATGAAAAGATAGGTAATAGGTGAATACTGGTGAATTGCTTTATGAAAATAATTCACAATTCTTTATTAAAGGGATGCTTTTTTCTTGCAATGGCAGTCCTGGTGTTTCAATGCAATAAATAGTTCAAGAAAATTGTGGGAGGAATGAAATTTATCTGCCATTATTTGCATTGTGCTTTTCTTTCCTCAGAGCCCACTCACAGTTATATTTTACATCAGTTCTTACCATACCTGCCTGGGCCTCTTTGTTTTATGATTGCTCACCAGTGCTGTTGATTTCCTTCTCCTATACACTGCATGCTATGCACACATCAGATAAAATTTGAGATTCTAAATGAAGTGAATTTAGTAGTTTTAGCTCAATCTCTAGCCAACAGCAGATAAAAACATATGCAACACTGCTCAGTTGACACAATTTCTTTCATCTGTGCTGAGGAAATGCACTGGAACACATCCAACACTGACAGTAAATTGATTTGCACCCTTGAGATGCTGGCTACTCCTGTCAGAATTGAGTTTGTTGACAGATGGCAGGCAGTGTGGAGAAACTTTCAGTGGAATTGCTTATATGTTACCCAGAAATGGGTAAAAAATCAAATAGGGGTACAGTGGTATAAGAAAAGCTGAATAACTGGATTTATTACAACCTCAGATTTCTTCAATTTCTGATGAAGTTTCTATTTGTCCAAATTGAATGATATTCCAACGCTTTTTTTGAGTTATTTATTATTTTTCTCTTTCACAGTCTGGCTCTGAAATATTTTTAAATGCAGAAATTAAAAAATAACATGACTAACAAAGATATTAGAGTATTCACTTGTCTGAAAAAAAGCACTGTGTATACTTAAAAAATTAAATTTTTAAAAATTGGAAATATTACTGTAGGAATATTCTTGTATCTGAGATAACATCTAAACAATAGACACTGAACTTCCTATTTCTGATTTTAAAATTAGGTCCCAGGTTTTGTGCAAAATCTTTCCTCTCAGAGTAACTAGATATAATTTATTTTACCTGTTTTCTAATCAGAACCTGAAGACTAATGCCCCAAATTGTTTTATTACCTATGACATAACTACCATGTTTCATGCTCACACACAGCTTCCATAATTCAAGAGTTAGCCTTAAAGGTGTCAAGGTCAAAATTATGACCCTGTCCTACCTAATTTTCCTGTTGAAAATATAAGAAAAATTACCAGACTATTTTCATGTAGTTCTAACATCAAATTAAATTCTGAAATGCCTTAATAATGTTATTTTAGATTTCTAGAAAATTTAGAGAAACTGCATAGTAACAGCAAGGGGTTAAATGATGAGCAAATGTGACAATTGTGAGGGGCTATGAAATATTCTGCCAACACTTGGGAGGAATAACATGAATTTTCTGTTGACTTTATTTTACTCACATTGATGGCTAATAGTGTTATATAAAGAATATTAATATATAATATATATTAAATAAATACATATATATAGAGAGAGAGAATGAGAGAGAGAGAATGAGAGAGAGAGAGAAATATAAATACTTGTCTCCCAAATAAACTTTGTGGTTTTAAAATGGTTGAACCAAGTTTGGACACTTCAAGAGCTAGCTAGCTATCTAAGAAAAAGAAAATACATTGGCAGGAGACAAATAAGGGACAAAGAAGATAAAAGAAAAGAAAGAAGGATAAGAATGAAGGAGCAAAGGAGTAATGAGATATGACAGCTGTGAGAGAGGCCTGTCCATCCTCTTAGCTGTAATAGTGTTGACAAAAATTCATATATTCAAATAATGGCCTTAATATGCACTAAGTTCTAGAGACAGATGGAATGGAAGGGCAAGGCAGAAATTAGAATGAAATTTCTTTGAATTAGAAATCCTATAATGCATATATATATATATTTATATGTAATATATATACACATGTGTACACACACACATATATATATAAACATGTTCTGATGAACTACTGTCAACACCCTTGTTGTTTTTTTTTTGATGTAGATGGAAATCATACAGGGAAATAAGTTGGAGATAGCAACTACTCTGCCTCCTGGGCAGTTCTGCTGACAGCTAACTGCCTGAAGAGTAGACTGCCAATCTTTCCAGGACATCTGATTTCCCAGCTGTTCACCTGGTGAGCTGCTGGCCTCCCAGGCTCTCCAACTGGCTGCTCCACAAGCTCTCCAGCTGGGGTGGGGGTTACCTGATGTCACAGAAAACAAGCTCTCTTACTGGAGCCTGCACCGGCTGGGGTCTGGAAAAAGATTTGTTGTGTAAACTCTAAAGGGTTCCCAGTGCTTTGGCAGCCTGGACAACATCTACATTTCACTGCTCTCAAAAGAGTATCTATCAAAATTTGCAGCGTTACAATGAGAATCCTAGTTTTGTTGTTTCTAGCATACTGATTTGCCTTTAAAAGTTGCTAAATTTTGTTTCAAATCAGGATGAAGAAAAAAGGAAAAGTAGCTCAGATTTCTTGTCAGAAAGTAATACCATTTCCTTATCATGTCAGTGGTAAAAAGACATTCTAATTTCAGAGAATGTATAAAATCATAACCGTATTGAGAAATGTTTCATTAAGACTGTTCAATTTTTATTCTGAATGGATTTAATTCCAGGGGACATTTTACAAAATTTAAAAAAAAAATAAAATAGATTTTTAGCAAAACATTAATATCATAGTCTCCTTATGTGAAATTAGCACAAAGTAGCAAAAAAAAATCACATATCTATAAGAAAGAGGTATAAAACTGCCCTTGCAGATTATCTTTTAGGCCTTTTCATGGGGATACAACAAGGAAAGATGGTTTTTTAAGATGTTTCTCTTAGTGTTTCGGGTCATTTGCTGATTTAGATCAGTGTCTGATGCTGCCTGGGAGTCACACTGGGCACCTCTCCTGCTGCCAAAACAATTCAGAACTTACTTGTAGGGGGTGAGATCACTAAATGCTGAATTAGGTCATACTTTCTCCAGAACTTTTTCATAGACATGTTCCTCAGAGTGATAGTTCATATTGATTTCTGACTAGAAAGGGCAGCTGCATATGAAGAAAAACACTACTGAAATTTTTAAGTGTTACTCTACCAACTTAAACACAAATAAATGTGCTATTTTCTCACACTTCTTAATTTCTCTTTTCTCAGTGTTCCAGGGGAAGCTGAGGGGGAAAATTTCCATTTCCGAGTGATTTCAATACCTGATATTCCAAAACAACAAAAGTATGTTGGGAACTACTTGTTTATGTCTGGTTGAATATTTAAACATATTAATTTGGGCCATTTTTGTTCCATATAAATATCAATTATCTGGATGAAGGGATCAAGTGCACCCTAAGTCAGTTTGGAGATGGCACCAAGTTGGGTGGGAGCATTGATGTGCTGAGGAGCAGAAGGGCTGTGCAAAGGGATCTGGACAGGCTGGGTGGGCTGAGGCCACCAGGTTCAGCAAGACAAAGTGCTGGGTCCTGCACTTGGGTTACAACAACCCCAAGGAGTCCTACAGACTGGGGGAAGAGTGGCTGGAAAACTGCCAGGAGGAGAGGACCTGTGGGTGCTGGTCAGCCACTGTCTGGGTATGTCTTCCCAGGTAGCCAAAGAGGACAATGGCATCCTGACCTGTATCAAAATTCCTGTTGACAGCAGGTCCAGGGAAGTGGCTCTCCCTCCTCCACACCTCTAATCCTGTGTGCAGTTCTGGGGCCCTCACTGCAGGAAAGACATTGAGATGCTGCAGCAAGTCCAGAGAAGGGCAATGGAGCTGGTGAAGGGTTTGGGTCAGAAATCTTATAAAGAGCCACAGAGGGAGCTGGGGTGGTTTAGTCTGGAGAAAATGAGGCACGGGGGAGAACTTTTTGCTCTTTACAACTACCTGAAAACTGTATGTATATTTCTCATTTTTCTAAAGGAACAGAAAGGCAGTCAGGGCTTTCTTGTGAAGAATAATAGATGCCTATCTATGACTAGGCAACAGAATTCTACTAAAACCCTATTTATGAAAATTGTTATAACATACATTTTCTTCTTGCCTCCTATCTGAATCTTAAAACACTATTTTTGGGCTGTTCATATCACAAACATATTCTTGCAAAATTTTGCTTCCTCTTTCAAGACCGTGGTATGATATGTTACGATCCTATATGCCCTAAAATTTATCTACAGAAATTAAACTGAATATTTCCATATGACCTCACAAATCAGTAAGTGTAAAAGTGATAATTAATGAGGCATGAGGAAGGTACAGAAATTGTTATAATGACTACAATAGAATTTATCCTTCACTGTGGGATTTTTCCCTGTTATGTTTTGACTTCTGTAGTTCTACCCCCTCATAAAAGAGAGATGTTTCCCAAAAGAAAACAATGCACTCATCTTAACTAGTACTGATATGAATGTATTCTGTTTTTAATTGATAAAATTTACACAAACACTAAAGCCAACAAGCAGGGCATGAAATCCTTGGTGTTAAAGGAAGACTGTGTTGTGAGTACATTTATTTACAGTCAGTATATTTCAACATCAAGTAAGCATTGATCATGAAACAGGTGGTTCATCTACTCAGATTTTGGAACTCATTGAAAAAAGTGAGCCAAGCTTCAGCAGATTTGGGATAGGAAACCCAGCTTGACAGAAACCTTCAATGACTTCAGCACAATGTTTTTATTAATGGGCTAATAAGGGGAGTATCAGTTTGTACTGTGCTGTGTGTTTCAGAATGTTAGAAAAGGCACTTGCTTTTATGGGAGGAGAAAGGCTGTCCTTGCAAATAAAGCACAGTGTTTTCATCCTGCACTACAATGCAGCTCCCCACAGAAAGATCTGGAGTGCCTTGTGTGAGCACAAACAGATGTTCCATAGCAGCACAGCACAGGTGAGTGAATATCTGTGATGACAGCTCTCTGTGAAACGCAGCTCCCTCAAGGTTGTGTGTGTACACACATACATGTATATATATATAAATCTGAAAATATTTTAAATGCTTGAATTGGTAGCTTGAAAAATGCTGTATACAACCCTTGACTGTGTCATTTTCCTAAATTAAATGCAGTTTGATATCTACAAGGACAGAAAAGGGTTTGCATTTAGTCAACATAGACACCAAAATGTAAAAGTTGTAATTTCAGAAGGTGAGTTGCTGAAGTATCTGTGAATGGGTACTTTGAAAAGAGTTCTTTGCAGAAAATTGTATCAGACTTCTTTTCTGATTAAGAATAGCTTTTCTCATTTTCTTCATGAATATACATGCATGCTTCATTTTAATAACATGCTTCTGTGAGTACTTGGGAAACCGTTCATTTTATTTATTACAACTCCTGAGTATTCCTGTCCTGAGCTGAAAAAGTAACAGGCAGAGAAACAATTTACATTTAAATTCATTTACAACAAATGCCCTTTGTGTGGGTGAGAGGTTTCTATAACTGATGACATTCTATTGTAAAAAACCACACAGCAAGTAGCTGCCTCATGATGTCCAAGCTGAGTTGTAGGAGGTGGTTATGAATATTCATTGATTCCTCTGCTTATTTGAAATACCATTTTATAGGGTATCAGGGTATCAGCTGTAGTATCTACCTGAGTCCCAGGAAGCTGATAAGAGCAGCACTTTGCTGAACTGAGATATCAGTGTTAAAATCAATTATAGCAATATTAAAATCTATGCAATATATTATTGCTATATTATGCTATATTATATTCCTTTAATTGCACAGTGAGGAAAAAAAAAGACATTAAAGCCAATAAGCATTTTAGATACTGAGAACACAGAATAACCTTCAGGAATTCTGGTTTAACTTTCCTTTTTTTCTCACCACTTGCACGGTGTGGAGACATGCAATGATTACTTTTTTTATTATTTCCTTCATGTTTTAAAAAGCATATTAACTAAAATGTTTTGTTTGGGTTTTTTTTAATATCAAATATTTTGACCAACAGGAACATTTCCATTTAATTTAGCTTTCCTATGGCTTCTCTTGTGACTCTGTGTGTGTGTGTTTATTTTTCCTCCTATCTAACAGTACATTGTTTTTAATCACAGAACACAGAGGGGAAGGGGAAGCTGTGGAATTGATTTTGTGGGAGGAAGCAGAAAACCTGAAGGAACAACCAAGGAACAAATGAAAACATAATGAGACTACAGAAAACATGGTTGTGGTTGGAGGTGCTGGGGGAGAAAAAAGTGGGCTCATGTAGATTGATTCTGTGTGATGGACTGTGTAGGGTTCTGAGGAAAATAAGAATGTGAAGGAATGCCAGATCAAAGTCAGAAAGGAAGCATGGAACAGACAAGGACAGAAAACTGAAAGAAAATGAAAAAAAGAGCTGGGAGAAAGCCAATATAACCTTGATGAATGGGAGGAACCTCATTGCATGGTTTTCACTGTGGAGAACATTGCTCAGAAGTCAAGGATGACTTTGGAAGCAAGAGCTATCTTAAAAAATTATCCAGCTAAAAGACAAAGGACTTTCACAAAAATTTAAAGTGAGAAAGTATTGTAAAAACCAGTATTTTTTACTTTGCTCATCTGGCAGTCATTGAACTTTGTGAGAATTAACTAATTAAAGCAAATCTCTGTTAATGCAGAGAACTGTCAATCCATATGGTTTTTATCTTGGAGAAAGCAAATTCATCACTTTTCAAACTGGTTATATGACATTTTGAAGACACAGAGTACTGTATGAGAAGTGATAGGTTTACAGCAGAGGATTCATCATGGTGCTGAATGATCTCCATACCCTCCCTTAAAGGGTGTCCTGTTTCTGCCTCTGGTTTTCCATGAAGGGAAAAATTTGCAAGCAGAGCTTCAAGGATAGAAGCAGGATGTCTTTCACAGACAGCATGCTTCAGCTGCACCTGAGCACAGTGCTAGCATGACAAGTGGGCAAGTGTCCCCACTTCCAGGCAGGTTCTTTTTATGGGCTTCCCCTCCTTGAGGCCACTCAGCACAAAATCAAGACGGTCTGATCTGGGATCATGGTAGGATCCTACTTCCTGAGCAACCACTCGTCAGGACTTGAAGCCCAGATTAAAGACACACTAATGTCTTGGGTTTTGGTTCATGACATGCCATGTGACTTTCTGTATGAATGAGTACTCGTGTCTTTTATCTGTGCTACAAGTCCTAATGAGTGGTCACTCAGGAAACAGGGTGTACTGCAATCCCAGAGAGAGGCCCAGGTGCTCAGAAAGTGGTTCAGGCATGTGTCACACCATATAATCTGTCTAAATTACCCATTACAGTGTAACCCAGTGGCACAGGTTTTTTGATTTTTTTACATAGATCAAGTTTTTATTCTCTCAAAAGCCTGTAGCATTGGGATGAGGTACTAAGGTACTAAGGGCCTGTGTGACAGAAAGCCACAGTTGTGAAAATACACCTTAAAATATACACTAAATGATTTTTCTGTATTCTTACATAAAGCAATAATATACTTGGCTCTCAAATGCCATCTAAGGACAACTGGGAATTCAACTCAGACAAATTGCATTTACCTTTAAGTAAGCTATTAATGGCATATGCTAAGATAATAATGTTCACTTTCCATTCATACTTGTCATTTGTACCTTTCTTCCTTTCCCTAAGTCACAGTCATAATTCTTTTTATTATGGTTTCTGTGTAGTTAATCAGACTCCATTCCCACCCCCTCCAGTCCCTCGATCCTGAAAGGAAATTCAGTAGGACCTGTTGCAAGGATTGATTATGAATGATTCTGATAAGTATTATGTTTAAATGTAGATTATGAACTGATTGCTCAAGCTAAAGGTCATTCCAAAGTTAATATCTTTATATTTTTATTTTCCTTCAAATTGACAGTGCCCTCAGTCTTCCTCCCAACATCTTTTTCTTTTGGATTTAATATATGTGATCCAAAGGTTACTGAGTGTGGTGGTTTTGGCTTGGGTTGGTTAATTTTCTTCACAGTAGTTATTATGAGGCTATTTTAGGATTTGTGCTGAAAACAGTGTTGGTAATACGAGCATGGTTTTGCTATTGCTGGGCAGTGTTTACAGTGAGTCAAGTTCATTTCTGCTTCACATGCCACCCAGCTAGGAGGCTGGGGATACTCAAGAAAATGGGAAGGTCATTCCATACCATATGGCATCATGCTCAGGATGTTAAGCTGGGGGAAGGAGAAGGAAGAGGTGGATCTTTGGAGTGATGGCATTTGTCTTCCCAAGTAGATGGCTACTTGATGGTGAAGCTTGATGGAGCCCTGCTCTCCTGGGGATGGCTGAATAGCTGCCTGCCTATACAAAGTGGTGAATGAATTTCCCCTCTTGTTTTGCTTCTGGGTGTGGCTGTTGCTCTTAGTATGAAACTGTCTCAACCCAAGCATTGTCATTATTACACTTATAATTCTCTCCTCCATCCAACCCATGGGTTGAGTGAGCAGCTGTGGGGGGATTTTTTGTCAGCTGAAGTTAAACCACCACACTGTCAGATATAGAGAGAAATAAAAAATATTGGGTGTTAGGTCTACATAATTTTACTCAGATTTCAGCATTTTCGGAGGTTACAAATATACCAAGAAAGGAAAGAGGTCACACACCTTTTTCTAACTTAGATTCTGCTTAACATTAGCCTTTCCTCCTTTGAAGCAGCCCTGCCCGAGTTACTGGCTAGAAATGTTCATTATTATGTCAACATGCTAACATGTTCTGAGTGACTGTGGGACTAGTTATGGCTGCTCTAGACATAGAGCCATCAGGGGCTCAGGCTCTTGTCACTTATGGAAAAGTATTGAGCAAACAGAAACTCAATACTTTAAAAAACAATCGCATTTTTTTATGTGTCACTCCACAAGGAATATGCAAGATCAGTATAAAATCTGAACTATTGCATGTCAAGTGTTCTTCAAGAAACTCTAAATAAAGCTGTATAAGAATAATGCACACTTGCAGATGCTGAAAAATACAACAGTTCACAGTCTATCTCACCTTAACATGCTTGTGATCTCATGAGACAGAAAATACACATTTAGACAAAACAAATAGGTTAACAGGTCTGTAAATGTAAACAGAAATTATACAGCACTAGTCACTGTAATAAGCTATGGTCTCAGTTGTTCCTCCTGGCCATTGTCTTTCCATTGTTTAGAAAAAGGAAAGCCAGAAAAAGGGACACTAATGGGGAAGTTTCTCTCAATAGAAGGAAGGAGTCTTCCAAGTTTGAGAGAGGGAGCATTTGAGACAGCACAAAGATGTTTATCTGAAAACATAACATGAAGGCAAAGGATATCAGCATCATTGACCACCCAAAGAGAAATGTCGTAACAGTTTTAAAATTGATAAATAAGCCTATTTATAGGCTTAGGATTAAATTTTTGTAAATTATATTATTAGATGATATTTTAAGTAGTCCACAAAGGGCATGAATATAATAAAAGTAGAGGACTTTGTGGATACAGAGAATTAACAAGAGAAAGACAGGATAAAAGATACAATTACGTATTACAAGGGATTCAATACCCTATATTTTGGCAAAAGCCATGCATATGAGGATAGAAGTCAGCTGCAATTTCCGTAGTGCCTCACAAACCCATATTTTCTAGAAATGGAATTCTTCTAAACATTATCATACATCCTAAAAAGATTTTTTTCTTTATCTTGTGCATAAAATTTTTCAAAAGGTAGTTAGTGCCTGAAAGACTTACATTTAATTGGGAATGTTTTAAATGCAGCAGTTTTCACAAGATCCTGACTATATATTCTCACTGCGTTTCTATGCTGTTGGGCTTTTCTAATTCCTTACATGTACACTTCATACTGCACTGAACACTAAACAGAATTACACTAGAAAAATCATAGCTTTAGGTCCATCAGTGTGGCTTGTTGGGATTCTTTCCTTGACAGTTTGATTCTTGTGCATTATTTGTTCATGAATTTATATTTTTTTTACGTATGACAGCAGGAGATACCTCCGCAAAATGTTTTTCATTAGAGAATGGAAAGTGAAAAGAGTCTGGGGAAATTGCATGGAGAACCAAAACCCTAATTCTTGAAGTTTTGGCTATAAAGAATAACATAGCCTTCTGTGTAGGAGATATAATTTTTGAAGACTATATACCCAGTGCTTTCCATTCGGTGACTTTTCTTTTTTGGTAATTATTCACTCTTTATTGAGCAACATTAGCTTAAATTTCTTTTGATGATGTACCCCAAGGAAGAAATATTCCAAAGTGAGTATTAAAATATACAATCTGTATATGGAATTGTAGCAAGACATTTTTGTCCTATTTTTACATGACAGCAAGCTACAGATTTTAATGTGAAAATCAGAAGTGAAGCAGGATTGCATGTAGGCATTGGGCCAAAACAGAACTGTGAAATTTTAAACTCTTGTGTAGGCTGCAAGATTACTTTCTTGTCTTGATGGTGTGATTTTTGGACTTGATGTTTCTGCTCACTGTTACCACAGTCTTTATTTCAAGAGACAATAAGTTCATTAAGACAGTGTTTTCTCTAACATTCTTATCATTGTAAAAGATTTATTGTGTTAATAGAATACCCCACAGAGATATTGATTTGCTGAAAGTTCAGATTTACCTTTGCCCTTTCATGATTTTGTCATGTTTTGTTCTAACATTCTCTTCCCTTCTGTTCTGGGAAATACTTTTTCAGGTCAACTGTCAGTCACATGTAGGTCATCACCAGAAAATAGAAAAAAAAAATTCAAACCCAATGAACACAATGATTTTGTCTAGAAACCTGAAAAGCTATAAAATGTTCAAATTACCTGGGACTAATTGCATTTTGCATTGTGAGATCTTTGTATAAAAATTAGTGTTCTAGTGACTATTTATTTACTTAATATCTAGAATTCCACTGAAGTTAATTATTAAAAAAGATTAGTGATAAAGGGATGTGAGTATATGCACAGTCTTACAGTCCTTATTTATCCTTTCTATTACAATGATGAAGTCTGCATCTGTTATTCCTATGTATAAACTTATTCATTTAACTGAGTATATAGGTAAGACCCTAAGTCAAAAGCTGAGTCAGGAATCCAAAAATTAGTGTCTCTTTTGGAGATACTGCTTAAAATTAGCACAAAACCATTATTTAAGTGCAGTGCAAATTTACGACAAGCTCAGTAATTGCTAAAACATTAAACAAAACAAAAATCACATTCAGTACTATATTGTATAAACCAGTTTCATGACTTAGTGTGTGTGAAACAGAAGCAGAAACTGTTAGCAGAAATTCCTAGTCGTAAGGATAATGTGCGGAATTCATCACAGTCTCACATGGATTAGCAGCAGGTAATGCCCATGGCCATGCAGATTTACTTTTTTGTCTGACAGCAAGAGAGCATAATCTGGCTTTGAGGTGATCTTTTGACTGCCTCTTACATCTCCAGATCTGAAGCTTGACCTGTGCCCCACGCCCCATCACCACCTTTTATGAGAGCCAGAATCCATGGGTTGGAAGAAAAACTGCTTTAAAAAAAATTGAAAAGTGGCCTTTTGGTGTTCTTGGACACGGCTGCATTAGGCACCAAACCGTTTCTTTTCTTTATTTTATTGCTGATAAGCTTAACTGATGCACAGTGGGGAAGAACTCTGCAAAGTAAAGACAACATTGTTTCGCACCTCAGTGGTGCGTACAAAGGGCTTCAAGGCAAACAGCAGAAACCTGTATTCATTCATTCCTGCACAGCAGAATGAGAGTATTCATGGCAGGTGCAGATGTTTTTTAATATATGATTGAAGACAAACCCCACAGGCAAAGAATATATTCCTAGCTAGCTGAGTACAAAGATCTTAGAGTGATAGGTGCTACAAAAGGTGTTATGAGTGATAAACACAAAAAGCCAGGACTCCTACAGAGAAAATAATTACAAAATGTTCATGAGTAGTTATTTCTTACTATGGTGCCCAGTTGTAGTGTAGGCACTTAAGGGTATTCATTGCTTATTGAATATCTTCAGAATGCAGGAACCTTTACTGACTGGCAGGCTTTTTGTGATTGCCTGGGAGTGCTTACCCTCTTGTACTTGCAGTCAATCTCCTTAACTTAGGCACTGTGCAATGACAAGCCCATGCTTCCAAAAGCATATATTTGTTTAGTAGCTATCAAGATAAACCTATGGGAGAGTTTTCAGCTTTTTTAATTCTTGAGAGGTTTAGATTGATAAACTGACTAAAATAGATAAACAGGTCTAGTAGAACAATGCCTAAATATTAATATAGGGGCTAACTAAGAACAAGAACAAAACATAAGGCGGCAGGGACAATATCTCTTCGTAAAAAAAAAAAAAAAAAAAAGAAGCAAACCAGAAAACCTTTTCCTGGAAGTGAAATCAGTTATATCAGAGTTACACCTATTTTATGACACAGAGTATCCAGTACCTACCTGTGAAGTCATGAATGGAAGGCATCAACCTGTTAAACAAAGAAAAATAGAATCAATGCAGGCTGCTACGATGACGAATACCTTCAGAAAACTTTACTGTGAAGTTCAATTCAACAAAGACATCCTGCTGAGATTCTCGTATTGACAAGACTTGTTGTGTAAGATTGAGCAAAAATAGGTTCAGACATTTTAAAACTTCACTTTTAAAACTTCCCACTTCTCCTAGAAAAGAATGTCTGTTTCCTGCAGATGCCCTGAGGATGTTGGTTGAGCTTTCATTACACTGACAAACTTAGTTGAGCAGACCCACACCTACCCACTTCTGTACCCACTCCTGTATGCAAACACTCCACATGGTCAATGAAGATATAAACAGTAGGGAAAATATATGTGCCTCTGCATTAATCTATAGATGTGGCAGAGAAGGAGAGAGCAGTGTGCAAACAACTCATCTGGAATGTGACTGCTCTCCAGTTCCTGTGGCATGGCCTACAGTTTGCCATGGGATGGATTTTTGTCAAAGATGGAATTTTTCTGGCATACCTGATGTGACTTATAAGTTATCCCATGGCTCCAGTCCTGCTATCTCTGCCAGCAGACTCCTCATGGCGCAACTCAGGAGAGTTCCCATTGCAATACTACAAAATTGGCAGCCAGTAGAGGCTGTATCTCAGACACAGAGGCATGGTGCTGCTTGGGATCAGAATCAGTTCATATGAAGTGATACATGAGAAAATAATTCTTTCTAGAACTGGGAGGGTAGAAGCATCAAGAAACAAATCCAGGACAACTCCAAAAGCAGTTTCATCTGCTTAGTAAGAAACTTTATATTACCTAAGGTAGTCCAACACTTATTATCTCAGAGAAGAGAGAATTGACTTCAATAAATATTGTGCTAATAAAACAGTTAGTTGTGTTACTCTACAGATGTGTTTGAATGACACCCTTGACCACACCAAAATAAGCTCTAGCATAACCACAAAACAGTGTTTGATTGGCCTACAAAATATTTCATTTTGCACCTAATCAACTCTAGTATTTCATGCTTACTCTGTTATGAAGCAGCTGGAAGACTTACACCTCAAAAATAAGGGAAAGAGATGAGGATATTCCAAGATTATCAAGCTCTTTTTTTACCTGTGATCACTGATTTGCTGGAGTTGTTGTGCTGTCATCCATGATGGATACAGTTAATTTTTGCTGTTTTGTATTTATATTGCAGGTTGTCATTTCTGTCATTAATCATAAACATAATTGTAATAGAGACAGAAATGTCTTTTCCCAGACATTTAATTCTGAAATACAATTATCCAGACTTCCTGCTGTTAATGGCATAGAATTCTAATTACTTCAAAATGAAGCCATTATTCATAAACTTCAGGCTTGTAACACACATGTTTACAGTAGATGGAAAATACTATAGAATTCATCATTGTGGAGCTCTTATTTGCCACAGGCTTATTTAACTACTGCCTTTGTCCTATCCCATTAAGGAATGATAAAGTACTCAACTCCCTGTTTACATAGAAAGCTATGAGCAGAAGCCCTCCTCCACAGACAATGGGCATTCAAATTTTCTGCCTGTAAATAAAGTACAGCTGTGCTTTTCTGTTGTAGGAAGTCACTTGAAGTTGGAAATGGCAGTAATTTAATTAGCAGTCACTATTTCAGAATCAGGTAATTCTAGCAGCAGTTAATGTATAACAAAAATGGAAAATATATTGGGCAATGCAAACTTACATTCATGAGGTTAAAAGAGAAAAATTGAGTTGAATTGAGTAATTTTCCCAAATTTTCAAACATTTATTGTAAAATAAGCATGTTTGATACATGGTTTGTTTCTATAAAACAATGCTCAAAGTTGGAGAGCAAATACCATTATTAGCATGTAAAGAGGTAAAGAAGATGCAGAAGGTACAAGAATATAGCAAAAATATGGAAGATACATCAAATATAAATTCATTTGGGCTATGAAGCTGAACAGTAAATGGTTATTCAAGCGGAATGAAAATTTTAAAAACATATATAAAAATAAGAAAGACACTGATCCCCAGACACATTCTGTAAAACAATAGAGAACAGAGAAAATACTGAAGACTTCAGCTTTTATGTGAATGGGATAGACAGGTCACCAATGCCCTTTCAGAGGTTCGATGAGATCTGCTAAGAAGCAGGAAACAAGATGAGACAGGTAGGTACTTCCAGGGAAAGTCTGAACCCATTTTAACGAAGTTAACTAAGGCAGGAAGGGAAAATTACCTTCTAAAGGTGTCGATCTAAGTAACTGTTGAGAAAGTACGGTTGAGTTGGCCAGACACATAGTTTAAAATGCCAAGATTGTCCTTAAATTCTTAGACAACGTGTACTACAAACCACACATAGCTACCAATGTACCAGAACATCTCAATTAATGCCAGACATGTGAGCTGGCTCCTGAAGACCCTAGCAGCTGTGAATTATTTCTTTTACTGTTCCACAGCAGAAGGAGGCAATGATCTCAGAAAGCATATTCAGTTCTCAAAATTTGAAAAAAAACTGTTGATTTTTGTTAAGTGTACTATGCTTGCAAAATGTCTAATTGTACATGCTGGAATATGAGCTCATTCATTGTGTTTAATCTTTTCCCTTGCTGTGTCCTAGTCATATCTGACATACTTTGAATGATAGGCACATATTAGTGCTGATTTTACCTTATTTCCCCTTCTATCTTCACATTCTTATCTTTTAAAGATTATCATTGAAAATATCATTAAGATTTATCATTTTAAAAGATCACTACTTCAACTGAATAGTGCCATAAATGATTAAAAGCTGTTGACTACTCACACACTGACACAAAGGAGGAACAATGGCTAAGTAACAAGTAAAAGGCAGTGAAGGTAGATGTGGGATCTTCGTTTTGTACCTTATTTTCATGCTTCCCTTGTATATTCTGCAAAACTTGAAAGGCTGTTAATCAGTAAATTGTGAGGGATTTATTGTTCCCTTACATTTGTGTTTGTTTTTCATTTTCACATCTAACCAGGAGTTTCAGTGCTACACATAGTGACAGGTGTTCACACAACACTGCAAAGGAAGCTGAGAACTGTGATTAGGTCAGCCTCCACCTTCCCTGAAATTCAGTGCAGTTTGATTTGGGGGATTTAGATCTATTTAAAGATCTATTTAGAACTTCTAATTAATGTCAATTTTAATTGATTCCCATTACTGACAGATTGAAAAATCATGGATTAAGATTAAAATAGAGGAAAAATATGTTAGTATTGTATACTACCATTGAACCTTACCAAAATATGTAGTCCCACAGCTATACCCTATTATAACAAGGAAGCACCACCTCTCTCCCAAAAATTACCGTTATGGGAAAACCTAGCATATTTTAAAGTACTGGTTCAAACAAATTCATAGAATTTGGAGAGCAAAAACTCCTTTTCAATGAGCTCTATCTACAACATTTTTTTCTGACATATTGCTATGGCAGATTACATGTCCTTTTTAAGCTTTGATTGTAAAATAGGAGACTACTAAAAACACAACAACATTTAGAGAGATGATATGTCACTGAGATGTTTGCTCTAAGTGGTTTTATATTAAAGATTTGAGTAGCTGTACACAATGCATCAGCTTTAAGGAAGCTTAGATAAATGGTACAGATGAAAAAAAAAATACAAAATGGAGCAGAGAAGAAGTCACTTTAAAAGTTTATGTTTGGACTAAGCACATATAGCTTGGCATACACTTGGGCTACGTTTGAACTTCAGGTTAGTTTGTCTTAATTGTCTATTGGGTTTGGCTGGGATGGAGTTAACTTCCCCATAACACCCCTTAGAGTGCTGTGCCTTTTATTTGTAGCTAGAATGGTATTGATAACATGTCTGGCAGCCACCCAAGGTCAACCCACCACAATGTAAAAAGCTATTTGGAAAGGTACTTAACTTTTTATGTCTTCACCTGCATTTTTCAATAATTCTTTTGTTCACAGCTCAGACTTTAAAGCCAAGTTAGTAGCAGACAGGGGCATCTATGCATTTTGGTTTGGATTTTTTTCTCTAAAGACTTGTATATTCAGAGCTCAGAAATGTAACAAAGCTTTAATTAAAAATATGAAACAATCACAAGTTGATCATAAATGTATTTGAGTTAGCTTCTTACTTGAATATTTAAATATGTTTATAAAGTAGGCCTAGAGAAAAGGAAGCTCAGAAAGGAGACCTTCTCACTCACTACAACTACCTGAAAGGAGTAGCCAGATGGGGATTGGTCACTTTTCCCAAGTAACAAGACAGAAAAAATGGCCTCAAGGTGTGCTAGGGAACATTTAGATTGAGTATTTAGAAAAATTTTTTCATGCAAAGAGGTGCCAAAAGTTGGAACAGGCTGACCAGAAGTGGTGGAGTCACTGTTTCTGAAAATATTTACAAGTTGTTTCAGTATAAAATATATAGTTTAGTGGGGGACTTTGCAGTGCTGGGCTAACAGTGGGACTCAAGGAGCATAAAGATCTTTTGCACCCTGAATGATTCCATAATGATTCTGTCATTTGCAGTACCTGAAATAGGTAGTATGTCTCCACTGTCCCCATTGTAGGCACTATGTCTTAAAATTTCCACTCATGAGACACGATACCCTGGACATATTTAAGACTCCAGTAAATGTGGAATTTAGGTACATGGTTTAGTGATGGACTTGGAAGTCCCAAGTTTATGTTTGGATTTAATGGCCTTAAAGATTTTTTCCAACCTAAATGATTTTATAATTCTTCTCTAGTGACCAGTTCAAAAAAATCTGGTTTTCCTTCAAAAGAAATGACTTTAAAAAACTCTGTGTTCCATACTCTCTCTGAAAGTGCAAAGTCAAAGTAGGCTATTTTTAATCTTTACCTATAGTTTTAATTAGAAAACAGACTCAGTTCTTCAGAGCTGCAACATAAAAGCTAAATAAAACTTCATCCCTTTTTAGGGGATTGATTTATAGCTGTCTTTTAAATCTGATTTATAGCTCTCTTTTAAATCTTTAAGACAGATTTTTGGGTTTATGACAGCATTCTGAACCTGATTTTTCATTTGTCTGTACAAGTTTTAGTAAATCCTAGTAGGATTCTTTCATTATTTTATCTCTGGCAACATTTTTCTTTAATCCACTATTACAGCACTCCCCACCTCCAACATATAGAAGATATTACTGCAACAGTCAAACCCTGAAAAACAGGTTGACACAAATTGCTTCCTGCATGATACTTATTACTGCTATCACCAAAATTATTATCTGGGAATGATAAATTGCAATTTAAAGTTATAATTGAAATAAAACATTTGATACCACCTCGAATGGAATGATTTGATTTTAGATTCTTGAAATAATTTTTAAGTTAGTGAATAGCTCAACTAAGAAAATAAGCAGTAAATAATAATAATAATAATAATAATAATAATAATAATAATAATAATAATAATAATAATAATAATAATAATAATAACGTCAATCTATTGCTCATTATCACCTAGTGTGGACATAACCAGAGCATCCAAAAGCCATGCTTAGTTTTGACTGTATTTCAAACCCTTTTGGAGCTTACAGACATAGCACCTATTGTTTTATAAAGACATAGGTAGTGACAGACATGGGACTGGAACTTGAACATCTCACTGACAGTGTAAATGACATAACAGCTATGCTACAAATTCATTTCTCGGAGTCTGGCTCTCTATTTTATTCAATATTTCAGCAGCTTGTGCTGAGTGAACTGGAAAATCAGTAGAGATTGATAGCCCTCTCCCTCCTCTCAGAACAAAGCCTGGCACAAGCAGGAGTTGAGAGATGCGTTGGAAGTCTGCTGCTGGGTGAAAGGAAACTTCTCCTTTAGAGAATGCTCTTTCTGAGTCTTTCCCACACAAAATTACTCCGTGAAAGTATTCCTACTTCATGAACAATTTTAGGGTTACAGCAATTGCACTGCTGGGTAGGAACATTTTCACCAAAGTGTTCCCAAAGACGTTTTTTGCACTCTGCACAGTTGTTGCGTAATTGACTCTTGACTTTTTACTTTTTTATATGCAGCTTTCACTTAGAAAATTTATGATACTGTGTGTCATTCTATCTCATATTATAAGCAATTGATACTCTTTACACAGATAATTGACTTTATTAGTAATTCTTATTTATTTGTTTTCAGTAAATAAACAGCTGAATAGGCAGTTGCCAATGATTGTGGTTTTGTTGGTTTGGGGTTAGGTTTTTCCCTTCAATCTATTTGAAGATACTTAAGAAGCATCTTAAAAAAAATCTTTGGTAGCCTCACGATCAAGTGACTTGAAAAACTGAGCATGGTTTTAATTCTGCTCCTCTTCATATTTGTCAGATTTCTTAAATACAACATAAGAAAAGAGAAAATTCTTAATAATGCCTTTTATATTCCTGAGCATGGATGTTTTATCTAACTTTCCAAAGTGCTTCTATCATCAAATTCAAGGGGAAACAACTTCCATTTTCACAAGTTTATGTATTTTGCTGCTTCTTCATAAAGCATTGCCTCTTGAAAAGGATGCAATCTCTGTTTGCATGAGGCCAAGACCATTTTCTCTACTCCATTGGAACTTTGACACTTCATCCCAGTTGGGGATCAGTCCTCACATTTGTAACCTGAATTTAATATTGCATATGTGTTCCAACAAACTTTTTGATCTTTTCCACTCCGAGAAAAACACAAATTCATTTTAAAAAATCCAAACATATTGTCCATTTGGAGGATGAGAGACACAAATTAGTGCCTCTACTTTACTTTTGTCAAGACAAAAATAATTTGAAACTTTTGCAAAAATTTGCTGTATAAGCAATGTTATATTTGGGAATAGGCACATACATACAGAAACACACATGAACAAATATATGGAAAGTAATTTCTGAAATATGTATATTCTTCCTAGAAGAAAAAGGCTTCAGGGAACATTAATGCTCCTAACATGAATATGGAGCTTAGATATTAAAATTCATGAGGACCTGTCAACTGAACTGATGCAAGCTCTATTTGCCAGAAATACATGATGACATTGCAAGCTGGCAAAGATGAAAGCAGCTCAAGAAAGCTCTTCTTGGTGCTATTTCATCCCTTTGAATGTCAAACAAGCTGTCTTTCACCAATCTGGAACTACACAGATAGCGCAATTCTGTGCTGTTTGGTGAAGGTGTTCTCCTGAGCGCAGGGGATGTGCCTCTTTCCCTGCTTCCCAGACACCAGACGGCCTAGGTTTTGGAATGACAGTAGACTGCCAACCAAATTCTGTATTTACTCAAACATACGTTGTCTTCTCTTCCAGATGACTTGTAGTGAAATTTAACAGGAGTCATCCATATGTTCACATTCATATTTCACACAATACTTGCACGGAATATCAGCAGGTCCCTTTCAGAAAGCTCTAAATGGCTTCCTGACAAGGGAGGCACTGAGCAATACAAAAATTACCTGACAGAGTCACCATCATCCTGCTAAAAGGACTTGTTAGTCAATATAAGGGTTTGATGCAAAGAGCCAGACAGATATGTTTATCATGGTGACCAATTTAAATTGTGAACCATTTAGAGTTAATACATTACTGGGGAAGTTTATTCAAAAGTAGTTTAAAGTCTACATCTTTGTTCCTAAGAAAGTTCTTACAAAAGTCAATAAACTGTTGTTCTCTGCTACAGAAAGTACTGAGCATAACATGATATATTATGTGCAAACATCTGGAATATCTGAATTCACAGATGGCAAAGACGCTGGACTAGAAAACCTGGAGTATTTTTAATATAAGTTTCATTAAGTTAAAGTATTACTTCTCTCATCTAGAGATTTTACTGTTTTGTTTTCATGCAGTGAACCACGCTGAAATTACTTTTTCAAAGGCCTGAAGTTATTTTAAAAAATTTCTGGGTAACGCTTTTTACTGAATACTAAGTAGAAACTTGAATGAACCATTCTCTGAAGAAGTCATTCCGAGGCACAAATATGAACAAAATATTTTCCCTCTTTCTGTCTCTTCTAAGCATTCATTTACACCGATAATATCAGATAGCTCATCTGATTTCATCAGCAGCCTGGGTTAGTAGCTTTTCCCTTATATTCAGTGATCACAGGTAAATTTTATGGCTGATAAAGTCACTGAAACCTTTAATAAAGCTTCATGTCCTCTCAATGCAAGAGAAAATTCTGAATACAAAACACACATTTTTAAAGGGCCATAATAATGAAAAAAATAAACAAAGAATGAATAGCTGATAAGATGAATGGCTGGGGCAGAGGTTGTGAGTCCCCGTCTTGTCACCTGGAAAAATGGTTAGTCAGATAATGTTCAGTGTTTCCAGCTTCCTTTTGACATAAATCTGTATCTTAGAAAAATAATGGCCAGTGAATTTGTCCACAATACATGTGAAAAGTTTAAAATTCCTTTTGAAACAGATTATTTCTGATCTATAAGAAGGAGCAGTGGAAAATGAGTTCTACTAGACAAAGTTAAGTCTCTTATTTCCCAGCATGTCAGTTTTCATTCACATTTATGGAATAAGACAGGAGGCTGATGTTCTTAGACTATTCTTATTCCTACCAGTTTAAACTCCCATATTTATACCTCTGTTTTTGAAATGTATACATCCCAGTTCACGACAAAAATAGCATAGGTAAGCAAAAGTCCTCTTCTTGGAGCAAATTTTCATGTGGCAATGTGTGGCAATGTCAATCACTTTTCATAAGGCAATCGTCTTTCACGTTGAGCTGCAAGTGAGGTAGACCATATTTGCACACAAAACAATTAACACCTGAAATGATTGTTTTGCCCTTACCTAAAAGGATGTAAATAAATAAATAAATAATATATGGTCAATATTGCAAAAAATTTCTTTGGTTTGTGTTCTGTGGTATTTGTAGATGTGGGGAGGACTGAGATGCCTCAGACAAAGGTGCCATATAAAGATAGTAGTGGTATTGAACTGTTTGCAGTTTGTATTGTAGAAAAAAAGAAATTATTGGCAAAAACTGATGGAAAGAATAAGCAGGGAAAACAAATGGAGTGGCACTTCACTACTCACATACTGCTTTGTCACCTCCAGATCATTCGGACAAACACAGAATACAGACATGACATCACTCCCATGAAAACCTTTCATTTATCTATTTCCAGTTCCTGTGTCCAGAGCTCTAATTTCCTGTGATTAGTTTTATTTTCTATCTACAAAGGTCAAATACCACAACAGCTCACCCATTTTATCAGTGTTCCCCTGTTGCATAAGTTGTGCAATGTAGGTGCTCAACAATTTCAAATATTTGCTTGTAAAATCTGCTGAAGTTAGAATATTTCTCTAATCAAATCTGTTTCATTGCTCACTGGGATAGTTATTTGGCTGTGAACTTCTATTGTCCCAAGTACCAGATGCACCTTTGCCTGCCAGTAGGAAGAAGGGAAGCCCTGAATCTTCTTCACTGGAAGCAGGAATATCAGAATCAAGCTGTCAAAATACCTTTATTCTTTATTCTTTTTTCTTTATTTTTTTTCCTTTTTCTTTAAACACAAGAAGAAGCATAATACGACAAAAAAAAAAAATAAGATAGTTGTTTTTCTGGTCAAAACATAGATTTCCCCTACAAATAGGATGGGAGAAATAAACGAAGGCTGCTCTGTAGAGCAATTCAATGCAGAAAACTAGACTGAAAGTGGTGGCTGCTGCAACAGTTAGCTGTCTTAACTTACTAAACTTTAAATTGTTCACTTATTCCTAGAATAAGGACAATTTGCCTCATATTCCAGTGCTCTGCACTGGAAAATAAATGCATTAACAAAAAGAGAGAGAAAGTGTGAGAAGTAAAACAGGAACAGCATAGTCTGGTTAATCGCAGGCTACTATGCTGTTCTGATATATTCAGGCTAAAATTAGAAAGGGCCACATATGTCTATAAACACAGACATGTAAATTTAGGTATGTATACATACAGGTATGTATTTGATTCTGTGATACAAAGTTATATATTCTGGTTTTTTAGAATAAATCCAGGACAATTTTGAAATACAAATATTTATCTGCATGGCTCTTTCATATAGTCGTACCTGAGCATGTAAAACCCTGGGACCTTGTGTCCAGCTTTTAACTATTTGAAAATTAGGTTTCACAGTTTCAACTGAATTTTTCACAAACAGCGAAAATTTGTCTAGAGCAGTAGGACTCATGGTTAGTATTTTACAGATGAATAAAGAAACAGCAGAAGGTGCTCTCTTTCAGGTCAATTTCTTTCAAAGAAGTGTTTCTGGCCCAGTAGTTTTTCTTATAAAATCAACTGACATGGCATCTTGAAAACATGCTACCTCTGCAAATTTACCTGGATTATTTAGCTGCTTGATGCTTCACTCTTTTATGGGCTTTTCAGGCAGAGAACTGTATTATCCAGAAATTCCAAGCACTATGCTTCTGCGTCTTTCTTATGACCTATAAAGTCATCTGGACTTCCTTTCATGAAGAAGTGACTTTTCAATGTCATGTTACTGAAACGCATCACTGTGTAGAGAAAAGTCTTGATTGTCACTTTACACGTGTGAAACTATCATGGTTTAACTAGAGCTGCAAATAAGCCACACTCATCTTCTTATTAATTCCCCTCATGATGGGAATGGGGAGAGAACCAGAAAAGTGAGAAAATGCATAGGTTGAGGCAAAGACAGTTTAATAAGTAAAGCAGAAACCCCACACATGAGAAAAGCAAAACAAGACTTTCATTCACCATTTCCCATGGACAGGCAGGTGTTCAACCATGCTCAGGAAAACAGGGCTCCACACATGTAATTGTGACTTGGGAAAGCAAAAGCCATAATTCTGAATATCTCATCCTTTCCACTTATTTCCCCAGCTGTGTATGCTGAGCATGGCACCCTATGGTATGGAATATCCCTTTGATCAGCTGGGGTCAGCTGTTCTGTCTGTGTTCTTTCCCAGATCCATGTGCACCCCCACCTCTGGCAGGTGGAAAGGCAGAAAAGGCCTTGACTCTGTGGAAGTACTGCTCAGCAATAATGAAAACATCCCTGATGTTTCCAGCACAAATCCAAAACATAGCCCCATACCAGACAGTATTGACAGTATGAAAAATATTATCTCTACCCCAACCAACACTAGTGCAACAACCAAGTTTGCCAGCTATTAACTGTGTTTTTCTATAAGTTATGCAGTTTGGAAATAGGCTTCAGAGCATGTGTTCATGCAGATATATGCAATCCATTACTCTGGCTTTCCAAGATCAGAGAAATGTGTTACTGCCCTCCTGTACTGAAGAAAAAAAAAATAATAATATCCTTCTGCAAGAAAAACAGCTATTACTCCTAAATTAAGCAAACATTATTATTACTATTAAATATAATTTTATTAATAACATGGCATTTCCCATAGATTTGGCCCAATTTGGCTTCTGTTATACTCATAGAATTCAAATTATACCTCAAAAGATATGTTCCCCTTGCAAAATTCATCTTGCCATGGGAGCTGTGACTCAGCCGGCAAGTCTGGCTGCACATGCCATGACTTGGCTGACTATGACCCACTTTCTGCTGACTGTCTGGGCACTGATCCTCCACTAGTGAATTCTCCAGTAAACAGGACATGCAAGGATTTTGGAGAGGGGAAGCTTGGCTCTGCAGCTTTTGGTGGTTTGGGAGCACAATCACTAAAATCTCTCAAGATTGATTGCAACATGCTGGCAGACAGCCCCCATTTATAGATATCGCAGCTTGGGAAACGTGAACTGTGAGGCTTCCTTGTTAACTCCATCTTGCAAAGCCAGTGTGAAGATACTGAAATAGCAGAATTTTATACTTTGTGTGTGAATTAAGTGGGGGAAAAGTATCTAGAATAATAATTTCTATTTAAATGATGGGAGCCTTAAGTTCTTATTTTGAATGGTTTTCAACTGCCCATATGCAAGAGCTCGTGTGCTGGATGATGCAGAACTTCATAGGTCCTTCAGCTCATCCTGGTTGTCTAAATATTTTCTACTCCATGTAAGAAGCCTGTGCAATCTGTTTTATAGTGTCAAGAATTGATAAATTATATAGATAATAATCTACATATCACTGTATATTTCAACATTTGCCAGACTTGGTCTGTTAATTATCACTCTGCTTCAGTTTTATAATAAATAACTGTTGAATGGATTTTTGGCTAGCATGTTAACCATTTAAATAATTATTGTATCTTATAATTATTTTAACTACATCCCTAGAATTCACATTGCTATTGCTTGTTATTAAAATCTCAATCCCTCTTCTTTTGTCATGAAAAATATCTCTCAGTTAAAATAGAGCTATGATTTTCCTACAGAATCTGATGTTATAAAAACATTTATCACATGCTGGTTTAGAAAGAAAATGCATAATGGCAGGATCTCTGTAAAAGAGAGACATTTTTATAAGGAATAATGAAAGAGAAGTCACAATTCATAATTCTTTGAATTTTGGTAGAAATATTCTTCCTTGTAAAGCAAATTCTAATGCTGTGCATTTGATTATGGAAGCTTACAGCTTTGCTTATCAGTCCCTTCAAATTACCCATATTTTTTGTGTGATAACATTCAGGAAACAATTCTCGCAAATCACTATCATAGACACTATCTTAAACTAAATTAAACTAGCTTGCTTTTCTTTCATGGAAAGCTAATTCAGTACTGAGAGGATTTTTGTAAGTAATTGTGACTAATGTTGCTGTCCCTTTAAGTCTCCTGCAAAGAGGTAGAAGAAATTCATTAGTTTTAACCAGTTTTCACGACAACAAAATGCATGTTCAATTTAAATACATTCTCCAACAAACTCCTTGCTATTATCTAAGCTGAGCATGGATCTGGTAGTTACATTGTTTTCATACAGTAATGTAATGTTATAAAAAATGTTTGATGGCTAGATTATCCTTTTTGGTCATTAATCAAAAATGAATCCCAAAATTTTAAACATAATTCTAGGAATATTTCAGCTTTGCCATGAGTAAACAAAATGAATGCTTCCCAAGCAAAACATGGCCATCAGAAAAAACATTTTTTATCTGCTTAAATATTTGACAAAAATACAGAAATTCTTAGATAATACTTCCATCAATAATTTCCCTCTTTTCCTGATTAGGAAATGCCAGGGTCAAGAGGAAACATAGTAAATGGAATATAGGAGATTGCATATCAAAGTTATGGGTATTTGAAAATTCTGTACTGTGTTCCAGTTCTCTTACAGTGAACAGTAATACTAACAGTTATAGTAACTTCAATGTTCTTAGTAGATCTTAATATGCTTTAGGTGAACCCAGAAAAGAGCAAGGTGTTAGGATGGTACAAAAAACCAGCTCATTTTAGACATAATAAAAACAGACACAGGGCGCAGACAGCAAGCAATCAGAAGGTAATACCAGCAGCAATTCACATTAAGGGGAAAGTGATTCCACGACATTATGAGCACAATGAAGGAAAATTGTGTAAAGAATGGTTATCAACACATTGAGTTTAAGCACAGAAGGAGCAGCAGTAATGAGGCTAAGAGATGTGCAAAGGTGTTTTGTCTCAGTTTATTCTTCTGAGCCTTTCCTTCTTTATAATTCACCTCTTCATTAGTAATTAGAATCAAAAACTGTCACAGAAATTACAAATAATGGTTCATGTATTCTTAGGTAAAGAAAGATATAATAAAATTCCAGCATGAAATCTTCAGAAAAATCTAAGCCAGGGCAAAAAGGTAAAGGTGAAGAGGTACCAGGAGCTAAGATATCTACCTGTAGCTGACATCCCATTTTACAGAGCTTTATCATATAACAGTAATAATAAGAACTACATAAAAGTAGGCCAGCTATGAGATCATTTAAAAAACAAGCTATTTTAAACAGCAGTCAAAAAAGGCCTTTATTTGGGCACCTAAACCTAGCCAGTTTTCTGATGTCTTCAGTAACACAGATTTTACAGCCATCAAAATCCACATAGGTTCTCCAACCAAACAAAACAAAAAAAAAAGCTATTTTTGCTGCCTAAAAAGTGGCAAAACCTAGTAAGAACCTGCAAATGCAGTATGAAAAGTGTCTTTGTTAAATTTTGTAGTACATCAAATATTCTAATAACAGACACTAGCAATGTCTTGACCTTGCATTATTAAAGTTAAGAATCGTTTCACCGCTGGATTCATAGGTGTTCACAGTGTTCACAGAACAGTGAAACGTAGGAGAACTGGCAATTAAATGCAGAGAAACTAATTAAAACTGATCAAATAGGACAAAATGAAAAAGGAGTTAGATGATAGTAGAATAAAACGAGATGCCACACACAAATCCAGTCTGTCAATCTCTTCTGCAGGAAGAGCAAACATACAGCTATTGCCTTATAATGTATAGTAGGACATAAGCATGCCCAAGAAAATAAAATAGTAAAAGGGAAGTTAGCCATCTGCTTGCTATTAAGCAGGAAAGAACTGGCTTTCAAACAGTGTAGAATTATGGATCAGCATCTCTTTTCCTACTCGTCTCCCTCCTATAAAATTCTTGCATATAAAAACATCACAAAGTGAGGTACTTTCATACACAAACAGCAAGCAAAAAAGTGCATGTCATAATGGAAATTTAAAGGGTAAAATAAAGAGACTCAGACTAGACAGTGTGTAAGAATAAGTCATGACTTGGAGACATCCAGCCAGCACTAAGACAGTCTACACAATAGTCATAATTGGAATATGGGTATACAGAAAAATAGGAGAGAAATGTGAGGCTAATGTTTAATTTCAGAGACCTCAGAGAAAAATCTCCATCAGCATGTATTTCAAAATCTTGTCCTTCAACAAAGAAATTCTCCAGGATTATAAAGTAGATAGTGATTCCTGCTCACACAATCAGTTTACTACAGACTAAGCTACAATCTGGATACTTTTGAAGCCTGGGAGTTCAAAAAATTTTGACTAGAAAAAAAATTCTTTCTTCTTTCTGGGAAGAGGAGAAAAGCAGCTTGTATTTATGTCATAAACATATTCTTTGGAATAGGAATGCAAAATCTTTTACATTTTCAAGTACAAAAGATTAAATACGGACTCCTCCTCTCCTGGTAAATGTGGTTCTTAACTCTGAGTCTAGGAAGTTTTATTGTTAAATCGGGCATAAAATTGCAGGCTGAGAGAAGAGGGAAACTAAACTTGACAATTGCATTGTTTCCACAGATGCTTTCTGCTACTAACTGTAAATAAGACAGCAATCAATTATTCTGAACTTTTTATCATAGCACAAGCATGTTCCACTGGAGCACATGTAGCACATGAAGCACAGTTTGGGCTTTACCAACCAAAAGCATCAGGGAGGTCAGTGGAAGGACTCCAAAGATGCTTTTCTGAAACATTTTCTAGTGCCATCTAAGCAGATCTTGCTTATGTATGCTATAAGTATTGGCTATATGTAATAAAGCTATGAAAAAAATAGGGAATTTTTTTAGAGCAACTAACAATTAGAACAACAAAGATGTAATAGTCCCACTTTTACAGTCAGGAAAGAGTAGGGTTTTTTCTCTTTTGACTGCTTTTTTAATAGTCACCATCCTAAGGGGCTGGGGGAGAGGAAAGAGCAAACACAGTAGTATATCAACCCAGGACAATAGTACTTTATTACTTTAGTACTTAGTAGTATAAAATACAGTAGACTGTAGACATATAATGTAAACTGTAGACTGCCAGGATTCATCATCTTTGTAAGATAATTGGATGGGAGCTTGATGACATTTTATCATGTGCCAGGAGAGCTTTATGTTGGACATTAGGAAGAAGTTCTTCACAGCAGGTGAATGGTTGGACATTGGAATGGGCTGCCCAGGGCGGTGGCGAGTCACCATCCCTGGAGGTGTTGAAGACTGGACGTGGCACTTAGTGCCATGGTGTCATTGACATGGTAGTGCTAGGGCGTATTTTGGACTCAATGATTTCAAAGGTCTTTTCCAGCCTAATTGTCTCTTTGATTCTGTGATTCTGTGCTTCACTTGTACTTTAGGTCTCTGTATTCAGATTCACCATCCAGGAGAAGTTCTGCTGTGCTTACTAAAAAACTCTGTAAGTAACACTAAATGAAAATCTAACTTCTCTGTAAACTACACTAGAGATCTCTGTATGTGATAATTTCACAATTGACAGAGTTTTAGCACAGACAATTTTCAAACAGATTTAGATATTAGGATATCCAGCACTGCATTTTTTATTGCTAAATAAGTCTGTACAGCTATCTTTTGATAGTGAGAATCCCCACTAGTAAAATATACAGGTTCCTCTCTCATGCACACTAGTTTGAGTAGTTTCTGGGTGCACATTTTCTATATTTCTAATAATGACAGATAGAAACTTGAATTTCAGATCTCAATGGTATGTTCAGTAGAAGTAGCAATTAGGAAAAAGGGAACAGATCTCCTGTGAAATAACTGAAAGACTGTGAACATGGGATCCCTATGGTTTTCTTTTTGCTCTCACTTTTCCAATCTGAACTGCAGTTTAATGAGAACAGGTTTAATTTTCAGACATGAAATCTGAATCAGCTAACTAATAAAGGAGCCTATGTAATATATTTCCAGTGTCCCGTTTGGGAAAGCCAATCAATCAACAGTTATTACATTACACACATTACAAAGACATTGAAATAATTCTCTAGTCTTATAAACTCATTGCAGCAACAGCTAGGGATGCCTTATGTACTGAACTGCCATTTTTCTGATCTGGTTCTTGATCATATGTTTGTCTCAGGCTTACTTGAGAACTACACACTTTTCATAAGCCTTCAAAATGAAAATCAATTAATGTGAACAGAAAAGGGAGTTATATTCATATCTGTAATGTCATTTAAAACTTACGATGGTGAGCAAGATTTGCTAGCTAAACAGATGGGAAAATAATGATCTTTTTCATGATACATCTCTTGCTAAAATTTTCAAATATTTTTTAGGCTGCCATCAAAGCTCTTCTATTTAAGAAGCAAAGTAACTTTCTGAAGTACTTCTTAATATTTTGTATTGTAGCTGTTTTGTGTGTAGCTAATTATGACACAAATGTGATCCTCATGATCTACAAGAGTAAGAAGGGTTGAATGATTTTTGCTACTCAAAAGATTTTTTGATTATGTGTCTTTCACAAGGTCCTGTAATGCAAAGGGTCATATTCAAAACAAAACCCAGGTTATTTGTTTTTCAAAATGGGACAAAGTTATCTTCTCTGGATTTCTCTATCTGTGAAATTTTGTGTGCACATGGGCAGGAATGCCCTTAAGATGAACTGCAGGGTGGATGAGGATAGCCTTTGTTATAAATTGGAACTGATCCTGTCTCACAGTTGTGTGCTGTGATTGGTGTCTGCCAACAGTTCTTCACAAAGTCAATTTTGCAGCCTGTAACTGACAATTCAAGTTCTGCTTAGAAGATCACAGAATCTTCTAGGAGCGACCACAGTGGGGTTAATCTGGTCCAGCCTCCTTGGAGGTGATGATACTGACATGCTGAAACCCTGATTTGGGAACAGGTAAGCAGATGTATCTTCCTGATTCTTCTTTTTTCCCCTTCCATTTAAATTCATAGATATAATTTCAGAGAAAGTCAAGTTACAAGATAAACAACAAAGACAGGTTTTTGAACTTCCACAAAGTTTCAGAACACAAATCACTCTTCTTGAGCCCATTGTCTCAGTATCTCAACAACTTTTGTTATTAATTCTTATAAATTTGTCAGTATGCTTAAATTTGCCCTCCAGCACTGGTCTACATTTACAACATCAAGCTTTCTAACCCTGCAACAGATGATGGTCACACACAAATCACTTATGGATAATGATCTGGCCTGGATCCATTCCCTACTATTGTCCAGGAGAGGCTGGTGCAAGTGCTAGTTGACAATGGCAAAAATGTGCCATAGACCACCCTAACAATTTAACTGTATAGAAGATACAGATTTCCAGTGGCCAAAAGCATTCTCTGGCACTATTTCTTCTGCTAGTACAGATACAACCTATGTCAAATATCAGGTCTGCCTACAATCCATGCTGTTTTATCAATGAGAGTAATATTAAAATCAACCTTCTGAATGAACATCATGTGCTACATTTACATAAACATTAAATACAGCTGGGAGGCATATGCATGCCAAAGGATTTGTTACTCTGTGACTCCTTGCCCTGCTCTGTTTTCCTTACATTGGGTTTTGGCATGTATATATCTAGGGCCTCTTTGCAAAGTCAGGGTTTTGCTGTTTCAATTTTTCCTTCAAACTCAACAAATTGTATCTTACGTGATTTTCTACATCACTCCTCACATTCTTCTAACGATAACAAGGTTTTCTCCTCAATGTTATCTCTTCTTCATGGTTTAAATTATCACAGGCCAAGCTTTTGGTTAGATGCATTTCTCTTTCCCTGCTAGGGAAGCAGCAGCTATGAATTTTAGGACAAACACCTGCAAACATGAACACACCCAAGGACTTTTTGGGAGTTCAATAGTCACATAGTTACTGTGCACATTTCTATCACACTGTTAATTATTCAGGGATGCACAGAAACAAGATTACCCTAAAGATTATTAAAAAGTATTTAATTTTAAATGGATTCATTAATTCATTAATTATTCATTTAAATTAAGAAAAAATGAAGGTATTTGTTTCTGGATATGACACAAATGCCCTAAGATGCTTTAAATAAAGGCAGCTAGGTAAGGAACCAGGTGTGATAGGAAAATGGCCATTAAAAGTAATATGTTTATATTTCCCGTTTCAAGGGAATGTCACAATACTTTTGTCTCCATACCAATACTTTTTTGGCTCTCTGCAGAATGGGCATGCTCAGCAAAAATGACAACACATTCAGAGGGAGCCTGAACTTGATCATTGAAATATAATTCAGGAATTGAAGAAATTACTTATGTACTTCTCCATCCACTGCAGAGGTTTTCACATTACTTTGTAATAGCCTCGATTCACCAACACTGTTTTTTCATCTGAAGGAGAATGCCCACAGTTTTACAAACCTCTTGTGTGTAAAAGGAAGTGAAAGATAGCTAACATACAGTAGCTACAGTGTCTGAATTAAGTCTTGGCATTATCATTGCTGCTACCATTAAATCTAAGTCATGGACACAGCCTGTGTCCAATCTTTCCTCAGGAAGTAAGCCTGTAGAAAACCTTTTGCAAAATTGTTCTGCTGCAGGGGAAATAAAAGAAGAAGGAGACAAAAGAACTAGACTGAAGATGGAGTCAGAGCAAGATGTTTGTGCAAAATCCAAAGTGGTGGGAAAATTTCTGTGGATTAGGAAGCTTACTAGTTTCTAGATATTTAAATATCAATAAGAAATTATTCTAAAAATCGTTGTTGATCCACCATGCAGCAGAAAATCAGCTGGAATGTAACAGAAAACAAAGAGAATTGGAATCAGTTATAGATTAGAAATATCTCTTAAGTTTTGCTGTATTTGCCCCACCACCACCACCACCACCAAGTGAAAGCAATTAATTCACCCAATGCAAAGTATAGTTACCAGGAGTATAAAAAATAAAGTTTTACAGATTTTAAGTAGGTGCACAGTGGAATTTAAATTAGAATGACAATACTTTATATACTACTTGTGCACACCAAGAATGAATGCCACACAACAGTGATTTTTCAGGCTGGAAGTTGTAATTAATCCTTAGAAGAAATTAAAAGTTCATTATCCCTTCCTCAAACAGCACACAGTACAGAGGCATCAGCATTTCATTGCAGCTGGATCAGTTGATTTGGAAACCATAAAATTCTTTTGTACGGAAACACAAAGCAAAATGTTATCTTTCAGTGATAATTTTATAGCAGGCAACAACCAAGATAAACTAGTCCTCCCCTTTAAAACACCCTGATTTTAGTCATTCATTATTACTTTGCCAGACTTCAATTGATTAGGTGTAATTTTCCAATCTGTGTATCTTCCAATGTTCCTTCTTGTGCTGCTTTTGTTTTTATTTCCATTTCTGGATGATCTAGTGTTGTGCATTTTTTACTGAAAGCAAAGAGTTCATTTTCATTTAAATTTATAATTTAAATGGGCTTACCATTTAAAAAAAATATTAAAGAAAGACAACCTTATTTTACTTTTATAATTTAGGGATTTTTGTTTTTCTTTGTACAATCCATTATGACTCTACATTTGTACACTGTCTTGTATTCACCCAGAACTTTTAGCCACTCCTGTGCAACACCACCAAAGTCTGACATTTTAAGCTAGCTTATGTTTTTAAAAAATATTTCACTTTGCATTTTACAAGTAGAATTTCTATCTTTCCCATTTTCTGATGGCAAGAGATAATAGGAACAAAATTTGCTCAGCAAGATGTAATTCCTAAATGTTCTGGAGAGTCATGACTCAGATGTTTCAAAAAGGGCATACCAAGTAAGTGGTACCTTGTCCTGTGCCACTTCTGCCTAGGCCCCTGCATAGAATCACTACTGATTGATCTTATTGTGCTGTCATGAAAATACATTCTTTAATGTCCAAGAAAGATCAAGATATTTTGTATTCTGATGAAAACACAATTACTCCATTCAGGGATAAATTAATAACTCTATGCTGGGGGATGTGAATTGTGAATAACTTTATGCTACATAAATAAAAAGGTATTGATTTCACTCAATTGATTCAGGGTCCTATTTAAAAAGTGGCATCAGTGTAAAACTCTTTTGTAATATGTGCACAAGAAAATGCTTTGAACATTCAAACATTTCGAAAGACAATTACTTGAAACATTTTGAAAGACAATTGTGAGTTTACTATCTTCTAACTTTTGAGTGGTTAACTTTGCAGACTTAACAAACATTGTGCTTATTTATATCTAGACAGCGATACACAAGAGTGATTCTCCAGATGTCAAACAAAGCAGCCTGAGTAAAGATGAATGGAGCTATTAGTATTGAATTCAGTAGAACAGAGTGTAAAAAAAGAACAAATTTATTGGACTCCTCTGCAAGAACAAACAAAAAGGATCAGTGAGGCTTGGGAAGAAGAAACCACGCAGAGTAGGTGGAAATGTCTATTGTATTAGAGACAGATGACAAAAAATTAACAAATAAGCAAGTTACATACTATATCTATATGCTGCAAATAAACTTATACCAAAGGTCTTTTCAGACTATGCAGAAAGCCATTATTTCCACTTTTTTAATGGATCATTAAGAATTCCTTCCTGCCTTTAGAGATAAGGGAGAAATAAAGTTTTCAGAGACAACACCCCCTCAAAACAGAAGAAGCAGACCCATGACACCTGTCCAGTCTAGCTCTGTAATTTTGGGCTCTCTCAAGTCTTTTCAGTGCAGTGGCCAATCATTCTTGCTACAGCCTAATTGGGTTTGACAGCTTTGTGCTACATTGGCATATCTAAGCACTTGGCATGCATTCTTAAATTTTCAATAGACTTTAAAGCTTTAAGCTATGATTGATTAATATTACTGCCTTTTGACATACAGTTAGTTTACCACTTGAAAAATAAACAAAAAAACCCAACAAAAGGACACACACACCAACCAAACCAAACAAGCAAAGAAAAATATTCCCCTGTTCTTTACTTTTAACCCCCTTTTTGCTTTCTACTTTTCCCACAGGTGCCAAAGTCAATCTGAAATTTGTCAGCCAAAGTCAGTCCTGCAGAGTTGGCACAACCCCACCAGTACTCGGGAGGCTGCCAGATGCAGATTCCATGGGCAATTGCACCTGTATTTCTTAATTGTCCTTAGAGTTGGTTACGCATCTATAATGTCTTTAAAGAGTTTGCAAGGTGAATTTAACAACTTTGGGTGAGCACCACAGCCCTCGTAATACGCAGTTAGTGAAGATGTGGAAGTACATCGCTTTTCTCAGTCATGAGCTGTGACCTACAGACCTTTGGGGTCTCAGCTTCCAGAGTCTTTTCAATTCACAAGAAAGTGAAAGTCCAATCTCAGTTGCTGGCTGCTGACAGACTCACGCAAAGGGAAATAGGCAAGGTACCTGGAAATCACAGCTTCTATGCTGCCTGGGTTTCCAGCACATGATTTCACTAAACCACAATGATTCTTTTTCTTTAGACGGACCTGGGTGATCTTTTCTTCTGATGTCACAGATAACTCCTGAAGAAGTTCCTTTTTTACTGTTCTACTAGCTTGTTCCATGGTGAAAGAGTCCCATGTATCAGAAGAAATAAAACACAAATAATAAGAGCTTTTCTAGAAACAATTTATGAAAGGGAAAAGAAATGCTGTGTAATGGTTAAAGCTTTCACATTTTCCAATGTTTATTTGGTATTCTCAAGCAAGGAGCAAATATTTCCTTGGTCATTTATGTGACCTGAATTTACAACCATGTGTAAACAGTCATAATTGACAGGTTTTCTGGTGGCAGAGGTATGGATATAGTATGTGCTGTCAAGAGTTGAGTGTCAGGTCAATTGAAGATGAGAAACCACAGCAGCAGAGTAAGTTTTTTTGGTTTTGTTTTTTTGTTTTGCATGTATGCACTGACATATTAATCTAACTTAAAATTTATCTTATATTTGGAGACATCTGATAAAATAAAATTCTTGCATCTGTGTTATAAATAAGATGCAGTATTTTCTTACTGTATCACATTTACATGTCTCAACAGGATGAATTGGAAAAACTGGTGGTAAATAAAATACTTTTATATACAGCATAAAGGTACTTCTATGGAAACAAAAACTTGTAAAACTTTGGTATTTCAGTTGAAATGATGATTTTAGATATTAAAAGGAGACCTCAATTTTTGAACTGGTACGATAAAAAAAATATTGATTCACACTGCTCATTAAAGAGAAAAATCAGTTCTATTTCCTCAACTAAAACATTACACGTTTTAAAATTGGTATTTCTTCCAGAAATATATAAACAATTGTATTAAAATTGGCCTTTCCTGATCTGAACAGTGTCAGTTAATTCAGATGGACTTAGATATGAGCTTTTCAGCATCAGACCCCACCAGCTTCTGTTGCCTGGAATATACTATGGTACTTGAAGCATACTTTTAAGACATTAAAAACTTCATGGAGCTTCAGAACATATTCTTGAAGATAGTAGTTTTCCTACAAAGGTGTAAAATTATTTGTTCCAGATGCCTAAGAAAAACTAAAAGGAAGGGAAGGGAAGG
>NC_031770.1:65553078-65598472 GCF_001522545.3 Parus major | reverse complement strand
GGAAGGGAAGGGAAGGGAAGGGAAGGGAAGGGAAGGGAAGGGAAGGGAAGGGAAGGGAAGGGAAGGGAACTCTCACAAGACCAATTAAGCCCTTCAGGGAGATGATCTAAGTGCACATAGCTCATGCCTTTTTCTATGCATGTTCTTAAGTTTGCAGTAAAAGTGCCTGAGTATATCTGTAATATGTTTATACTCATTCATTGGCACTTATACATGATGGACAATCAATGGCTCCTGTGTGAACATTTAACTGAATATTTCTTCAGTTATCTCACTGCTGCATGTTTTGAAGGAAGGCACTTAGCTATTAATTTCTCAAACAGTAAATAGCTGCAAAATGCAATGAGTTTGGATATAGAACAACTGGACAGTTTCTCAGACAAACTGACCATAATCCATTAGGAATTTATAGCAAAAGGCTACCAGTAATCTGATAGTGTTTCCTATACCCTTCAATGGTCCTGACAGAACTTGCTATGTTTTTGTTTTATGGTAGAAAAGGTTCCATGATGGGCATGGTGTACATTTAACTTGTAGCTCTTTAAAAACTTTTAAAAGGGGCCATGAAATGAGTGGGAGACTCCTGATTTGGGCTTTTAGATTTTAGTGCAAATAGTATCACTTGAAATATGCAATAGACATTATTTTAAAGAGCAGCAAACAGAACAGCAAATCTAAATTAAAATATTGTTTACATAGTTAATTATTGGGAAACAAGTAAAAAAAAATTATTATTCTACAAATAAAATAAGCTTTTCAGCATCTAGTGACCACATTAACCAGGTTCCCCTATAGATGAATTTTAAATTCTGAAATACACTGGAATCACTCCTTCCTCTTGACTGGTATCAAGATTTTAATTATATTGATTTTTAATTGGTTTGCTTTTCTTTATTTTACTTGAAACCATCATGGGTTTATAATCTCTGTAGAATCCAACTACTCTTATGATAGGAAGCTTTTTAAATTTGTTTGTAGCATTTACTGAGATTTTCTGCTCAATGGAAGTTTACTAAACAAGCAAGATTCCTCAGTTTATCAGATTTACTCCTAATGAAAATCTTGCAGAAGAAACATCATATCGCCATGTAATTAAAGACGGTATGATAATGCATCTGCACAAAGGAGAGTTTGGATGCAAATTAGGTGCAAACATTTTTAATCTTGATGTTATTTAATTCTTGAGTTCTTATCATTATAAGCTCAAAATGAGCTTTTATGTTTATATTTTTACTGTTCTGTACTACATTTATGTGAGTGATTAGCACCGTAATGATTCATGGATCACAGCCCTTGAACATGAAGTCCGCTGAGGACTAACAGCACAGAGGGTGGCAACTGACTTTATCCATCCTCCATTTTCCCACTAGGACTTAAGATGTAATCACTTCAGAAGTGACAAGTGCTACTGAAGCATTCTTTGCTATTATCAGCAAGGTTGGCTGCCTGGTGTTGTACTTTGTAAGGAAGACATCTCTCACTCTCTGGGAATTACCTTAAAGCCAACCAGGCACGTTATAGGAAATTAGGGGGTGATGTTATGCATTACCTAGGGATATAAAGGTGTAATACTGTGTTGAACACTATGAGAGAGATGATCAATATGACAGTAATTCATTCCTATCTTGGGTTGATGGATATTTTTCTATATCACTACATTGATTTTGGCTAAGAGGGTGATGCTGATGGAAGCAAGCAGTGGAGTAACACAATGGTCACAATTGCCTCCAAACAAACACTCACAGGTAATTACAGGGCAGGTGAAGAAACCAGCAATCAAAAAACATGCTAAGAGTGAGTTGAACCTGGGAAAGATTATGATTTAGAGTGAGGAGCTTTTAAATGAGATGTTCCCCAAGAATGTAGAGAAAAGGGGTTGTAAGTTAAGTGATAGTGGAGACCAAACAAACTTAGTAGAAAAGTTAATAGATATCTGCTAAATAACTGGGTGGGAGTGGGGATGTGTTTGTTTTTTAGCAAAATGTTTTACTTTTAAATACAGTATGATTCTGGTTTGGAAGTATCAGGATGAGTGGTAATAGCCATCTCTCTCTGGAGAAGTACAATGCCAAGTGGTGCAATCACTGTAAATGCACAGACTCTCATGACCTATTTCAAGAGAATCACATCACTGTGTAGATTGTGCTCATGAGGCTTAGATAACAATAACTGAAGTTGAGGGACTTAGAAAAGAACTGTAGCTGACCCACCAACTTTGACACCAGCATCAGAAAGACCTCTTTTAGCATGGGCTGGATTTGACCTAATAAGCTAGAGGTGAATGCTATACATCCCATTACCAATCTCCAGAGATCCAGCACATCTCTTATATCTTTTATTGGAAGTTAATGGCCCTGTAGGACACTGCTAACAGATTTATAAAACCTCCAGGAATTCTTTATTCAGTCTTCTAAGGTACTCTAGCTTGAACTTCTGGTGTCCTAATTTTGGTTTTCTCACTTTGTGTGACTTTCAAAGGTGTGTCTTAATATGAAAAGATTCAAGAACATTTCTAGATGAAGTTTTAACCCATTCTGTAGTTTCTGTAACAGTGAATTAAACCACTCTTTGAAATACCTTTCAGCAATGGAAAATTTCAAGAAACTGCACTATCACCCCATTTCAACTCCCCCTTTGAAATTCTTTCCCCACTGCAATAAATTTAGCAATGAGCATCAAATTTAATTTCAGATCAGAGACTTCATATAAGTTTATGGTAAATTAATCTTTCTCTTTTTACCTCCTTATTGTAACACCAGCTCCAAGCTTCTGGAAAACAATCTGTGTTGTTATGAAATACTAGTGTTTACTGAAGCTGAAAGTATACCTGATTCTTTCAGGTGAATGCTTCTGAATATCTCTTCACTGGCCTGTCTTGGAGTTTAGTTTATTGTCCCAGGAAGCCCTTGCAATCTATTGATACTCACCATAAAGCAGCAAACTTGCCTTTCACTTTAGTATAAAGTGTGTTGGGCTTTTATGATGGTTTCCAAAATGCTTCTGGCTTCACTTGTGAAGAATCTTTAATGTAAGAATGGGTGAACAGGGATAAAATCACCTGCATATTAGAGATGCAAGAGAGAAAATAGAGGGGAGTATGGAATCAGGGTTTCTGCTTACCTGCCAACAGCCAATATAGACCCCTTTCTTCTACGCTTTTTGCACTGGCAAAATCCTTGAGCAAGATTATCTGCCCTGGATAAAGACTGGAACCAAAACTAGAATAGCTGAATAGTGAAAAGTGAAATGGAACAACCATTCTGTTTCAAGCATCCCACTAAACTCCTTTGCCAGTGCCTTCACCTTCCTATTTGGGAAAAGAGTCCTCCTTTACCACAGCATTATCATTGCAGGAATTAGAAAAGATGACCTTTCTTTTCACTTCACAGCTTTCTTCATGCCTGATCTACAGAGAGGATAAAAGTCAGTGTAATGAAAATTCATTCTTCAATGGAGGTGATCACATTATGATTTGTTTGTTCAGTCCCTGCTGTTAATCTACAATAAAGATGCTCATACAGCCCTCATTGCTCCCTTCTCTGATTTGAGAAAGGTACATCTGCTCCTGCCAGGCAGAGAGCTCCTGTTCCCTGAATGTGTCTGGCTTACTCTGTATTTCTAAGGGGTTTATTTTTCTATGGTCCTACTCCCTTACAGCAAGGGAAAGTACTCCGGCAAAAACAAAACATAAGGAGTAGGTTTAATATTTTTTAGGCCCTGACCCTTTCAAAAACTGCCTTTCAGGATTTTCTGGGAGATTTATCTACTTGTTTATTTTTCCACTGTGTTTGGAAACTCTAGTTTTGCAAAATGTTATTATACAATTTTTCTGAGTAAAAGCTGACCAGCTCCTGCGACCTCATTCATGAAAAGGATCTAAATTAAGAAAAATGCACTATAAACAGGAACCCAGCATATAAATAATAAAATATTTATGTGAAGATACTGTTAAATGGAATTATTATACCCTTGGGGATATTTCCTAGAATTACTTTGGTTTCTGGAATCTCCTAGGTTATAACATCATCATTGCAAATCCTCTAATATTATCCATTGACTTCACTGTAGTATTATCAGTATTAATTCAAAATAATAGCCCAGAATACAGTTCCAGATCTTCAAAATAAGTAATATCCTAGTTTATACACAAAAGTATATTTCTTAAGATTAAAATTCGGATAATGGTTTATATGCTAAATTTTCACTAAAAATCCATCTTATTATTCAAATCAATTCCAGATGCTCTTTCAAACACTGTTGTTACAATTGTAATATCAAAGTAGCAAATTATAAATTGTTTCCCTTTTCCCAGTAACATCTCTGCATGCCAGGATGCTGCATTAATTTCTAGGCAAGTAAAATCTTATGGGTGGATATTTACATTTCCAGAATTAAAAGTGTAACGGAAGAGCTAAAATTTAGGACTGAATTTTTAACTGAGATCTCATTAAAACCAGGATAAATTCCCCCAATAAAATGCAAGTGCAAAGTAGGGGGTATATTAAAAGGTTATAGAAGTCATGTTTTCAAGAAAGAGAAAACATTATATGTGTGTGTATATGTTCAGGATGTCACTTGGAATTTTTTTCCTCATGTGCCCTATTTTTCCTTACTATTCTGTTTTCAGACAATAAAAGATGAACATGTGATGTTGACAAATTAGTGACAACTTTTAAAACCTCTTAGGCTGCTTTGGCTTACTTGTCTAAAGTGGGGTAGGAAATAGACTGACAGTGCCCATAATGAAATTTAATGCAAGCAACATTTTTCTTCCTGATTGGTACCTGAGAGATAATATATGGGTCAAATTGAACAGTAATAGGCGCAAGTTAAATTATTCACGGTATTCACTGAGGAGTGACTAACCTACTATTTATATTCTTTCTGAACATATCATTATGTCTCAGGCTCAATTTGCAAGGTTCTATTTGAAGTCAATGGACTCCAGAGTATATATTTTGCTCATCTAAAAAGTCTGATAACTCAAATTATTGGGTTATTACGTAGGTTGGGGAATAACCAAAGTAGCTTTAACTACTATCAGAGTTAAGTTGCAAGAAAATGTATTTCTACAACATGTTTGTATTCAACAGGTATACGCAAAATATTTAGGGATATCTACATTCAACTAGTGGAGGCAGGCTGCTTGGACTGATGAATTCCCTCTAATAAACATCTAACAAATGAACAGTAAGGGACCAGATTTGAAAAATAAGATATGCTTTAGCCCTTAAATTATTTCAAATACAATTTCTGTAAAGAAAACAAGCAAACAAAAAATGTGTTTAATTGTTTCTATTTTTATGCCTTTGCAGCCATAGAAAGAGGTTTTGAAGACTGTTGACATCAGATTTGAAAAGGTTCCTTCCTTGCAACTGAACAAAATTAAATATTTAGCCAGTTCTGCTCTTATCTTTATTCAATTGAGAGTGTTTCCTAAAATAAAAGCCAATTTTTAAATTTAAATATTTACTTTAAGTATTTTGAGATTTGAAAATTATTTAGAAATAGAACATACTGCAATGATAGCTTTGACCTTGCTACCAATTACATTAATATTTAGCTTGGATGCAACAGGAATTCTTTTGCATGTTGCTTGATTACTATATGAAGCATTTACCAGTTCAAAAATCAGTGTGAAAATTTGGTATTCAAGATGAAATTTATTTCCTAAGGATTCTGCTCTTTGTTTCTCAGTGTTCCTCTTTCTGAATAACGTCTAGCTAAAAGGAGAATATTTTTAATTAAATACACCAAAGAGTTTAAACTAATTTTAGAACAAAATCTTAGAACAGGGACGTATAATACAGAGATTATTTAAAGATATTGGTTAACATCTGATGTCTCTCACTTAATCTGGAGTAGGGATTAAAGTGATTTTATAAGGAAAATGAAGCTTCACAGCCTCACCTTTAAAATGTACCTTCAGCTGAGTTAACTGGAAGTCTTCAAGCACCCTAACCAGAGCTAAATCTAGCACATAACATGATCAGTCATTCCCATTTCTGCACTGCTTACTGTAGAGGACCAAAGTGTGTTTTGTGTCCTGAGCATTGCTACAGGAATGGAGATTGGAGAAGAGGGTCCCATGGATGTGGGGCAGTGCTGTTCTGAGCCAGCTTCCTGTTCCACCTTGAGACTTGTGCTCAGGCCCTTCCTGCTGCTCTCAGTTCACTTCTGGAGAAGAGTTGGATGTGCCTGCATGAACAAAACAGCATGAAAAATCTAGATTGTATAAGAGATGTATACCAGATTAATTATGAATGGGAGAAGATTGGGTGTCCTCTCTCTTTTCTCTGGCTCTCTTTCTCCTCTCTTTCTTTTTCCTTGTCTCCCACCCTCAACTCCAGAGGGCCCATGTAGCAGGATCGATGCAGGATCTAGGGACTAGTGATATTATTTTTATTCTTCTTTTTCTTTGTCTGGGCAAAGTACAGCTATCATATTCTACCCCATAATTTTGTTGTGTGAAGGTGTGTTGAGGCTTGTGAGCCAGCACCTTTTGAGTAGTTTGTTGTGGGAACTGAGAACTTAATGAAGTGCCCTGTACCATATTAAGGGCTTGGTAGCCAACACCTTTTCAGTCTAAATAATGGGCTGGTTGCTGGAGTTATGGTGACTATAATAAAAACACAAGCATTGTGACACTTAGCCCATTGTCTTTGTTCAGTCTGATGAGAATTTACAAGGAACATTGCAACCCTACTGACTGGTGCTGACACTCATTCCTGCTGTCCGTGAGCTCTGGACGCTGAGGGCAAGGCCAAGAAGCGAGTCAAACATCCAGAGGCACAGGCTAGCATCCAGTAGCTCATTTCATCTTTTGATCTTGTCTGATGTCTCCAAATCAGAGGGAAAAAAAGAATGTGCTGTTGAAACAAAAGGTCTTAGGCAGCATCAGACAGAATGTATTTCTAAACATACAACCAGAGAAAAAATGTGTTTCATTCAGTATCAATAATCTTTTAGGAAAGTATAATCACATAATATCAAAGTGGCAGCAGCATTAGGAAAACACATTGGGGTGTAAAACATTTGGGTTAGTAAAAAGTCCCATAAAATACATGCTCTGTTGTACAGTCATTTTTACATTTGCTTCATTTTTATCTTAAAAACAAGTTATGCTGCATATGAAGGTATTGGGAAAGATAACATTTTTTAAATAATTCGGTCAATGAACAAGTCCTTCTTTTATCTGACTACATCTCTTCTAATCTTATTTAAATACATTAGCTGTTCAACTATGATTAACTAGAAATGTTCCACCCTCTGGTACTGCTTTTTACATCTTAATATTAAATTTCTAAATTATCCCGTTCAGTATCCTAAAACATTTTGCATTTTGCATTGTTCTTAAAATTACAGTTGACTTCCTCGATAACAGCTGGTTCTAATCTCATTGTAAGTAGGAACTGGTTTGCAAGGGAGGCTATATAGTCCTTAGTCCTTGGCGAGTGCTGTGCATGCTGTAGGACTACCAGATGTAGCTGAGGTTTCCCAGGGGGTTCATCTCTCCTGGGCTTGGTTTATATACATTTTAATTCGTGGCCAAACCTTGACTACCTGCCTATAGTTTCTGTAGCTGGAAATAGCCACCTCCTCCTCACAAATGTATGGATGATCCTATTTTTTAATTAATATTTAATTCCTGATTAAGTTTTCCTGCTATTCTATTTAAACCGGTCACAGATGATCTGTTCCTTACAGTGTAATCCTACAATCTGTAAAATTGGAAATTTTGTCCACAAACCTACCATCGATACAAACCTCAGCTGGAAGAGAATTATCCAAATAACAACACTCAGCTGTTTTCAGCACAAAAATGGTATATATGAATCACAAGTTACTTACTTATATTTAAAGGTCATGGAGGTGCAAAACCCCCTTTTTTCTGATTCTACAGCATATAGCACTATATGTTCAGGTGTTTGGGTAGATCTGTTTTATGTTATTATTACACAGTAATAAATAATATTATCAAGGCATTGTATAAGTGCTCTAACATTCTTTCAGAAGGCTCTGCGTGTCACTGTGTGTCCACACATACACACCAAGAGAGAAAAAAAGAGGAGAGAGAAAAAAAGAGAAGAGAGAAAAATAATGTAATTCCTATTAGGAAAATAAAAATATTATAAGAAAAACATCTTGTCTGGTAAAATTAATAGTTAGAAGCTAAAACATAGTAGTACCTGGTTTGAGTGTCTGGAAGTTATTTTCAGCAGAAATGTTTCATTTCAGTTCCTATTTCAGCTGCAGTATGGAACTGTTTCCTTTAGCTCTGTTCTCCATTAAAGATTACAACTAAATTCCCATAAAGGAGGCAGCTCTTTAAAGGTGGACTATTCCCTTATTTATACTCATTCTTTTTGCCGTTTTTCCTTGTTTGTGCTTCATATTGAAAAAATAGACTCAGGCTAAAAAACACACAAACAGACCAAGAGAATTGGACAGAATGAAATAGTAGGCAGTTTTACTGTAAAGCAGAGAGCAGAAAGATATCATTTTTTCTGCCTCCTCTGTTCCTTTGAAATGGTTCTCCAAAATGGCTTTCCTGAAGTCATTTTTTTCTTTAGAGCTATAACTGTGGGTATTCTGTCAGCTTCCCCTTTCTTTTGTACAGGTTTATAGCTCTCTATAAGCAGAATGCTAAAAGCAAGTACAGTAAAATGTCAGGGCTGCAGTCATTTCATAGCTACGGCAACTTGCCAGGTTATTTACACATAAGTCTGAGTATTTGCTAACATGAAAAAATTAGTTTCTCCATGCCTTTAAAAATGTTATTAGTTGCAATATATAGCTACAAATGGATTAAAATACTATCATTCAGTGATTATACTTTATCTAAATTAGATATGCTAATGATTTTTTTCAGATTATATTTTTTGGAAGGCTTTCTATATGTGTTCATAACATAACATAACATTAAAATTCCATAATTCAGTTGTGTTTTCTCTTCCAGATAGAAAATGAAAGATTATCCTTTCACATTAGAATACCCTAAAACAGGAAAACATTATCTGAAATGATGAAAAGGATGCTATGAAGCTGAGCTTTACAGAGTATACCCTCTAAAAACATCACTTGTCTGAGACACCAGATAAATATCTCATATCCTTCCCCAGCCAGTATGGGAGCACAAGGTGGGTGGCAGCAGTCACACAGTTCTGATTTTTTTTTATGCAATAGCTTAAAAATGCTTAACAATTGGTGATTCATATCATGTGGACAACTTGGACAATATTCTGCTCAGGTCAAAATGACTAAAGTCATAACTCTAGTTGTATTGGGGTGTAGATCAGCAAAGTGATTAATTGGAAATTCATTTCAGCATAAAAATAAAGTAGTTCTGCTTCAAGCGAATAACAAATATTCCAAGCTCATATGATACCATTATAACAAATGGTTAAAAGCTCAAATATTTAACAGTAGTAGTTAAATTTCTCTCCCTGTCTGAACAGGTAGAAAATCAATCCAAGAGCCCCTCTATGAAAATGTCTTGTTTCCAGTACATAAAATTCAATGTGGAGGTTGTAGGCACAAATATTTCATGAAGTGAAAGGGTAGAATAAATGTCTTGAAAATTCTAGAATGAAATCACAGGTTAAAAGCCATTATAAAAATGATGTTATTATAGTAATGTAATTGTAGTTTTCTAATGTCATAGTCACATCATAAACTACAAGATAAGCTGATGTTTCATTTTACAAGCACTGCACAACATAGTGTTGAACCATGATTACCTCAGTTCTGCCACAGCACAGGCAGACCTGTGTTTAAGCAATCTTTTTCTTAACACATTTTCTCCTATTTATGCTCCCTAGAAATACCTACCTGAAAATGCAGTAATTACCTTAATGTTTGAGGAATGTTTGAGGGAATATGGTGATATACCAGTCCATACCTGACAACCAGGCTGAAAAGGTATTCAAACACTGGCCTGTGTAATTGGAAAGAAGAAGACAAATGTATAAAATGGATACCCAGTTTTTAGAAATTGCTCCATTTGAGACAACTTGCATTGGAGTTCAAATGGCAGCGCTGCTGCTTTGGTGAGGAGAGGTCACACAGACAGGCTGCTGGCAGGAGCTGTAGGTATCCCTGCCCCAGACAGAAAGCTTGGCTCTGAGTGCTAGGTCTGGTGCTTGCCCCTCCTCAGCTCACATGTTCAATACTCCTCCTGCAGCTAAGATTCTCCAGTCAGAGCTTTCCAACCCTGAAGCTTAAATTTAGTCCCCAAGTCATCTTTAGGCTTTTACATGATTAACAAAAGTGCTGAAGCCTGAGAGTTGCTGCTATAATCAGGTCAATTCCTACTTCCTGATGCTGCTAAATCACAGTAAACATCCCTTTTGCCAAAACTTTTTTGCTGACAGCAGGTGATGGGAAGAAGGAATATGCTTATTTATATTCCACCATCTCCCCTTATGTGTTCATAATGCACTTACCCATAAGCAGCAGTCCATTCTTTCTCTGCTAATCCTTCACTGGGAGCAGCACAGGGCAGACCCACAGGCAGCTGGATGCCTCTGAGATGGACAATATTGCCTCGTGCTTGGGTGGCAATTTTTTATTCCTCTCATGTTACATCACCTTTCAAGACTGCAGCTAATACATGTTGACAAAGCATAAGGTTCTGTGTCTATTGCTTGTCTTCATTATCCATTCATTGACTCTACCTGTCCTGTCAGACAGGCATAACTGCAGGAATACAGCTGCACTCTAACACTGTAATTACTTCTTACCTGTAGAATTTGCTTCTTGATCAGTAAAGTATACCGTTAAATCCATGTACACATTTCCCAGAATAACTTTGACTTCATTGTTCTTCAAAATATGTTCTATTTTCTTGTGCAAAATGTACAATAAAAAGTGCAATTATTATTAAGCAAATAAAATCAGTGACAGCAGCATATTACTTAAAGTAGATCAACTCTCTTTAGAAAAATCTTTAGAAAAGTTTGTCATTATATTAAACAATTATATGTGAGAGACTAATGAAAATATGTAAGCTCATCTATGTAAAAAAATTCCTGCAATGTTTAGGTTTTCTCAAACCCTGTTAGGCAGTCAAACAGTTCACTCAGCACTTGTCAAGAAAGCAAATATTATATTTTGCAAGTGTCACTTATATAGTAAGAATGAAAATAAAAATGAGAAAAGCATCTTTACAATGAATGAGATCCTGTTCTCTCTTTTTCCTGACAATTTGAGAAAATTTAATATTTAAAGTAGAAGCTTGGGAGAAAATTGCTTCTTGCTAGTTCAAAGAATTAGTAAGATTCCAGCTGTTGCAGTTTCAATGGTGTTTCTTTAGTTCTACACATCTAATAGAAAAGACCAAGGCAAATTCCTATCTTTCCTTTTATATATTAATTTTTCAGGTAAAGGTATGAGCTTAGATACTTTCCAGTACAAGGGGAAAAAAAAGAAAAAAGAAAAGGAGAAATAAATTTTTTTAAATATCAATTCTTCACAAGAACAAATTTTACTGGCAATACTATTAATCACACCTTATTTGATTCACTCATGACTAATTCTAGCTGAGGGGAATGGGATACATCTCAACATCCCCATTTGGGAACACTGATGCTGTCAAGGTCAACCCCAGCAGAATGTTTTCCTTACCAAATGGAAATCAACATTTATTTTCTTTTTCAAATGGCATTTAGTGCTGATGAATGGAGCCTACATATCATTCTGGAGATGAAAGGTTTAATTTAAAGCCTGTCTGGGGTCTTTTTATCAGGCTTGGTGTGCTTTGTCTGGATCAGGCCCCAGGTCCTTTTACCTCTGGTCAAAGAGAACAAGACAGGGAGTTTTCCCTACAGACACTCCCCCTAGGGAGGGGAAGCTGTGTTCTGCCTTTGGGCTGACCTTGACAATTGATATGCTCTTCTCAGGAGCAAAGCACAAATGCACAAGATATTTAATACTCCTTGGAGTACTCCCAGTTCCAAGCTGAATAATACATCTCAGATGTCTACATTCAAAAGAGTTGCCCACATCTCCCTTATTCTGAACAGAGGATTTTTTCAGAACAAGGCAAAATGTATTTGTTGGTCAGCTTGAGGTGGCCTTAAAAAAGGACAGGAAAATTAAGTCTATCTTCATGTATATATTTGACTCTTTTGTTGGTGGATCTCTCACCTCCTGATGTATTCCACAGGAACATTTCTCATTACCCATAACAAAAATGTTTAATGGCAGGTTTTGTTACATTTGTTCTCACTATTGTTCAGTAGTACAAAAAAAAAAGAAAAAAAAATCTTTTCTTAGTATCTTTTGTATCTCCGCAAAAACTCATTTCAGACGTTGAAAATACCTGTATCTGTACAAAACAAATCATATAAACCTCTTCTGTCCCAAAACATTGTAAAAGCTTCATATCCACTGGATAAAGGCACAGTTAAGGAAATTGAATATAGTGTCAAGCAACCAACAGAGAAATTTGCAACATGGCCTACAGGGACTGAGAGTCTCTAAATTGAATGTTTACACCTAAGTCTCTAAATGGGTAAGATGTGGAGCAGGAAGGGATCCAGGATTAAGTTATGGACAAATCTGTTCCACTGTCCCAAGGACAGTAACATCACAGGGTGGTTGATCCAGCAGGCACTTCATTGCTGGGAGTGAAGTGCACTGCAGTGCACTCCCTGGGGTCTTTTCCCACCACATCTATTTGATGCAATTCAAGAAGGAGAAAAAGTACCTTGTAGTGACAACGTTGGGTGATCTTTTAGCCTGAAATATCATGAAATACAGTGGCAGTTGGACATGCCACAGAAAAAGTCTGAAAAATCTGAGGCAGAGCAGGTATAGCTAGAGCTTTGTTAAACAATCTCATTTCTTTTTTGGACTGATGAGCTTTCTGCTATATATCAATCTCAAAAGATAAAATATTTCTACTTAAAAATGAAGCAGTAATAGCATGTGCTACGCACAACAGAAATTTCAGGACTTGCACATATATAACCATGAATAAGAACCAAAGATGTATATTAGCTGGGATATCACATAATTGTATTTTACATCTAAAATAGCTCTGAAAATATCATCTGCACATAACAACACATGAATAAAATAAAATTTAAGAGATTAACATCTACATCATCACCAAAAAAGTAATTCTAATTCCTTTTATATTGTTTGAATAAAACTTTGATTAACCTGGTCTGGTGGAAGGTGTCCCTGCCTATGGCAGGGGGGGCAGAACTAGATGATCTTTGTCATCCTTTTCAACAAAAAACATTCTGTGATTTCATGATTCTCTGATAATTTTTCAGAGCACATTTGTTATGGTTCTTCTCCATTTACAAGAAAATGCATGTCTTATTTCACTTATTCACTTATTTCACTTTGTGTTTTCTTAAACCCCAGGCAACTTTTGACCACCACCATAATTACCAGTGATGCTTAACCAAAATTTTTTTTGACAGTGTAGATCACTCTCAACAGCTCATCTGTTTTTCCTCATGTACAACCAATGCAGTCACCCCAGGGATTTTTAGCCACATGCCATGGCTCCTGTTTTCTGAGTCTTCCCTGCTGTGCATGCCCACTACTGAGAAAAGAAAAAATAGGAGAATAGAAAAACATAACAATGAAAATATGGATTCCTTCTTGTGGGAATGTCATGATTTAGGAATGGTTTCCCCAGTATAACTCCCACTTGAAAGGGTAGAAGTTATATTGGGGAAACCATTCCTAAACCACAAGACCCTCCCCTGCCCACTCTGATGAGAGACAAAAGGCAGAGGTCATGGGTTGAGAAAAGAACAATTTACTGGAAACAGCAGCAAGATAAGAAAATGAACAGTAACAGCAAAAATGCCAATAACAAAAAATGTGCAAAGATAGGATGATTTACATGGAAAGTGCTCACCAAGCCCAGGACAATGAAAAAACAATGACAGGCAGAGTCTCAGTCCACCACCTTCCCACAACAGGAAAAGAATGTCTTTTCTTCCAGGAGGTGAGAGAGAGGGAGTCCCTTTCTCTCCCCTCTGGCAATGAGGTAAGACTGGGGTCCTGGCCACATCAACACAGCTCCAGGGCCCAGCCCCCATGGTTACTGAAAAAAATTAATCCAGTTCTTAGCCAATATATTTCTATGGACATATCATACATATGGACAGCCAACAACAGCTTCAGAGGTTCAATTAATTCTTCAACTTGTGGAGAGAAATGAAGGCAGTGGAAGAAGAGCTACATCAAACTTCTGGGTCATTCAGTGAAGTCTGACAAGCAGAGCCCACAAAAAACCCCAGCTTTAGTCTGTAAGTATATTGCTATTCACTCTCGTTGCAGCAGTCACCCTGTGAACAATGTGGTACATTAGAACTAAATTATGCACCAACACCCTGATTTATGGCTAAGAACTGTACTAAATTAAGTAGAAATTCTAAATTAAGGAGAAAATCGGAAATTAAAAGGCAAGGCTAATTTATTAGGAAATCATTTGCTAACCACCGGTATTATGGAAATAGATCTAAAAATAAAGCCCCAATGGAAAAATATATAACTAATAAGCAGGATTTTTGAAATGTAAGAACTCTTGGAAAGTTTAAGGACTCCCTAGGGCAGATGTGCTTCCCTACCCCCAAATGCTGGATAATTAACTTAAACTTTTACAACTAAGATTTTGACAGAGCTGAATGTTAAGATCTTCGGAAACTAATGCAAAATCATAATAAATCTTGGAATACTGAGGAAATTCCAGAGTAGTAGAAGAAAGCTAATTTTCTTCCAATATTTTAAAAGGCCTACATAGTGACTCAAGTAATTATAATCCTGTCATCATAGCATCATTTATAGGCAGAAGGATGGAACAATTGGTATGAAGCTCAATTAATTTAAAAACTAAAGTAGGATAATAATTTAATTTATATCAATCAGATCTTGTCAAAATAACATAATATGGGGGGTTTTTTTTAGATTTCTAAAGAGGCTGATAAAAGCACTAGTTTTAATTTAATATGCCACAGCAACTGTGTATTTTTACTTGGTAACCAAAATGAATATAATATAAAAGTAAAGGAGCATAGATTAAATAGCAAATGAAATAAAATCAGGCCAGCACATCTCTAAAAATAAATAGGATAGAAAGTTTGTAACTGTTATAGAAAGATTGATTCTTAATTCTATGGTATCTTTTCTTTTTTAACCATGTGAGAGAAACTACACATTTGTTTGTGGTCAAGTTGGCAAACAGTAATACTTATGATTGCAAATAATAAAACCAGGCCACTGATGTTGAACAACAGAGATTTCTTAATAAATTTCTGAGTAAGCATGTGTATCAATAAAAAAAATGCAGTCATATAATTAGGAATAAGATTGCTAACTGTACTTAAAGGTTTTTGGTTCTGTTTGGTGTTTCTCACCAATAGACAAAATTTAAAGAGTAAAACATAAATTACTAGTTCAGCACCTAAACACATAAGCATAAATCAGAGAAATTAAATTATACAATTTTTATTTCTGATATCATGTGTTCTCTTTTGGTTACCTTCAAATTTGATGTTGATAACTAAAGATGTGTGTTCATAACAGAAGTTTTAGAGAAAAATCACAGAAAAGCCAGAATAACTGGAAATGAGTAATAATCATTTCATTTTACAAATATTAATTTAGCAAATGGTTTTAGTATTGTCTATATATGTATATATACCCAGATGGTGGCCAGGAAATCACTGTCTACTTCTTTTCGTTCTTACCCTACCTGTTTATATATATAAACATCTCATGTCCACAGTTTGAAACAAGAAAAATTCATATTGGTTAAAAGAGACATTTTTTTCTAAAATACTAAGAGTTTTGTGAGTGTTGGAAGTATGGCATGAAAAGAGGAATTTTGTCATTAATTATTCTTTAGTATTCAGATTATTTTTTTAATAAAATATATTAAGTATTTCAGAGATTAATTTAAGAAACTTCAGTGATCTGGGTGATATTGATGAAATCATGTTCAAGGAACATAATGGCTCACCATTAAAATCCATTAAATTAAATTAAATCTTATAAAATCTGAGGAAGACAGTTTCATAGTAATCTTCCATTGTCTTCCACTTTCCATACAGTTTGTGTGATTTAGTAGGCTTCTTATGCATAAGGAGTTCTAACATGCAAAAAAACTTCAATAGAACTAAGATTTTTTCTTACAGCAAATAGCATTTTCTAAGGGCAAGCCCATTTTTCTAGAGAGAAATGGGGATATGATTTAACCATCTGGAAAAAGTACATTGCACTCCTATGATCTACACAGCCTTTCTTCTGTTTTCTGTGGCTGATTCTAGGGCTATTTAGCTCTCATTTTTGTAATGGGAATTTTTAATAAACTTTCTGTTTGCAAGGAGTAGTTATGCTTTTCCACTCCAGTTATTCTAATTTAGCTCTCTTTTTTCCTTTTTTTTTTTTTTTTGAGACTTTCTCTTCCATTTAGAATAGTTCAAAACATAGTTTTGAAGACAGACAACAGGCTCTCAGAAATGGAAAGCTGCAATACACAGAAAACAAGATCAAAACTATTAGATTGTCACATCAATCACATTTGCTAGTCTAGATAAAGGTAGCCAATAACAAGCTGAATGCATGCTCCATAACACAGTTCATTAAACTTATAGAATATTACATGACATAATCATGCGTAACATAACCTATAAACAAAACCATGGTGCAGTTGTGAGCAGCTCTGGAAATACCATCCAGCCAATCAACACATATAGGTGGCTGGATAGTCAGAGCAAAGGTAGTGTCACAGAATATGGTCACAGATTAGAGGGTCTCTCCACTTACTGCACCACCTGATGTCTCTGTGCTTGCTCACTGTCTTTAGAGAAAAAGTCTGAGAGGATCTTTGGGACAGACTTATAAGCCCAAAGACTCTTTCATTGAGCAGGGATTCTGTTACCTTCAGAAGGAAAGCTGTGGTGGAGCAGCAGATTACAGAACAGGACGCTTCCACAAGGGAGTTAACTTATAAGGGACCTGCATACAGGTGAATAACATCTTTCTTCTACAGGGGTATATCACTGACATAGAAAGATGGCTGTATTGGCAGGTAGTCTGCATCTTAAAGAAAAAGATAGTTTGGGTACTCTTCCAGACCACAAAAACTATATGTGGGACAGAAGAAGGGTGATCCAGAGATTGAGGAAAAATGAAGGGCATGAAAAAACATACTGAGGAAATGTGATCATATACAGATCACCTACAATAATCTGTAAAGAAGTCCTGAGTAATTTAAGGGCAAAGCTTCTAAACCAGAGGCATATTTGAACACATTTGTAGAGCTACTCACGCTTTGTAGAGATAACAAGACCAGGTAGAGCAAGGTGACGTGTAAGTTACATACATTTCCTTTTATTTCCATTTTATCTGTACTTTTGTTTGACTGGAGTAGCTCATTCTCCCACAGTCAGAAATTAACCATACTGTATTGTTTATGCTACCCACAAAGTCAGGTTAGACAAAAAGTGACCCCTTAGAAGATGACCTTTCTTGGGCTAATATGTCAAAAAAGAAAAGTGTATGCACTAGAAATATAATAACTAGAAACAGATTTGTCATTTTGATATATTTCTTAGAAATAAGAATCAGAAAGTTCACTAGGAATTGAGAAAAATTTCTAGTAGGCCACCAAATTATTTATTTGTAAATATGTATTTGTATTGGAAACAGGAAAGTTGTTTTTCAGTTTGCTAAATAAGGTCTTTGCAGTCACAGAGGGAAATACAGTTTTAAGTTCTCAGGTCTGCAGTTTAATGCGTACCAAGAGTGGAAATGAAGATTAGGTTGGCAGCACCACAAATCAGAGTGAAAGTGATATGCTGGATGAGTTTTTGTTTTCTGGAGAATAAATACATGTTGTTCATAGATCTGCAAATGCAAATTTGTTCTTCAAGAACAGATCTCTTCCTTTTTAAAGAACCAAATATTGCAAAAATACTCTAAGCATTGGCAAAGCACTTTAGACTCCAGTGTCCAAGTCATCTAAGATGTTATCAGAATGCCTTTTGCGTTTCCTAGTAGTGAATGGGAGAGCTCATTTGAGCAGTGATTCAGCTTTGAACAGGGGGTCAAGCTCAGCCACAAGATGTGAAATCAATTTGTAATAAATTTCCTAGAGAAATGGGCAATTTACTAAAGGGCACAAAACACCAACTTGTTAAGAAAAGCATTTCAAATGTCCAGGGAAGGATCAATTCTGCCCATTCTGTAGGAAATGACATGTAGTACAAGGACACTAGGAAAAAGAAGAAGAGAAGGTAGCCAATATTTTGAAGTAGTTTGGCTGTTCTGAGTACAAGAAATGTGGATGCAAACCTGGAAAAAATGGATAAGATTATGCATTTTCCAATGTGTCTGGCATGGCATGTCTTTTTCCTCTGTGAAGGCTGGCTGCCAGCCTGGTCTACAGGTGGTCAATCAAATTACAGGACAGACTATTCAACAACACTTTTACGGCTTATATGCTCCCTTCTCCATGTTTCCCGGTGTAGAGACCACAGTACCCATGACTTGGAGTAGTTGAATGGTTAATTGTCTAAACACATTACTTTATTGTGCAAGATGTCCCCCTCTGTGTCTTCATGAGAGGACTTTAAAACACAGGACATAGTTACTGACTTAACAGCGCTTAATTTATGGTCACCTGTCATCTACCTCTCTGAAATGCAAGGAAAAGGTTTTTAAACGCGTATGCAGCAATGCTGCTTCAGAAACAAAAGGATTGTATAGTATTTGTTTACAGTCCTTTAAAAAGCTCCAAATTAAACTGAACTTTCCAAAGGAATCAAAATGAGACTTGAGATAGAAATCAGTTCCAATGTTTTCAGCTGGTCTGTTTAACATTTTAGTAATTTTGATTATGCAGTTTCTAATTTAAGTACTGTGTAGTCTGATGTGTATTTTTTAGAAGCAATATTGCCTCTCAAATAGACTTTACAAAATTAACTATACACCTCAATATAAATATTAAATCATTCAAAGTCAATGTTCTATGTAGGGATATTCTGTATTTGCTCTACTGGAAAATGGCCATGCTCTTACTGCATCATTGACAAAACTTTTGGTTCATATCTTGATTAGCATTGCATTTACTTTTTCTTTAAATGTAGGCTATTCTTATTTATACAATGAGAAGTTATTTTTTTATTATAAATTGTTTGCTGAATTCAGAGGCTGAATGCAATAGGCCATCCACTTGTACATCTCTCACCTCTCTTCTTTGAAAAAATTCTACTTCAGAGAAAATATGTAGAAAATTACATCTCTTTATGATTTGTTTCAAGAATTGTAATTGTAATTCAGGAAAGTCTTTAATATTCACCCTTATCATAATGAATAATATTATTCTTTAATCATTGCTTGATGGATTAAAATCAGCATGTCTAGACAAAGTTCATGTTTATCCTGTAGTAAACTATCAAATAACAATTATTCAGCTTGTCCATTTTTAATATATTTGTTTGTTTGTTTGTTTGTTTGTTTAACAAAGAGTGCTTTGAGAACTCAGAAGCTCACAAAAAAAACATTCTCAGATGACAAACAGACCAATAGTGCTACACACTAAATTGCTTGGAGGTATCAGGGAGACAAAAGAAATTAAGCAATGAGATGATTAATATGAATTTTTACTGGCTTGATTGCATTTGATTATCTTATCCTGTGTAGAGAAGATTTAAAGAATAGAAATACATACATAGAATAGAAATATTTTCATATTTCTTGTACTTGTGTATTAAATTTATTATCACTGATCCACTTACATTTTTTTTGTAGAGGCATAGGGCAAGACCTAGCATAAATTCCAGTTATATTTTATTGATTCCTCTCCACACAACAGCTTTGCACAGAGAAATAGAATGAGTCCAATCTAATGTAATGTAATAGAAAGTTTATTTCTAAAGTCAAATGGCTTCTTTTACTGGTTATGACAAAGAATCAGAAATAAAACCTCTAGCAGTTACTCATATCCTGGGTTTTTACTAACTGTCCTATTTTGTAAATCTTGGATCATTTACTTCTTAATGAACTTCAATAATTTTACAGTGTTGAGAAAAAAATTCAAAAGACATTTGTAGATGTCTATAGTTAAAACTTTGTTCTTGATTTTTTTTTTTTTTTAAGTCAGTGGGATATGTTTTTTTAATTTTCATTTATTTTGTGGTATTTTGGGGGAATATGCAATGGATGAGTAGACAGAAATTCAAAAAAATAAATTCAACAAGCAAGACCTTAGTTTGAGTGTATGTCTGAAGTTTGGTCCAAGAGTACTTGACAAGTTTCTGTCTCCTGAAAAATGTCCTTCTATCTGTTTCAGCAGAGATATTATAAAGAGAGCACTGTGAGGAGCAGCAGAAGATATGCCCTTGCTATAGCCCTAGGACACACATAAAACTGATATAATCATCAATTTGCTGAAAATCCCCTCTTCCTTGTTCATTTAATTAATAAACCTCTCTATATCCATGTTCTGCTAGTATATTGTTTAACAGCTAGCATTTCTTGACCCTACATTAATCTGTGTTTTGAAATAAAGTATGTGAACAGCTTGCATAAGTCACAGAATGATTGAGGTTTGAGGTTTTCTGGTCCAACTCTCCCTGCCCAGGGGAGAGTAATAATAAAAGAGGATAATCATAATCTCCCTTACCAGCTTTGCAAGGTTGCTCAGGAATATGTTCTCTAAGTTTAAACTGAGTATCAATACGATTGGAAACTCCATGATGTGTCTGGAGAACCTGCTGCAACACTTGATCTCACTCACAGTAAAGGAGTTTTTTTGTGTTCCAGTGGCATTTCCTGTTTGGCTTTTGTTACTGTTGTTTTTTGTACCCAGTACCCAATCCTGTCAGTGGCAAGAAGCCACTAGCTTCTACCAAAAAGTGTCTGGCTCCCTCTTCTTCATTCCCTTCCATCAGGGATTTATCTACTGTCCCCCAAGCTTTTTCTTCTCCAGACTGAACAGTCCCAGCTGTCTCAGCCTCTCTTCACATGAAAAATGCTCCAGTACTTTATGAAGAGGTGCCGTAGAAACATGACATCTCTATATTAGTGGTAGAAGAGCTGGATGCTGTATTTGTTTATTTGTTTTAAAGGATTGATTGGAAAGTCTTTTTCTTTCCAGTATTATAGATTGGAGAAGTCAAATGAAGCCCAAATTCTCTGTTTGTGCCTGCTGCTCTACTTACTGTATTCTAACCAACATTTTTCCGCTGTCCATGTTTATGTTCCTAGTAAGTGATTAAATGTTTTTAACAAAATATAAAGAGTGTATTTTTATGTGCATTTTTTTTTAGTAGATGCGAACCACTTTAGCTGCATTTTTGGCAAACTTCATTCACTTCATCTTCTTGGCATTTCATTATATTTTGTGTGATCACAAAATCAACTCTCCAGCAACAAAGCGAAACACGACTCTTTGAAATAAATGTTGTCATTAACAAGCCATGCCAGGCGCAGTGACAGATTTGCAGCTGTAATGAATAACATTTCCCGCAAAGTTCTCCTGTCTGACAGAAAAGCTGTGACATTACTGCAGGCAACAGTGATGGAAACTAAAAGATTGATTGATGCAAGTAGATAATTGAAACCTCAGCACTGTCACATGGATGCCAACCTAACAACCAAGCTACCACTCTACCGTAACATTTATCATACAACAGCCTCTCCATGAGTAACACACACACAGAGAAAACATGGAATACTTCTTCATGATCAAGAGTTACTTACAGCTAATTCATCCTAACTAACTGATTAATTAAGTCTTGATCTCTAAAACAAAAATCATCTGAATCAAAAATCTAAAATAGTTCAGCCACTTCTGGTATCTCAGGTTCCCAAATTCAGTTCAGAGTTGTTGTCAAAAGACAAGAATATTTAGTAGGAATGAGGTGAGTAGCAGTCTACCTTTGAGATGATAAGCGATAACATTTTCGTCATGTCTGGGTTCCCGAAGGTAGATGCAATAATCCATGTTTACTCTTGCCTAGATAAGTCAGCAACTGTCAGAGGTTCTGGGATTCAAGAAGTTATGACTGATTAGTCATTATGCAAAAATGTTTCATGCAAAGCATCTAAATGATTGGATGATGTTTTATTATTTGTTTGAATGGATTTCAGAACACCCTTGAATTTTGTACCATAACCATAATTAATTTAGATTACAAAATCATATTTGAACATGTCTGTAATGATACTCAGGATAGTTTGCCTTTTTTTTCCATAATCCCATTAAAACTCACAATAGATATTTGCTCATTTAAGATAATTTTTCCTCTTTCACAGCTACTGTTAAAGAATGTTTTTATTATATGGCTTTCTCTCAAGAAAACTTACAAACTAAATAAAATCTATCATATATCATCCTTGGAATAACAGGTGTACAGTGGATCTATATGAAGCCATTGGATCTAGTAGAATTACACTGATTTGCAAAATGACTGATTTGCAAAAAAACAGTAATTTACAAGTCCACCTAATCTTAACAAGTAACTGACAAAGAATACAAGGATGTTTACAAAAATACCTCTGAGTATGTGGCATTAGGAAATTATCACACAGCAACAGATCTGATGGCAAATGTCACTAATAAAGAGGACAGAAACTATACCTGTAAATCAGAAATAAATTAAAGAGTGTTTCCTTTTATCTTTTTTTTTAATACTTTCACAAAAAATATTTTAATTATTACTAACAAAAAAAAAAAAACCTAAAAATGTCAAACTGTTATTGTATTATACCAGAAAAGACAAGTAATTCTCCTAACAAAATGTGACCTGAAATAATACTCCAGATAAGTTGCATAGTTTTTACCCTACTACTGATGTTAAATGTAATATATTTTACACTTTGTCATGATTCTTTAATTTATTTACCACTATTCAACATACATATCTGACAGGCACTGTCCATGAGATGGGTTAAATTGTCAGCCTCTGTTGAGAACCTGGCCTGTCACTTTCTGGTTTTGTCTTTTACTGATTGTCTCTCTAGACATATCTTTCTTCACGTTCCCCTCGGGCTCCTTTCGATCTCCTTAAGATATTTTTTTTCTTTCTCTTCCTTCCATGATCTTTGTTTCAAGTGTTCCAACAATCTGTTGACTGATTCCTGCAGTTCTTAATCATTCATCATGTTCTAAGAAGCAGCTTTGGTTGACTTCACCAAGGGCAGCACAATTTTGCCTGTGGTTATTCACTTTTCCCTCGTTTCCATTTCATTTCCTTGACTGGAAATTTGATAAATTTTTTTCTTCTCTGGCCTGGCTTCCTTAATTCCTACAATACTTTGCTGCTGCCTTTATCCTTTGTTGTTTTTCTATCTCTCTTCTTTCCTACTGACAGAGTAACAGAAGGGTAATGAAATAGGAAGTAGTCTTTTGTATGGGAAGGACCTCTAAAAGACTGAGACAAATGTTGTCTGGGCTCAGGAAAGAATGAAGAGTCATGGAGAAATTACTTTCAATGACATTTCTTGCTTCTGAACTTTAAAAAAAGATACTAAAATACTGAATAAAATATTCAGTACCCTTGGTTTTTAAGGACTTTTTCATTCTTATGCTTGTTTTGGCTCACTATCTTTTATTACAAGCAGGGAGTTACATTACTATTCTCTTTAACTGTTTAGATATGATTTCATTCAGTATATTTAACTGTTTAGATATAATTTCATTCAGTATATTTTAGTTCATTCAGCTAAAAACCTCTCTAAATTTAATACAAATTTTAACATTAGGAAACTAAATTTAAATATTTTAAATGATTTAAGAAAAAAAAAAACAACACAATCTTCCTTCTCTGATCAAATATTCATTTAGTTATTTTATAACCTGATCAATTTACTTGAAGTTCCTATATGTCAGAAAACTGACAGAAATTTGTTTTATGAACAATATATGTGAATTAACTCAGATTAAACTTAATAACCAGATCAATGTGCAGTTGCAGGGCTCAGTCTCAGCTGGCTTTGATGTTTCCCTGGACACAGCTCCAGGGCTCCCTGTCTGGTCCCATTCTGCAGCTGCAAATCTGCAGGTGGGGCAGGAGCCATCCTCCTGGGGCCATCAGCTCCCAGCCTTGACCATCAAGGGAGTCTCCATTTTCCATCCTGATAAGCACAGACTATCTTCTCCTCCTTCACCATGGCTGGGGGCTCAGACTCTTGACGCTGCAGGGTCTCAGAGGGGACCCATCTGCCCTTTCTCCTTATCTCTGATGGTGCAGTGTGCTGACCCCCTCCCACAGTTTCCTTACCTGATGGCAGAGATTCCTCACCAGCTCTACTCAGTCATACAAATCTTCTGGGAAGATAAATTAGATAGCAGCAGCTGAGGCAAAGCAGGAAATGCTACATCATCTTCTTCTCAAGAGGCGGTAAGCTTGCCTTGAACTCTCCTCTATAAAGACTCATTAACTGGACTCGCAGTTATGCTGTGGAATATCCTGACTCTGTGAGTGCACTTTAATTTCCCCATTTCTATGCAAAAAGACTTCAAATATCAACAAAACGTGAAACTAAGAGCGTGATTAGTAGTTCATATTTTTAAATAGGAGACTGCAAGTACAAAAATAGAATTCTACATGATTGCAATGAGATAATATGCACAATGTATTTATAAATAAAAAATTAAATACATGGTGGAATAGTCATTAGAAAGGCCCAATTCATTATGTGCTCCTATAAAAGACACAAACTATGAAAAGGTGAGAGTAGGAATCTCTTCCCTTTACCTTCCTGTGAAGAGACAATTGGTGTCAATCTTTATATTTTATATTTTTCTTTCATTTCAAGTGACTACCCAAATCTTCCACCATCTGCTCATGGCCAGCCCTCAAACTTGGCAAAAGGCACACAGCTTTCCTAGACCTAAACCATGAAATGCCAAATGCCATATGAGACATAAAGCTCCTTTTTAGAAAAATGCAATGTTGTATAATGAGGAAAGTAATACAATAAATAGATAGATAAATAAATAAATAAGTAAACTACTCTGCAAGAAATTAACTCTTAATGCCATTAAAGTAATGAGGCATAAGGTCAGAGGAAAGGAAACAAGATTTTAAATTAGTATTTTCAGTGTAGTGATGGAACCACTGCTGAGACCCCTAATCCATTCATGCTGACAGACCCATTATCTGCAATTATTCTTTATTCAAGTGTAAACCACCATTATGCATGGAGCTGTTGCTACTGCAATAAAAAATTTTAAAAGCCCTGTACTATAAGTAGTAGCTGACTTCACCAAACTGCAGGGGCCTAATGTAAAAAAAAAAATATCCTTCCATTTTCAATCATAACTTGAGTCTTATTGTGTCCTTTTGAGTAAATGAAAATAAAGTATTTAAAGTCTCTGCTTGAATCTCAAACTTGCACCAGGATTTAGGGTCAAAGGTCACTTACATATATCATCTGTATCTCTATTCATGTGTGTATTCATGTGTCTTCTGAAGTGTGTAGCCTCATGTGAGGCTCATTTTTGAAAAGCATTAAACAAAAATGGGTGTTGTGTTCTGCAATATGCACATATGACTTTGAGAGTTTTCTTTTGAATAGAACCGATCCTGTCAGCTTCAATCTTCCTCAAACAATTGTAGGTTGTTCCACAGAATGAAAGTAGTACTTCTTGAAATTTTCAGTAATCTTATTCCTTTCCAGTCTTGACCCTAAAAAGATTATCTAAAAATAGAGTGAAATCAAGAGAGGAATATTTTGCAAACCTAGGAGAGACTGAAGAAACTTGCTTTCAAAGAAATCATTGGCTCAAGTATCTAGAGCTATTGCCAAAAACTAGAAAATATATTAAATTAAAAATAAAAGAAAGAAAAAAAAAAGATACATTCTCGTCATTTAAAAATAATAAATAAATAAATAAATAAGCCTGTTCTATGCCATTGTTCACATCAAGGTGTATTCTAACTTCTGGCCACACCAGAAAAAATTATCTAGTTAGATTGGAAAATCTAATAAACATGACAGTTTTTTAATTTCTGACCTCATCCCTGTGAAACAAATAACAGAAAGAAAATTAATTATGTAGAGAATATAGAAGTATAGAATTGTTGTTACCAGGGCTAAATAGATATAGACATAATTGAAAATTAATAAAAGGCATGTGGCTTGAAGGTGTAAAGTAGACATAGGGAGAGAAATGTAAACAATGTCAGAAAAAATCTCATACATAACTGATTAAGTTTTTGATCTCGTGATGAGTGTTCTGCCCCGTATTAAAATCTGTTGCAGCATCATTATTGCATTTCTAAATCTGAGCCCAAATCCTCTAATAACCTATTAGATATCGACTTCCTTCCTGATACCAGAGAGGTCCTGTCTGAGCACAACTTGTTCATATCATGGCCATTGTGCAAAGACATATTGCATCAAAATTAATAAATGGGGAAAAGGATTATAAACAACTCTGGAAAAGTAATAAACTGAAGAAATAACACTCCCTCTTAAAAATTCCATCTTTATTACACAAAGTTCTTAACTTTATACAATCTGAAGACATAGCCCTTGTATGATTTTTATCCCATTGAGTCTGCTTGAACGGTAAGGACGCCAAGAGTGAAACCATCTCCTAAGTTTACGTTTCTTTTGCCAGTGGCAGCATCCACAGTGAAGACCCATTTCAGTCACAGAAAGGCACCAAGGTACCTCTGTAAAGAAGACAGCAGTCACACATGTGCATACAGAGCTTGTCCCTTGGGTAGATACTGTGAGAAAATGATGTGGGCTTCGTGCAAATGGTGTCTCTAAAGATCTTGACTTACACATGTTGAGAAGCCTGGTCTGAGCAGCTTAGTCATATGCAGGCACATTTTCACCTACACAGCAGAAACCCTACCCAAGTGTCCAAGGCATTCCATTTCCTCTGTCCCATCCAAATACATTGGAGTCACTAAAGATTTTCAATAAAATAAGTAAAAATAATTTAACAAGCAAAGCAACTTTGCTTTTCTAACTTCTTTTCTAATTATATACTCTAAAAACCTGAGTTTTTGTGGAACTACTTCTAAAATACTCTGTTCTGAACTTAAACTAATCATGGAAGATTTCAACCTTGATTTAAATCTAAGTTTAGCAGAATTAAAGTAGAGTAAATGTACGAGTTTGTACTGTAAAGCATCAGGCAGCCTGAACAGGCTGAATCTGCATTTCCTCTGCCAAAAGCATAATGTCAAACTAAGAAACCAGAAGGAAAAAACAAGGGGAATTGAGTGTCTTTCTATTTTTATACTTCTCAGACTTTCTTTTCTTGAATATATGGCCCTCAGCATGACAGAGGCATTTGGACTTTAATGTACATCTTAAAATTATTAATATCACCTAGTTCAACCTCTTCATCACACAAGTGTAATGGACAGTGGAAATAGGCTGGCTATTCTTATGGAATTCAGTATGATGGCTTTAAAATATCTACAAACACAATGTTTAGTCTGATTTCTGTTTAATTGGTGTAGGTCTGAATCTACCACACTCATCTCCCAAACACCTTTGCTTTGCTGCTGAGCAAATTACTTGTAAAATCTCCCTGAAAAAAAAGAAAAGACATTGCTATAGTAGCCACACTGACATGAGACATTTTAAAGGGAAATAGCCTGTAGAGGGGGTACAGTTTAAATTCTTCAGATTCATTTTTTCTTACTTTTTCAGGTGATAAAAGCATTTCTGTGTGTGCTAAATGAAAACTGCTCAATAAAGAAATATGAAATTCAATTCCTTTGGGGATAATATGATATGATTTCACAATTCTTTAAGCAATGTGTAAAAGGTCAAACAAGCATGAAAACTGTAAAGATAAAATATCAGAAATAGGAATAATGGCCAAATGTAAAAACAGTAGAAAGAGATAAAAGATGGGTAATTTATACAATAGATGTAATATCTGTTAGATTTACTGAGCAATTTATACATGCAGTTCTGTGAAAATCCAGAATAATCATTTTGTGAACTTAAAAAATTCTTAGGACTTTTGCGTTCTATGCCTTGCATCTTTCCCATCCTACATTGAATTAGGCAATACAGAAATATACTTTTACACTGAGGAGTAGTACTCTGGAAATACAATAAAACATTTCAGAATATTTCTTTCTTACAGGATTGTTTCTAGTAAAACTGCTGCACCCTGTCACTTGTGCTCAGCGTGGTGGAGTTTTGGATCCTACAAGATGTGGCTTCACCCAAGAAGTGCTCGTGATGATGGCTGGGAGACATTCCAGTGAGAGCCTGATGAAGTCATCAAAGTATGTTTGTAACACCCAGAATATAAAATAAACAGACCAAAACTAAAGCAATGACAGGTTTGATGACAAATAATTATGTAACTTTCATATTTATTTTTCTTAGAGTCTTTTCTCTCTCCCATCATCTCTCTCATTCACTGTCACCACTTGGCTATTTCGCTATCAATCAAAACCTCTGTATTGGCTTTGGTTTAGTATTTTTCATTTTTTTCCTTGTAGTTTGGTTTGATCTTCCATCCCAAGAAATAGTCATGTTAACCCATGTCATCTGTTGTTAGATTTGTCTCAAATATATTGTAGGAAAGAAGAAAACAGAAACTCATATTTCAAGGACTTAATATTTTAGAGATTTTACTCTCACGGTGTAAACTGGGAATATTATGTTCTTAGAGAGCTGATTGCTCAGTATAGTAATTTATTACTTGCACACCTATGATTTATAGTGCCTTCTTATATCCACTGCACTTTTATTACCAGTCATTCTCAGAAAACAGCTTTTTCAAAGTGCTTTAAACAAGCAGGTTGTTTTCTGAAACACTGTCAGCTACAGAAGCTAGACAATCAAACCTGGCCAAGATATTTTCCAAATTTACCAATGCTGAAGTATATGCAATTCCAAACCAAGTTAGAGGTTACTGCAGATGATACTTGCATTAGAAAAGGTGTGATTAGTCTGTGACAAAAGATAAGTGAGCTGAGTGGTGCCCTACAAGATGTTTTGGTGCACAGTTAAAAAAAATTAGTATCTGGCCTTTCTTGTGCAAAGGTTTCATTGCCTTGAAGCACTTGGGCTCTGGTTGCCTTCAGGAACAGCTCTCTCAGCAGCCACTGCTACACTCACAGATTCTGCTGGGGCTGCCAAATTTTGACTTTGCCTTCAGCTGTTTTTCACCTCATTCATGTGCCCTGTTGTAGCACAAAGCTCTGGAAGAGCACCAGCGTGCTCTAACCATCCTTTTAACTTCTTGTTCAGCCCATCTACAAGGCTACTTGGAGTTTCCACAGCTTCTGCTGCTGCATCACGGGAGTGGGTCTAGGATGAACAATTCTCTTGCTCAGCAAGAGGACAAAACTACTGAAATTGATCTTCTTTCCACATCAATGGCCCAGACATTGACAGCAAAAGGGGAAGCAACTGTCTGCCAGTAACCTTAAAGAGCTCCTCCTAAATAGCTGAAAAAAGTTTATTTTCCAAACTTTTTTCCATGGAAAAGCAACATGAAAGTGTTTATTTTCCAAACATTGTAGACAGAAAGAAAGAGGAAACTATCTCACATCACTGTGATAACTCAGGGGACTCCTTATGTATGATAAATTTCATACATAGGTTGCTCATCCAACTTACCATAAATACATATTTTGTCTATGTAGTTTATAGAGGGGTGGCCAAAAACTACAAATCTTGTAGGGCAGAAAAAAAGTGTATGATTAAGTCAGCTAAATACTGCTTGGCAAGTATTTGACTGGCCCATCCTGTAGCTGGGCCTGGATCTGATAACTTCTTTGAAGGAAAACACAATCAATTTGCTTGGCATCCTGCTTCATTCCTTTTCTCAGCTTTTATCTCAGTTTCCACTGGGTCCCTCGGTTGAAGGAACAGAAGTTGCAGCACAGTTGCCTAATGCCCAGAACAAAAAGGGGGGAAAAATCTTTTGAATATTTTTTTCATTCCTTTTCTCCCCCATAGGGAAAAAGGAAGCCCTACTGGTAACTTCTGTTTGAACCAGTAGAAGCAGATACATGAAGTCAACTCGCAGAGAGAAAATTACTCTCTCCTCTTAGAAAGTACAGAGATCCTACTACATCTTCTTAAACAGCACACCCTGGAACATCCTCTTTTTTTATGAGAGTATATCTCACAAGCATTTAGTTTCTGAAACTCTCCGTTAGCCTGGTTCTCTCTCCCTAGCTGCAGCTCATGCAGAAATTGCTATCTAATACTGAATAATTTTTCCAGTTACACATTTTCTCATTTGGAGTTATGTTCTGCTATAATCTGTGTTAGTTTCTGCAAGACACTACTGTACTAAATTGCAGCTGTGACACAGTCCCTTTCTTGCTACATGAAGGTCAAGAACAGACTCATTTGTTTTTTCTAAATGACTCTACCTAATTGCTCTTCCTTTCCTCATTGATTCTGTGGGGGGTTTCCAATTACATCCTCTTATTGTGGATAAATGCAGTGGGTGACAGAGCCCAGCTTTGCAGGTATCTTCCAGATTAGTGGGTCCTCATCAGTCTACCTGGGACATAGTTTTCTGTGGTATGGTTCAGATTCATTAGTCCATCTTAATATAAAGAGAAGTGATCCTTACAAGTCAGTTTCTTATGTTCTCTAATTTCTTTTCACCTTTTTAAAACTGTCCTTGGAATAGGAAGAATGGCAGAGAGGCAAAAGTGCTATTTCTTAGATGATCATTGAAAACCTAGTGAAAAAATGAGACAAAAACATGGATCAAGGTTCTGGTTTCATAAATTTTAGAGTATTTTAAACAAATATATTTCAGACTTCATAATAGCATAAGTTTTTCTAATAAATAGAAACTAATTTAATTTACAGCAAGCTAGCAGGTCAGGGATTGAGCTTTTGAGGCATTTTTTTCAATCATCTTTCAAATTCATTTACTTTTGTGATGAAAAAAACCAGGAAGTTGACATTCAGGATTGCAGTTAATAATGGATACTCACTGCAGAGGCTTGGATTAGGGAAAAATCTGCAGTAAAGCTCCCAAGTAATATGGATGTCAGATTCTCAACAGCAATGGTTTTGCCTCCAGATGTTTTTGTATTGCACCACCCAGCTTAGTAGTTTAGTCACAGATTTTCTGTGCTGCAGTCTAAGAGCACAGTTAACCTTAACTGTTAAAAACAGGACTACCTGAACAAAGCTCACTGTATTGCTTCCATTGTGCTTTAAAATGTACATATCAGCATCTGATAAGAAAAAGAACTAAAATTATGGAGCTAGAAAGTAAGAAATTGCAGTGTAGTTCCATCTTTATGGTCCAGGCAGTTGTTTCTCCTCGTGCAGAGAGCTTTATTTGTGAAATAAAATTAGATCTAAAATGTTTAATAGTCTGTGTGAATGGCAAGTAATCTTATCTCAAATTTTACAAGTAAAGGAGACCAGAGGACAAAATGAAACATTTGAACTGTGCACAGAACTGTGTTGTAAGGAAAGAGCAAATGCTAACAAGCACTTTATATCTTTCGTGAACTACTGAGTCCAAAATGAAAACTCTTGCAGTGCTTTAATTTTAAAATGCCATGTTATTTTCTGGATCAGTACTGCTCATTTACATTTGACAGAAACACAGGAAAGAAAAATTGAAAACACAGATGTACAAGAAAGGTGGTTGGTGGTCTTTTTCAGCTGAAAAGTGAATTGAAGTTCCTACAACAATCAACTGTTCAATCAAGTGAAACTTCTTTCATGTAGTAAAATCTTTATAAATGCAAATCTTAATCATAAAATCAGACACTAGGAGTGACTGTCCCACAGGGAACTTTAAATACAGCTTTTAATAAATGTTATATCCAAATTGGTAAAATCATAAGTCATTGTAGTGTCCCCACTGGTCTGGCTAAGAGAAATGGTCAACATCATGAATATTTCAACAGAGATTTATTTCTAAATCTTGCTCACTTGCTCTCTCCAGAGACTGACAAACAACACAACAAACAATTTTAGTGCTGAAGTATCTCTGTGAGTAAATAAAGCAGTAAAGACTAAGGATTCGTAGCTGCTCTGAAGTAAAGGAGGCATTTCCTAAGACTAAAGGACAATACAAAAGCCCCAAAGATGAAGTCATACAAGGACTTGAAAAGGAGAGAACTGCCACTTTCACTGCCTGGTACCTGTGCATGCCTGGTCCAATCCCTAGGTATTCTCTTTTGGTTATTCTGACCATTAACCTGTGGTCATGTTTTAAAGGCTGATAGGTCTATATCTATTTAGCCCTGGTTACAAATCTACACTTCTATATTCTCTGAATTTGAAAACTTTCTTATGGATGAAGTCCCGAAGTGTGTTTACATCTTGAGGGGATTCCCTTCAAGTTATAAAGGATATTTCTGTGATATATTGGTTCAAAGCCTTGAAACTGGAAACTGCCATAAGTGAAAGTATATAATTGTTATAATATAGAACTAATGTGTCTTTTTTAAAAATTGTTGCACTCATTTTAAAATAAATCTATTTAAAGCTGTTTCTTTTTCATATGAAATCTTGTTTATTTTTCTTTAAACAGCAATTATGAACTGCACCTAGAACTTCTTGTGCAAACCTATGAAATAGACAGATTTTGTGGCCTGAAGACCAATTGCCCTGATGTCAGTCCCTCTTCTCAGCCCAGCTGGTCCCTGGCATTGTCACTGTTAACCCTTGCCTACCAGGTCTGGGTCACTGTACATTTTTTGTTTATTATTTGCCTCCTTATTTATTATGCCCTTTACAATTATTTGGTTTTCCTTGACTAAATAACTCTAGGGAATCAGATGAACTCACTTTCCACATACCCTTACAGCACACTCAGCAACTCATCCCCAGGGTAACTTGTGAGTTCTGCCATGGAGGGCAGCCCAACAGAACTCTGCAGAACCTCCTTCCCCAGGTCTCCTCTTTTTCTTTGGTTGGGCAGATCTCTGATAAAAGCAGATCTCATGATAAAGCCTCCTTGAGTAGTTTTGATATTTGACCCTTGAGAGCAGTAATAACCACTGCACCAAAAGACACAGAACATGATCCCTTAGGCAAGCTCACCAATTTTCCTATCTCCTCTTCCTTCTCCTTGCTGCTTTCTGATTCCTCTGCCTGCAATTAGAAACCTGGATGTTTGAAGCCACATAAGGAGGCTAAGCATACACTATTGAAAACTGGCCAGAAGCTCTCACAGTGGGGTCTGAACAACAAAAGAATTTTCAGTTCATCAGCAAAGAAGATAATAGGATCACTAGTTAAGAACATAATTATTCTTATAATTAAAATTAACACAATTTTTTACTTTTAATTTATATTTTTGAATAATTCTACTAGACTTTAAAATTGGCTGTTATGCAACAAAGCCTAAGATTAGCATAGTTATCTAAAGAAGCTTGCAGATCCTGATTTGTTTCAGCTTTTCAACAAGGGTAAATTTCAACTGTTTATAAGTGGTGGCACTCACTCTTCTTGTGAAGTACTATTTCATTAATAAAGGAGAGTATTTCAGGTTCAGACTTGTCAGAAATTCTGAAGACAAAGCTCAGCTCTATCACACCCATTACTGTTGCATTGGGCAACCCTCTGAGATGGCTTTTAATGAAATCTGTAGATGACACTACAGACTTTTAGGATTCCTCACAGCTGCCAATTTTCAAGGTTAAAGGAACTTCATTTTAATGTTAAGGAGATTTAACAAAGGCTTAATTTTTACTCAGTGCTTTAATTTAAAACAGCAGCCCTCATTTATCACTAATTACAGATGATTCTGTTAATATTTTATGGCACTTAACAGAAGAATGATGCAGATACAGATTTTTTTTTTAAGTGTATTATATTCATCTGCCACATTGTACATTGATACTGATTTTGTAAGCACTTAAAAAAATCTAGCTTGGTCATTATTTTTCTTTTTTATCTTCTTTTGCACAACTGTTTTTGCTGTGTTTGCTTTTTTCTGAAACTGAGCTCATGCTTCGAACTGTTGCCACAAAGGCAAAGGAATTGCAAACCACATTCTATTTTGTTAGCATGGTATGTCAAAAATATAACTGCTGTGGAGATTCTGAGTTATATTATTAAATCTCAAAATTGTTATACATTTTATATTACCTTGTTCTATTTTGCTCTCTTTTATGGGTTTCTTTTTGTTTAGTTGGTTGGTTTGGGTGTGTGCTTTTTATATATTTCTTGCTGCTCAAGTTAAAAATATTTGAGAGAGATCAGGAGCCTTGCAGATTGCCTTTAGTTCTCAGGTCATTGTCACAAAGGCTTCAAAGTCACTGTGGATATCTGGAACAATAAATCTTGGCTGTTCTTGCAGAGTGTTTGTTATCTTTCAAAGTAACCTTTCAAAGTCATGATAGGATTATTTTTTAAGCATCCTTCTAAATTCTTATCAAGGTGTTTTCTAGTTTCATTGGGGAACCCAGTATTATGTCAATAAGCAGCACATAAATTATCAGGGTGTTAGCATTGCTAAGTCTAAAAATCACAAAACCTTTTAAAAGTTCATCACTCTGCAGATTTTTTTGGTTAAGTTAGAATAGAGGGAGCAACTATTCTCTTCCATTTTTTTAAGGATTGCCAGACCCAGTGGTGTGACAGAGGTGAGGTTGTTACAGCTCCATATCCCCAGGCAAAGACAGTATTGAGGTTGACCACGTATTCCCAAGAGGCACTGACACACACATACAGGAAGATACACAGGAGTGGCCAGCCTCATACAAAATGAAGTATTCAGTGCTACTACAAACACAGGCATCACCAATGGCTTCACCCCATTCATCTCTCTGGTCAAAACCGGTGAAAAGCAAGACGAGGGAAGTATCTACATTATCTTATCCACTGACACACATATGCAAACAGTTTTCTCCAGCATCTAGCCCCGATTCATGACCTGAACAGTAGCTGACTGCCAGATCACATGGTCTCTTCAGTACCCAGGATGGGCCTTCTAGATACCCCAGTAGCTGTCACACAGACATTTTTCTTTCTCCAGTATCTGGGCCAGATATAGAGCTGTGCCAGTATTAGGCTCCCAGACCTCTTACCTAACTCACAGGACCGCCTGTGATGCCTGTGATCACACACTGTCTCTGGCACCCCACAGTTCCCTGAACCTGAATCCACACAGGATTCACAGTTCCTTATGATCTGATCCCTCTCCAGTGGCTGCACTGAGACCTCCTTACACACACACACACACACACACACACTCATGCATGCAGAGTCCCTCATCCAGGCAAACTGGTAGAAATGGACTTTAATGAGAAACTGCAGACACCAGGCACAGGGCATGGCTGTGTACAGAGAGAGTTGTATAACTTTGTTGGTTGTTTACACCAAAAAAAACCCTGTTCCCTCTATTTTCTCTCATTTTTTTCTTCTCAGTCAGCTCTGGGCCCTCCCTTCCTTGACCTTTGTAATCTGCCTAAAAATACCATAACCATTGTACAATCCCCAAACACTTTCCCCCCAGATGAGCCTGTATGACCAGCAGTGACACACCCACACACACCCCTTGCCCCACTCTGTTGGTAGTCTCAGGACAGCTTCTCCTAGTGGCTCACAATGATGGGTGCCATTCCAAATTCATGGGGTTAATGTCCTCCTGGGATGCCCTGGAGGGCATGGGCTTGTGTCTCTGACTGGGTTATTGAGGTTTCCCTGCTTGGCACTGTTCTGCTCCTTCTTGTCTGGATACACTGGATGAAGCATCACTCACAGCTTCCAGAAAAGCAAGAAAAAAATATGGGAAACAGTACAGAAACAGCTTCATTTCAGTCCCTGGGAACATGATGGCACAAATAACTCCGGAGACTACAATACAGGAGGGATAAGGAAGCAATCAGGAGTTGTTGATACGGACATATAAATGGGAAAATTTGCTTAGCCTACTTCATGACCTTCTACAATAATGGGAAAAGCTTGGTTAATTAGAAGAAAGCAGCAGAGCTTGCATCTGTTTTAGTAAGGCTTCCAACACTATTTCCCATAACATTCTCACAGACAAATTAATGAAACTAATGAAATCTAGATGGTAGGGTAGGCTAGACTAGATTAATGTCTCAACAGTGGACAGTGGGGTCAACTGGAAACTGAATGGCTGGGCCCAGAAGGTGGTGATCAAAGGCAAAAGTAGTGTACACAGGTCTGTGTCTAGTGCTATTTAAACTCTTCATTAATGATTTGAATTGGACTCAATGACCTTGGAGGTCTTTTCCAACTTTAGTGATTCTATTATTTGGTTTAAGGCACATGTCACAATGACAGCAAGCTTTCTTGTGCTACAAAACTGGGAAGTGTGACTGATATGCCACATGCTGGAAAATTGGGCAGACAGGAGCCTCCTTAAGTTCATCAAAGGAAAATACAAAGTGCTCATCTGAGAAGCAACAATCCCATTCTCAGTACATATTTAGAGCTGCCCAGATTGAAAGCAACAGAAAAGGACCTTGTCATTCTGGTGGACACCAAGTGGAACATGTGCTGACAATAAAGCCTCATGTCAAAGAAGGCCGAAATGATCTTGGGCTGCATTGGGAAAAGAGCTACCAGCAGGTCAAGGGAATGCATTCCTTCATCTCTACTGAGCACTGGTGGGACCACACCTGAATTGCTGAGTCCAGTTCTGGATTTCCCTGTAGAAGAAAGACATAGACATACTGAAGTGAGTCTAGCAAAGAGCCAAAAACACGATTAAGGGGCTGGAATGTCTCTTATACAAGAGGCTGAAGGAACTGGGACTGATCAACACAAAGATGTGGAGATTCAGATGCCCAATCTGAGCAGGGATCGAACTAGATCTCAAGTCCCTTTCAATCTGAATGATTCTGTGATTCTGTGGGATGAGTCCTTATTCACAAAATCTAACACTTTTAAATTAAAATGTTCAAGTTGTTAATGGAGAAAAGTGCTGCACATCTCAAAATTTCCACTTTCATTATCCATTATTTCATTACACACTAGTAATTTTAAATATCATTATATATTCACAATGGCACATTTACAGTTCTGAGATGTACCAAACTGGTGTATTTTAAACTTTCAATCTCTACAGATTTTTCTTGGAATCTACATTATCTGTGTGGATTTGGAGTTGTATGTTTGTACAACTTTTAGGAAAAGAATATATGGTTGAAGTGAAAAATAAGAAAAGGTGACAGATTACTTTGGAGAATTGTAAATTTACCTGACATCCATCCAGAACCACCAAAGCAAGAAAGAAAAGGAAAGCAGGCACACAAAGGATTGAAGAAGGGAAATGCTTACTTTACTGCCTTATGCCAGAAACATCCAAAAAATACTCCAAATCGCTACTCTTGATTAAAAAAACCTGAAAGGATTACAGCTTTCATTATATTATTAGTTTCAACTGATCTGTAAGGAAGCTTTTTTCTTTTGTAATCAGTCTGATTCAGTGTGAACTCTGTGCCATATTTTGCCTGGTGAAGTCATGATGAATGCATGACCACAATATATTAGCAGAAATGTTTCAGCCTAATGGATGTATAATCCATGAACCAAATATCTTTGAGATATCATGATCTTAAAAGAGTTAGATATTAATGGCACCAAGGGAGCTATTATGATCTAGTTTGCTAAAAAGAGCATTCAGATTAATCAGATTCAGGGCCATTGTACTGTAGAGTGACTTATACTTGAGCTAATATGACAGTTGAACTCCCTTCACATAAAGCTGACTTGAAATGCTGCAGAGGTGTACTAAAGGAGACTTCAGATATGTAAGCACAGTGAGGATGGTTGCATACTTTGCGTTTTTTAGTTAAAATCACATTTGACTGGAGGATGAAATCTGAGTATGAGACACTATAATTCCATTACTATTTTGACTTCTTTTATTATTTAACTTACTGCCTTAAGCCATGGTTTGGATGTACTTATTTTGTTTTTTTTTTCAGTGAGGCTACATTTTATAAAAAACACTATAGATTAAAAAACCATATAATGCATTTAATAACTGATTTGCAAACAGTCTAAGACATGCTTTTTATAAAACTCCTTGCATTACATCAACAAGAGACTGATTTCTGGAAAAGGGCTATAAAACCCTGCAATTATAATCAGGTTAAGAATGATGTTCCCATTTAATTACAAATCTTCATTAGAGTCTTCTATGCTGAGTTCTCTTTAATATTAAGATTAAATAATGAGCCCCATAAAAGCTATCCAGTTTGCCTGACCTTTATATAACACTGGGTCAGATACCAGCATACTGTAAAAGTGCCTTTTATGTGTCTGTTAGTTCAATCTATGTATCAACTGTATTTGAATTCCATTAATGCATCTGCTGCTGAAATGCAATATAATAAAATAAAATGTGGGCAGAGAATAGTAAGAAACTGATTTTCTCAGTCTTTTGACCTAGAAAAGTATCCTAAGGGAAGGCCACTAAGTAAATTAGGGAATTTTCAGATGTATGGCTGTGTCTAGTCAGAGATGCTGGAATTTGACACAAAGTACAGATGTATTGCAGAGGTGTAAAATCATTCATCGATAACAATCCTCTTTATAATTAAAGATTATTTTTAATCTTCTTAAACTCATTGGTTTAATATTAAGATTCATAAATTTATACATTTTATGAAACAAAAAAGGTTAATACAGTAATTTGTCTACTGAAAAAATAAAGATAAATGTGTGTTTTATAAGCATTCATAAAATAAGGGGGAAAAAAAACATTGGGAAAACTCATGCTCGAGTTGTGATGATTTTCACAACCAATTCAATGACAAAGGTTAGCTTGCAAAAATTAATTTTGAGGTCACAGCCAAGTAAATTCTGGCAAAAAAGTTTAAAACAAGTTTACATGAGATCTGTCTGAAAATTGGCAATATTGAATAACACAGAAATCAACTGCACTGAATATCAAACACAATTCTAATGTTTTTAACTCCAAAATATAGTGCAATAATTTAACGTAAATCTCAAGTTGTTCTTTTCAAATGCCACTGCCAGAAACTCTAGGGATTAAGATCGTTCTTACTCAATTTTTTTATGATTCTCTAGTCTTGGCTTCTTTCTTCATCTTCAAGAAGCAGTGATTAAGAAGTATACTTAGTAATTCTGGCCAGCAAATAGGAAGGGCAACACAAGTCACGGAGCTGCATTTCCTATTAAGTATCATTCAAGTATGCTCAAAACTGGAAAAGTTCTGTTTTCCCTGTTCATTTTCAGCAGAATTTAAAATATTCAGTTTAAATGTGTTCAGTGTTTATAACAAAAGAAAAAAAGTATGCTTTTCCCCAGATAAATGTAATTATAGGGGAAAAAAAGCAAATAAGCTCATTTGGTTAACACAGATATGTTGGCTCCAGCAGTATAAACTTGACATTAAAAGAATGGGATTCATGAAGCCCTACTGTAGAAGATTCTTTTCTTGTAATGCATTTATTACGGAAGACTGAAAATGGCCCAAAACACAAACTGCCAAATGAGAAATTGTAAAAAAGCAGATCTGGCATTAGAAAACAGAAAAATATTTTTCCCATCCATTTAATATTGATTCAAAAATACTGAAATATGAAAAATGAAAGTTTTTTCACAACCTGTGCCAGATCCTTACTTGGGCACAGAATATTCACTATAATTAAACCTTTTATTTCAAAGCATATTAGTGGCTGTAAAAGTTTGCAGTGCCTATTGCAACTTTAGGCTGTAGTTCTCAAGATTTATGGTCAGATTTTATGTCTTAGTAGAAATGTGATCTGAAAATCTGATCCTGCTATAAAATTCAGAAAAAAAAAAATAAAGAATGTGTAAATAGATCTCTTAGTTGTCTGAATAGTAAAGCTGTTAATGAGTTAATTGCTGACATTTTTACGTACTTGTGAGTCAGTTCTGTTACAAACTATTCCCTCCCATATTCCCTTTTTTCTTCATTAAAATATTTTAAATTTTTCTTGTATAATATTGTACCTGGGCATGTACAATTTGATCCCTTTTGCTGACAACTGTTACGTTCCTTTCAGATCTTTTAATATGTTCATATCACTGAAACCTCTGTGACTGATCAAACCAATAAAATAGTTCACTGTGGAATGCCTGTTAAGATGAAGATTCTAAGGGAATTCTGGGACTGGGTGCCATTTTGAAGAATCAGCTGTTCTGAACATTATATTCAACTTGAGACAAACCTGCCTCTAGAACTTGTTTTCATCTCCATAGACCACAGTCTGAAAAACCAGAGTAGGAGCCTACCCTCTAAACATCTATCATTACCTGATATGACTACTTGTTCTAAATGATGAACTCATTCTCTCCAACCCCATTTCTCTTAATCCAAATGACGCCTTCTCCACTGTAGGTGCTGCCTCCAATGACTTTCATTCAGCTCTCCCTGAATCCTTAACACTTGTCTGGGTTCTGGTCAGGACAGGGTTAATTTTTGCAGCAGACAGGGAGGAGCATGGCCAGAACCCGGAGATTATTCTGTACTTCCTTGAGGCCATGTATGAACCTCTTCTCAAAAGGGAGGGGAAGCAGGGAGACACATCCTCCATGCAGGTTGGACAGTCTTCAAGCCATCTCTGTCTTTATGACAAGTGAAGATGACAATGAATAAGACCTCCTGTGAATCACAATATTAGCATAAAATCTTACTAGAAGACTGAAAGTACAGAGAGATCCTTGAAACTCCAAAGGGGTCAGTATTCTCTGTGATGAAATTGATGAAGTAGGTTCCTTACCGTGACAAAAACAAGGGGTGAGCTTTGAGCACAAGCTGAAGTAGTTATCTAGATAATCCGGGAAAAGCTAAATGCTATGATGTTGAAACTCTCATATGTTTTCAAGATTGCAAATAAGATGCAACAGAGTCTGTATAATTAGTAATCACAGTGGCACCAGAATCAAGTACAAAATCTGAAGAATGACTATTTGTTTTAAAACAACCTTGCTTAATCATCCTGTGATCGCTCAAAGAATGATGAGACCTTTTAGAAAATCATTAGCAGTGCTGTCTTGGCCAGCACCTTAATTAGACTTTCTATGAACTTGGGAATTTCAGTAAAGGTGACATTTGCATCAGAGAATTTTCCCTTTTGTTTTTCAATGTATGATCATTTAAGAGAATACAGATCATTTATGCTGGCATTAAGAGCTTTTCATTCTTCTTCAGGTTCCAGGTATCATTCATGCAAATTAATTCATACAGCCCTTAAAAAGCCTATTAATCTCTTTAATATCCAAGAGCTTACTGACTTAATCATTTTTACCTTTTGTTATGTTAGAAGAACTTGCCAGTTTTCTTGCTATTAACCTACAAATTTCATGATTTCATCAAGTTAAAGCCAGGTCTTCCAGTGAGAAAGGCAAGGGTGACACAGGTAAGTTAAATTATTTCCTTCTTAAGCACTGATCTTTACTTTGAGGTCTACTTAAGTTATGACATTCTTTTTTCCTTCTTGATGTAAAAGACATTTCTGTCACTGCAATTGTAATGTAGGATCTTCATATAAAATAAAAGTCGTACATAAAAGGAGTTCTTTTTAAAAAAAACATTTCAGGTAATAGCATAGAATAGAAGCAGATTTCCTTCTTCATATGTTTTGACATAAATAAATTATTTTGTTGAGAATGATCAGGATGAAAAGATTAAAAAAATATCTATTATGCATAAAAAACATCCAGAAAAAAAAACAGACACAGAAAACATCAAAAAGAAAAATTTCAAAGATCTTTGTAATCACAGATTTCTTCTCTGCCTTGGCTTTGTCTACTGCTTTAATACATATGTGAACAGTACAGCTCCAATGAATAGGTTATCAGTGTCTCTGTAAACAAGATTTTTTTTTTTTTTATTTAATACTTAAATACAGATTCAGGGATGTTTCTTTAGGCACAGTGTTTTAAAATATTATTTCAAGTAAAATATTTCTTTGTCATGATAGGTGACTAGTTACATCCTCTGAGATATTTTAGAGACATTTTGATCATGTGTTCCAAATACTGATCAAGTTTTGTTTAGCACAGAGGAAAGCACTATCTGAAATACATAAATAAAGGTATAATGGGTCATACCTATATTAACAAGTGACATACTTCTTCAATATAACATGAGCTTGAAGTAACTACCTTTATTGACACAGGAAGACTCATTTAAAACACCATCCCTTCCTTTTTGTAGGTTTTGACAGATGAAGATTGCTTCTCAAAAATGTCTATATAGAAAGTATAGAAAATAAATTTAATATGATGATAAACCTCCTGTCAGTGGCCTCTAATGCAGCATGACTTTTTTGTCTTCAGGGCTGCTTAACAAGGCTATTGAACCCCTGTGGTTTCCAGGAAGAGATTCACTCAATATATCCAGACATACCAGTTTAACACAGAAATTATGACTGATTCTTATAAGTACAGGACATCCCACTCAAATTTCAGAGAAATTTGGGGAGAATAAAGACAAAGTTTTAATGAAGTTCACCCTACAGTCATGAAGTTATGGTATCTAAAACAGACTAAGAACTAATATTTGGGATTTTATATTCCTGCCACAGATATGATATTCCCACATGAATGGAGTGAAGGCATTTTTTTCAGTTACATTAGCACCACTAGCAGTAAAGGCAAACAGTGGAGCATCAGCCTGCAGAAATAGCACCCCAGGTCATTTTGCATTGATTATCTTCTTCTTTTCTTTTTTATGCCTTTGTTTTTTTGGGGTTTTGGGGTAGCCTTTTTGGAGGACAGGAGAATAAGAGTCTTTCATAATTCCATTATTGCTGCATTTGAACGCTTATCCTCAAAATCTTCCTCCTTGCTTCTATTCTTTACCTACCCTGTCCCCTCCCAAGAGAGATAAACACACATCCTCAATCATTTGGCAGCTTGAAGAATGGAGATACAGAGGCATAGCAATTTGCCAAGGGTCAAATAAAATACCTGTGGTGAAGCAAAGAATCATATCCAGGTCTCCTTGGAGCCAGATTAATGAGATAAACATTGAACTAGACACACTCTCTACACATTATCCATTTTCCATAGAGAAGTTTCAAGCAACTTATTTTCAGTGCCAGAATAGTTCTAAAATAAAATACAAAATCATTCAGCACCAGCAGTCTCACTAGGATGCCTAATAGTAATACAAATAAGAAAAAATGGATACATGCACATATTTATATGTCTATACATAATATACACACATATGTATACACACAGATGAGGAAAAAGAAGATATGTCCATTCAAAATAAAATAGTGTTAAATAAAGAGGTACCTACTGCTTTACAGACATTAATGCAAATAAAAGTACAAAAAAATAAGATTTAGCTCCACAACATGAAGCCAAGAAACATTAAGAAATTCCATGTATGTTGATTTAAATCTGTATGTAACTTGAAAAAGGATGCTTGGGTATTGTTTTCTTTTATGGTTTTATTGATGAATGAATTCATTTATTCATCTGAGCGAAATCTCTCCAAATCCAAGAACATAAAAATTTGAATTCCTACATCCAGAGCATATCAAGCTTTCAATAGGCAATTGTTTTCTCACCTTCCAACTACTATCAAAAGTTTTATGACACAGGTGATGTAGATGAATGCGGCAAAGACAAACATTTTGATTTTGATTTACAGTATTTCCAGTGCTGTTACCCTGTTCAGAATAACAAAAGAGGATGCTCAAAGACAAAAAAAAGAAAAAAAGAAAAAAAGGCAGTAAGTCAGACGAAATAAAGAAATAGAGGTAAAATGGTAAAATTCTATATTTAGTAACAGTCTTTTATGAAATGCTGCCTTAGCTATTGAGCAAGTGTTATGTCTGATTAAATAAATGGGTAATATTTTTTAAACTTTCTTTTCCAAATGACCCTAACATTGCAGTTAGATCATGACCTAAGCTCCTCTAGGTTTCTTTAACCAAAGACTAAGAAACTGATTCTGAGTCCCTTGAAACTGATAAAAAGATAGATTATTTCTTTGATCTATAGGTCTAGATCAGGATCATAATAACAACAGTGATTCCAGCCCTCTGTTTTTGACTGTTTACAATTGATTATCTCTGCATATGTTAACACACCCATTCTCATTGTTTCTATTCCAATGAAATAGCTGTGCCAAGATACATATCCCTCTGTAAAAAATAGAGGTGAATGTTAACTTTTTGGTTGTCACCATGGCACTAACATTAAGCCCTTAAGACACGCAGTGAAACAAAAGGAAAGTCGAACTTTCTCATCAGCTTTTTTCCTGGATCAATTCAAGAGAGAAAAATGTCACCAGAGTTAATAGTGTAAAGCCTCTGAGTGGCCTGAAGCAAAAGCACCTGTCAAAACTGCAACCACAAAAAAGAAAGGGTCACCAGAAGGACAAATGCTGTACATATAGTCACAGAGCATTTCTCTGAAAATTAAGTTTGAATATGCTTTATTTCCACTATTATATAAACAAATCTAAGTTTGTTTCTTGTTTTTAAATAGGGAACTAAAGAATATCACAAAGGATATGAAGTCAGTTGACTTGAAATTAAAATCATTACACAGTAGGCAAGCTATATTGCTGAATGCCCAGTTGCAGTATTGAATTTGTGACTAAACTTGAGTTAAATCAGAGAAAATATGCTAGTGGAATTCTAAACTCCCATGGCAAGGAATTAGATTGTTTTCCTACATTTAAATGCCATCCTACCTAATGGATTTACTGTCTTCTATTGTGAAATTAGAAAGACCAAGGAGGCAGTGTGCTTTCAGCAGTAAGAAAAAAATACAGAATAAAAAGCATCCCCTTTATAAAAATTACAAAATCCACTTTGACTCGTTGTGAATAAAGCAATTTACTAAATGGAAAATGTTGGTTTATCATAGCACTGGAAAGAAAAGACAGAATTTTTGTTTCTTCCTCTCATCCAGGACTCAACAGTCACTTGAACTTGCCAAACAGCCTCATCCTATCCCCATCTCTGATCAGCATTAGTATGAAACATAAATCTATATCTAGAGAGAGATGTAGAAATTAAAAAGGAAGCAATTGTGCCAAGTACTTTTGTTGCCTTGTTTTTCTCTTCCAGGAAAGTTTTTAAGATCTATCTGGTTGAAGTGGTGGGTCAGTCAGAAGCCAACTGCTGTGATAATATCTTTGAAAAACTCACAGGACTTGACTGGGTAAGGACTGGTGTGAAGTTTCTTTGCCTCTGGGTTTCATAAACATAAATTGGGGAAGTTTTCACAAGCACTAGTCCAAACATTCATCCAGCTTTGAGGTATTGAAATATCACCTTCATTTATTGTTCTAAAATAAATTTCTTTTATGGTAAAGACTAATTCATGTAAAAGAATTCAATAACTGGACTAGTTCAATACAAGATAAATAAAATAAAATAAAATAAAATAAAAATAAAATAAAATAAAATAAAATAAAATAAAATAAAATAAAATAAAATAAAATAAAATAAAATAAAATAAAATAAAAATAAAATAAATAAAATAA
>NC_031770.1:65296778-65553067 GCF_001522545.3 Parus major | reverse complement strand
AAAATAAAATAAATAAAATAATAAAATAAAATGTAAGAAAGTTGTGTGACATAAAGAGTTTACACACAAAAAAAACTCTATAGAAAATTTTTTCAGGAAAGAATAAATCTGCTTGGCCATTTAACTCCGGGCCCCAAATCACTCTTAAGAGGCAGCTGCTCAACCTCTCTGGGTGTTTGGCTACCACACCCACAGCCAGCTCTGCTGCTGTGTCGATGTGAGGTCCAGCCTCTGGAGCAGAGCTGGGCTGGGTTAGGTCTGCCAGCCGGGCTGCTGAGCTTTCCCATTACTCAGGAGCTGGGATTCAGCCCCAGCCCTTCTCCTGCTCCTTGCCTGGGCTGCACCCTGGCACTTGGCCCTCGGGGGATTGTTCAGGAGCCTGAGCCAACAGTGATGCCACTTCCCCATCCTGGCCTGAGAGCACCTTGAGCTTGGCACCATGAACTTTTCTCATGATCCAGCCTCCTGGGTGGCCCTGGTCAGTGTCTGCCATCCTGCCCTTCTCCCCTGGTCCTGGTCCCCTGGCTCTGGCCACCACTGACCTGCTGACCTTGTAAGCCAACCCTTCCTCATGTACCCATGACACAAAACCAAACTAAGTTGTCTCAGAACTTTTTTTTTTAGGCTTTTTGTGCAACCTTAATGATAACAGCTTTCTTATGTAATAATATCTGATTATTTTATATTCACAACCTGCAATTTCTCATTTTCACTATATTCCTTTTTGCCTAGCTACTGTACTAAATTACTATCCTTCCCTGTAATATGAGATAGAATAATTTCATTCTTGCATCGTGTAAACTCTCTGCATATTCTTTTTGAGATCGTCTTGCTACTAGAAAGTCTTAAAAGCTTTCTTTTCATAATTAATCTTTTTCCTTCTTGTCAAACATCCTTCTCACATAGATGATGCATGGAATAAATTTCTATGCCCAAATGTTGCCAAGCTGAAATAGCTGACTGTTCTCACAGTCCAGTGCTTAAATCTGAAATTCCATCTGAGAATCTATTACTAGATTATTCAGTAGAAGATGTAAGAAAGTGCAACGATTGATGCATAAGCTCAGTTTTGGTCTCTGGAAGTCAACAGAACTGTTCTCAGTCTCCAAATTTAAAAATAAGCTGAAATTTCCTGTCAGAATCTAATTTATATATATATTTAAATTCAAGCACACAGATATGTCTTTTCATGATTATTTGGTTGGTGGCTAATACATAGCTGATCATCAAAATGGAAGGGGAAGAGCAAGCTGTAAGAAATAAAAATTACTTCCACCAAAATTTTTTCATGTATATATTTCAATAATAATGTGGCAGGTTATTTGTATTACAAGCACTTTATGATATTAAAATTAATATATTTAGTTTCACAATTCATTTACCCTCAGTCATACCATGATAAACTTCACCACTACCCAGATTAACAAATCAGCGCTAATAAGAACAGAGATCTCAATCCAGCTCATTGGTCTTGAACTCAACGCCTGCAGGAGGTTACTACTTCTGATTTAAGAGGAAAGTACTTCCCAAAAGGGTGACAGACATAGGTTACATGACACCACATAGTGGTTTAATGCTGGCTGGATGCCAGGCACCCACCAAAGCCTCTTTATCTCTCCACTCCAGCTGGACAGGGAAAAATAAATGTAGCAAAGTGTTCATGAGTTGAGATTAAGGAGAGAACACTCATCAAAAACTTTTGCAGGCAAAACAGGCTAGAGATCATGATATTGGTTTAATTTATTATCAACAAAAATAGAACAGGGTAAAGAGAAGTAAAATAAGACCTTAAAAACACCTTTCCCCACCCCTGACTTTCACAGCTCTACCTCCTACCCTAGCAGTGCAGGGAGACAGGGACTGGGTGTCCATCATTCATGAACCAGCCCAGGGAGAGGAGTGTGAGTCTCCTCCATGGGCTGTGGGTGGATCTCTGCATTCCTGTGGTCCTCCATGGGCTGCAGGGGAACATCCTTCTTCACCATGGTGTGCACCACAGGCTGCAAGGGACTCTGAGCTCTGGTGCCTGGAGCATCTGCTCCTCCTCCTCTTCCTCCACTGACCTTGGAGTCTGCAGGGTTGTTCCTCTCACATGTTCCCACTCTTCTCTGGCCACAACTACAACTGCACAGTAAATTTTTTTAGTTTCCTTTTTAAATCTGTTATCCCAGAGGGGTCACCACCATTTCTGATGGGCCCAGCCCTGGCCAGTGGCACATCCATCTTGGAGCCAGCTGGCATTGGCACTGGTTCACATGGAAGAAGGAAGCTTCCAGCAGCTTCTCACAGAAGCCCCCCTTGTAGCCCTCCTGCTACCGAAGTTTAGCCATGCTAACTCAATACACATCCCTCCTAAATACTCTGTAAATTATAGATGTCCTAATAATGTAAAAAAGCAGTTGTGAAGATTTAGTTTCTTTAGAAACAATCTGACTAGGCAGCCCCTAGAGAAGAAATGTGAATAACCTAACAATAAAATTCACTGATCACAGTGAATGTACGAGGGATACCAAATATAAGAGGGATCATCAACCTCATCTGACCAAATGTACCAGTCACTTTTGGCCATAGTTGCTACCTCCAGTACCAGGAAGCCTGTGATCTAATAATGTCCAATTATTGCATTTTGTCACATTTGAAAATTGAATCACATTGTTCAGTTACTGGTGCCAGTTTTGATTGTTTTGTCTGGTCTCTAGCTTCAAAACAAGATTAACTCTATTTTCTCTGTATTGCAGAGAAATTAAATACATCAGTGTAAAGAAGACAAAGAGAAAGGAATACTCTATAACAATCAGAAATCTCCTTGTAATGAACTATTTAAACGTATAAAAGTCTATATGCATCTGGAAGAATCCATGAACAGCAGATTCAAAAAAATAAACAAATACAGTTTATCAACTGCAACCCCAAATAGAAGGCTGATGGAAACCATGGGTTTTCTGTTCTATGTGTAGGTTTAAAATCTGAAAGAACAGAGTCCAATAATTAAAGAGACTGCATAAACCATCACAGAGTAATAGTCCTCTATAGACTTTTGAGATCAAAGTACATGTTATATTTGCATCTGATACCAAGGGGAAGTTGGGAAGGAAGACTCCTACCTCCACATAGTGAGGCAATGATAAGTGGATCTAGTGCTATTTCCAGCCTGTTCCCACTTCTCTCTTGCCCGTAAGGGTAGAGAAAATATATTTTTAATTACAGCATATAGAACTCCCATGCTTAGAGTGTGCCAGATATCCTTTCAGAGTTACGGGTGAAAAAGGCAGTTCAGTTCCTTTCAGTCCAGAGTAGTGAGAGCCCTGATCTTTTGCACTTCTTTTAAAGTTGAACATCACAGATGGATGCACAAGGACTAGATCCCTAGGTGGCAGCTTCCTGGTGTCTGAAAATCCTACTGCAATTCTTAATCCAACTGACCCCTTTCCTCTCTTGCCACTGTGATCAATGGTTGATTTAAAGTGACCAAAAGCAACCACTTCAGAGCAAAGTCCTTTGTAGCAATTTACCTAAGTGTGTAGAAAGCCAGGTGCAACATAGGCTATTTGTATATTTTCCTCCTCCTAAGTCCACTCTTGCCTTGCATATTCAGTAATTTCCATTCTGCTCAGTTACTACTAACTTTTGGCTGAGATTGTTTTGCTACTTCTTTCAAACACTCCCTTTTAGAAGCTCCTGTTACTCATTGTGCCCTCCCATCTACTGGGAACATTTTGAAGCAAATGTTGGTCTTCTCTGTATATCCAGCCTTGGCTAAGTAAATGTGTAACTCTTCCCTGCACCTGGAAAGTAGCATTTTCCAAGTTAAATGTCTAACAGTTACAGTCTGCCTCCAAGTTTTTCACCTTGGTTTCTAATCTCATTAAAATTTCATTTTCTGTTTGCTATCCATTTAACAATTCCCTTCTGAATCTAATACCAGTAGGAAGGATAGTATTAAACATGCTAACTATTTTGCCATTAACAATAGTTTAAAAGAAGATATCCTGATTTTAAAATTATTGTCTAAGTGTTTGTATCTAGATTGTTTCCCTTTTTGTACAAGGTTGTTTTTCAATTATGGAAGTCTTCCTTAAGAAGATCATTTATTATGGAATGATATTATGGAATACAACAGTAAGCAAGTAAAACTAAAACATATATGATTGCCCTTTTTCAGTTGTCAAGGACTGTTTTATGTCCAACAGGTCACACTGACAACGAGCCTGATCTCAATTAGGAACAAGATGTTCTTCGGAGGTTGAATCAGTCTTATTTTATGGATTTTTCTTGAATTAATCTTTGTGTTATGGTTTCTAGTTTCAGTTTCAGAACTCAAGGGAACTTTTTTTCTTGTTAGGTATTTTCTTTTCCTATGACAGCCTGCTGGGTTATCAGCAAGGCACTCTTCTATCGATTCTGATTCCTCAATTCAACTGTTTTCATTACTGAATTTCATCTAGTCTCTAATCTTCAATCCATGTTGAGCTATTGCATTTCTAACAGGAAACAAGGCACATGCAGGGACCAGACAGTTCTTGACATGCTTAGCCTGGAATGAAATACTCCACATTCCCATTTCTCCTGTCTCAGATCTGCCATTTTTTCCAGTAAGAGCAGGCATCCCTGGCCTACCATTAAACTCTAACTCATTTCCCCCAGTGAACTGTATCTCTCTTTTCACATCATGTCCCTAGATTTATTACATCTCCACTGTATTAATAAGTCCTTTACCCATACCTTTCCATTAAAAGTACCCTAAAGGTTATGACTCACAATATTAAAATATGAGAGAATATTTATATATTTTATTTTAAAATTATATTTTAAGATATATATGTATGTTGAATTTCCTCCTTCTTCTTACTATTACTTTGTTCAGGTTCAGGTCCCCCAGTGCCTCCCTCCTAAACTCCCACTTACCATATTCCCCAGGATCCTGGTACTTGATGCCAAGGATTGGTGACAGCTGAAGCCAAGCCAAAAGTGTTCCATGGCCCTTCTTGCAGAAAACAAATGTTTCTGGCAAGAATATCAAGTAGACACTTCTTACAAGGAAAGCAAACAGCCAGGACTCCAGAAGCTGAATAGTATAATGTGTCCAAAAAAATCCCACAAACCAATCTATAATAATTTTAAGCTCGTAAAAAATTTGAAATAGCCTAAAGGCCTCCAGGTGCAATTGTATTTCATCTTGCATTAAAAACTCATATAATCATGTACTTTAAAACATATTTCTTTGCAAATGATCTGTATTTTTTCAGAAAAAACTTAGGTTGAGTTGCTGTTTCTTTGAGGTATTTTGTGTCAGCACCAGAGGATGTGTATGAGCAATATTGATGGCTACATCTGTGGCTATACATTCCTCAGGGATTTTGTCAATAACAGCTAACCCAGTTAGCTCAGCAAATTTCTTCCACACCATAAAATAAACCTATTATTTTCCTCCTCTGGTATTTTTGATTAGAAAACTCCATTTCTGTTTAACAGACACTATTAAGTCAGGAAGATTAGACCAAAAGAAAAAAAAAAAAAAAGAAAAAGAAAGAAGAAAACCAACAAATATTCTTCAAATCCGTAGACTTTTTAAGTAATTATACCCAGAGTGGATTAGTGACTTGTAGATATAGTGACTCAGCTACCTTTCCAATTTCTACACCACTCTGCATTGTTCTCACACTCCACTGTGACTGAGTCTCATCAGGCACATTGGGCTTAGCAAGTGATCTTGTCAAGTAAGCTTCAGTCATGCCTAAGGCTCAGAAGCTTGTTGCAGTCAAGCTGGGCTGCTCTGTCAGCAGAAACTGGAAGTAAAGCTATCACTTAGGTTTTGCATCTGGGGACCTGACTACCTCGAAATACCCACTTGTTGCTCAAATGCTGAGCATTCAGAAAGTGTTAGTTTTGCTAGTTTGGCTTTTACCGTACACATATTGCTTTTGCTGTGACACCAATCCTCAGAGGCACTTTAAAGGGAGAGAACTATCACCAGGATATACATAATTCCCTGAAGTGTTGAAGTAAGAAAACAAAAAGAATAGAACCTCTTTCATTGTGCTAAATTACTTGCAGAGCTGTTTACTGCAGCATTGACTAGGTATTTCAGTAGAGGGATTATGCACTTCTTTTGAAGCAAATATACAGCTAGCAGCGATTTTGGCAGTTAAATAAATGCAAGAACTTCTTGAAGAGTTTGAAAAATATTTTTAAAATAGTTAAACATATAGGATATTCATGAACCATACCCTCTTGCTGTAGCTGTATCCTTTATAGTACTCAGTAGTCAGAAGTACCTTCTGGACCACATCCTTCACTTCTGAAATGACAGAAGTTTCATTGCACACGTTGAGCTAAGGGAGGAGTGCCAGAACAGAGAGAATTTTTTCCTTTCATTTCTGCTTGTTCTCCAGTGGTTTATGTGCCTCAAAGCAAATAGCAAAGAAACCTGATAAATAAACCTAAATAAAAATATTACCCTGAAAATTTCAATTGCATTTCTCTGTATAGAGCTATGACACTGAACAGAGCATACCTCTTTATATTTACTCTTTTGTTTCTTGTGCTTTCTTGTAAACAAATTAATTGGCATAAAATTTGGAACTTTCTTCATAATACGTCCTCCTGCATGTTTCTTGCTGAAATATTCTTCTCCAAATGTGACAAGTCTATGACAATATAAACAGAAGACCATCTTTTTGACAGATAAGCAAAGATCATTGATAGAAAAAAATACCTGGCAATAAGACTACTCTACTGCTCTAATCCATGTCTGCAACCCTGAATTAGCACCAAACTTCAAGAAGTAGCACTAACTAAGACAGGGAGAAATATAGGAGGCAGTTAAACTGTGAAATTCTTTTTAAAGTGTCCAAATAAAATCTTTGTAAGACAACCTTATTTCTGAATAACACAGAGTAGTTACATAAAGTAAATTATAAATTAATAATCACAAGTCTTTACAGTGAAAACTCAATTTCCTCTGAGTTTCATGTTAACAGAAAGAGCAATATGACCTACTTTGCTAGTCAAAACAATTTTTAATAGCATATACTCTCATGGAACTCCTATGGATGCCATACAGTCTAAGTTTATTTCTAGTTAGAATTTGAAAAATTTTTAACTATTTGCTTTTCTTGAAAGCAAAACAATACATTACATACATGCTCACATACACATTATGTATGTACTTGAATATGCGTGCATTTAAATATATATTAATATCTTACTGAATTATAATTTAGTAATGGGAAAATCAGATTTCTTCACTGTCTACTTCTCTGTTTTATGAAAACTGATGTGAAATGGACTGGCAGAGTGTGTTTGATGACATTGATGTACAAGATCATTTAATTCACTCCTTACAGACAGTCCCACTCTGCTAGGAGACTTTGGGCTGATTCAGCTGAAACCATGGCAGGTGTCCAAATGATCTGGCATAAATTTTAGTCAACTCTCTCATATACCTACCCACGCTGTCCCATCTCCTTGGAGGCCAAAGTAATAATGGGTGCCTTTTCCCTTCACTGTCTTCTCTGTTGACTTCAGAGTTAGGTAGCCCTTGAAGAACTTAGCAGGCAATGTTCTCCCCATTCATTCTTGTCTTCATTGTTTAGGTTTGTATGAAGAAAGCCCTGCCCTCTCGCTTTCAGTGAGCCTGATGTGTTTTCATGGGCTTGGGTTGTGCCCTCAGAATGGGGGCTATAAAGGCATAGAAATTCTCCAAGGCACTAGAAATTAATTCAGGATTTCTGAAAAAGCAACCCAGAAAGGCTGGCAAATATTTTCATGAAGAACTGTCTTAGCCACATAGGAAAACAAGCCTCTGGCAAACAGTTACAATTATTTCACTAACATATACAATTATATTAAGCTATGGTAGTTACGCTTTGATTATGTAAGGAAATGTTTATGTCTTTTTTAAATAAGCATTTGAGGTTTGCACTTTTTCAGGAGGTGTGAGCATTTGAATTTGAACATTCTGAAGTAGTTACAAGTAGTATTACAAGGGTCTTCTAGTCTAAGAAATGTATATCGTTATGTTAACAACATAAAATTAGATATTTAGGATTGCTTTCTCATGTTCTTTCAGTATTTGGAATGACTAATATGTGGGAAAACAAGAATAGAGGTGCTAACACATTTACCTCTTACAGTGACTGTCCTATCTACGCTATGTGCCAGTCTTTTCAATGTGATCCCAGACCAAACTCCAGACAAGCTTATTTATAGCTGTAACAAATAGGAAACTGGTCTTTCATAACACTGTGCACAGAATCATTTTTAGATGTTGCAATATAGCTCAAATGAGAAAAAATACATTATTTCATGTGTTTTGGAAATAGCGCCAACATAGGATTAACAATGTCATTCACTGGTGTTTAAACCTCATGCCTTAGAGATGACCAAGATAAATAGCCAGAACCATGTTAATCTTCAAAAATAACTTGTTCTTCATGTCATGAAAAATCCTTTCGTTCAAGTGATGGAGTTTACCCTGTAAATTAAATCTCTAAAGTAATGGAAGAAATAACCCATGACACTGGTGGGGGAAATTAAATTAGAGTCACTAATAGCAGGTCAGCACAGTACAACCAGAGGTAATAGAAGTGACCACATGAATGATAAGCAGGCCTTCCCTAGGCTGTGACATCTGTGTCCCAGTGACTGTGACAAACATTCATCCATGTGGCAAGAAATTCACAAGTCAGGCACTAGCATGTTTATTGTGCAGTCTGACACAGGTGGAGCCAAAGCACGCCAGTCTTTCCCAACAGGATGCTTTGATTCCCTAATGAAGACCATTAAGACAAGTAAAAATCTTTGACCCCAGTCTCTCTGCTAAATCAATCTGCCAGTGCTCCAGATAATCTTTTTACCTTTTATTTATTTATTTATTCATAAGCACGGAAGATATTTTCTGAACTAATACAATTCCCATTCCTCCCAACATTGCTAAATTAATGTAATTCTACCCTGGAGCAGTAAAATAGAAGAAAAAAAAAGGTTGGAAAATGTAAAGAACAGATTCTGGTTTGAATTGCAAAAATCCAGTGTATGCTTTCTCTAAAGATTTTAACATCACTGCAATAGCCATTGGCAAAATACCAGGGTGAGTTTTTAAGGTAAAATGGAGTCTTGAATGTCATACAAAGCACTTGTGAAGTTCACAGCTTTATTTATTTACTAATAGCTGGGCATGATCACTGATCTTCTCATGTAAACCTCACAGTGTAGTAAATAACATATGTCCAGAGAAAATACAGGTTTCTATAAAATGCAGAGGAAGATGGTAAAATCATATTCTACCACCTCTTTTTTTTATTAAAAAACTTGTTAATGCACAACACCATTATTAGAAAATATTTTCAGCAGAAATTAAGCATACAGACAATAGAAGAAGGGACAGTAGTATGACAAATATCAAAGTACTTGGCAAAGAAAGCATGTAAGTAAATAGATAAACTAACCTTACAGTCTATAAGCCTCTGCTTAGAAAATAAGAGGTTGAAATAAACGCTTGTTTGCATTATCTACAGGATATATGTGATCTTAACCTCTTAGTCATTACGTTGAAACAAGCAACATATTAAAATGGAAATTTCCCCAGAGTTAGTGATTTGCAAAGTGAAATAATGAACTGCATCTCTCTCGTTTACTCATACTACTTGTTTCCATTTAATTGGTGATTATGTTTACTCAGATCAGGCTTACTAATGTTCATTTGGCAGTATTATTACCAGCTTAAAAATCCAGAGGTACAACAAGGAAAAAGTGCTACTAAAAAGGCCAGTCAGTGTTTTCTGGTTTTGCTGTAGAGTTTGAGATTTCCAAACAACATCCTAGTACAAAAGTTCCCCTTGTTCCAAGGCTCAGGCAGTCCTCAGAGGCAGAGCATCAATCTGTCCAGCTCTGCAACATCCTTCCTTACTGCTGAAATTTTCCTCCTGTGGACACATGGTACCCTCTGGTGTGCACTGATGTCTGTCCATTATAAACTGGTGTAAGGTCAGAGCCCACTAACATCAGGAGTCCTGAAGAAATGACCAGTTGAAGATTCACGAACAAAACAAAAATAATGTATAGTGTGGAGGCCAGGCAATGCCCCACAATAAATTCCACTAATTAGCTAATTAATTAAAGCCCATTCAAAGACCAACTTTTATATATAGCATAGACTGGATTTCAGAGCTTGCTAACACACAGATTCTCTTAATTGATTTTTTTAAGAGTTTTAACAACCAGTTCTAGAATCCATAAACTTCACATGTAGTCATATTCTTTTTCTCAAATAAATATTCTCACAAAAGTATTGGACTTGTCTCCCAAGAAGGCTAAAGAAAAGGTATACCATAGATCTCCTCAGAACCTGCTCTTCAAAAGTACTGAACTAATTAAAATAAAGCCCTTTTTTGCTTCCAGAGTAAAAAATTAAAAAAAATACCAGCTGCGCATCTGCTTTGAAAAGAAATTTGGTAAGGCAACTTTTCAAACATTTACTGACCTACTACTACAGCTAAGGAAAATTTTAGAGATAACCACCTGCAGAGTAAGGAGACAGATAGACAGTTCCTTCTGGAAAATTCTGGACATCAGAAGAGAAACAGCATCAGTATAAGATGAAAAGCTGAGATTCCCATATCTCCTGAATTATTTTAGGACTGAATTTTCTAAAGGTGGTATTAACCCTTTATGGGTTTTAACCATAAGAACTGTCCTTGTCAGACAGCCCTTTCCTATGTCTGAGAAGCACTGTTCTGCTGCTTCCCAGCATTTCCAAATTTACTTCACTTTTCATGTCCTTCTTCAGAGAAACTAAGGCTGATTCTTTTGTGAGTTAAAAAGAGGAAAATGGACAACATCAGTCCCTCATCCTTTCCCCTGGGAGCCCTGTACTAGAAAGCAGAAAGAACTTTGAATGCAGAGAGATTTCTTTATGAAAAATGACACCAGAATTATTTTTTTATTATTACTTTTTTACTGGATGCAACATTCAACACTTGAAACTGTCCTGGAGCTGACTGATATCAGAAGGCTTTGGGGCTCTGGGAGCCCACCAAAAACAGGTATGATGGCAGCCATGAGCCAGAAAAAAGGATGAGTGCCAGCTTGTTTAAACCTTTTACCTGCCTCAACATGAATTATAGTTATCTGGAAGGACAGACTATGTACTCAGACTCCCACACACTTAGCTGGACAGAAATAATCAAAGGAGACAAATATTTAATCTCATTCATATTTACTTTCTAAAGTTAGTTTGATAACGAGTAAAGGCAAGACAAACAAAAGCTGTTCTGAGCTCCTGGTCCACTTGGGGTATGGAGTCAAAGCAGATGTGGTTCTAGTCCATAGTTAAGTGGAGATTTGTATGAAGTCCTGTGGCTGAACAGAGATAAGTATGCTGTAAGGATAATAATGTCCCTTTTTGCCTTCAGTGAGAGGTGCTTGGCATACAGATATCAAATTAACCCAAAATACCAAATCCTCTTCATTTTTTGAAAAATAAAAGCTTTGATCACAAGTTGATCTTCTGGGTAAAGAGAAAAAACACATTATAAAAATTAAAACTAGTTGAAAATATCTTTCTCATTGTTGGAGTCTGAGATACAGATTGTGTGCCCTTGTTTTTAATACTTAGTTCTAGAATTCAAAGAAACACTGAATTTCATATAATATGAAATTCATGGGGATGTTTTCATGGTGATACATGAGAACAAATGCTAAAGTTAAATAAGAAAAGTGTAAATGTGTGAATTAGAAAGTTTCTTGAATCACTGGGTGAATGGGTTGAGGTTTAGAGTTTAAGGTAGTTTAGAGAGCAGGGGACAAGATGGAGGATTTAGGGTGTTGTCTCCTGTCCTTCTTCTTTCTTCTTCATGTTCTTTCCTAGAGGTTTTTGGGTAGTAGTAGGTGATTGGGTAGAAAATGCCGCAGTGCAGCACAAAGGTGTTGGGTCATTGGGTCACTAATAAAAATAACTTAGTTGGCACCTGTTAATTGGGTAAATGGACATATAAAAGACCTTGAAGAAGATCTTTGTTAGCCATTTTACCCCTTTACTATCATAGTGCACATAGCTCCTTGTACCTTGTAATGCTGATAAGAAAAAATAAACAACTGAGACCGAACGAGAGAAAATGCTCGCCTCCCGTCTCATCAATCTTCAGTTCAAAGGAAAAAGAACCCAAATCAAAAAGTCCATAAAGAGACATCTCATGTCTCCTTTTTCCCCTACATCCAAACTTAAACCTAAAAATTGATCAATAATGGAAAAGATTCTGACATTATGTCTGGTTACTTGAGTGTATTTCACTGGCTTCAGATCAGAATAATTTTTAGTGAAACTTAACTAATAATGTCATTTAAAAGCCAACCTAATTAAGTTCCTTATTCTTGCAATTGTGAGCAAGCAACATGTAAAGGATGAGTTTTGAGGAAAAAACTGTGTTTTAGTTCACTAAGGTTCAAATGAGGCACAGGGGAAAAAGAAAAAGTGAGTGGGCACTGGGACAAGAAACTCCCACACTTAAGTGGTGTGGTATATACAAAGATGATAGCCATGGTTTGAACTTTAAGATTTTACAGACAGGTTTAGCTGATCTAACTGTGAGTTGGAGAACAAAGAAATGATCTGGTTTATTTGCCCATCCTCATGCCCAGCTTCCCATCCTCTTTTTGTGCTGCTTCTGGATAGCATGCCTTTGGAATGATTCCAGGGAATGTAGTCTAATTTTAAAAGATTTTTTTGGTGGTGGTTTGCAGACCAGTGATGGATTATAGGATGACAAGCAGCGTAAAGAGAAGACTTGGAAGTGGAAGTATGGGAGGCAGAATTCCCCTTTTCATATTGAAATAGTCTCAGTTCAGTGTGTGTCAGGTCTCAGTGGTGTGCTCTTCGTACCAGTCTGATGGATTTCTGGAATTTCCTCATAGATCCTCATCCCAGAGCAGAAGGTGATGGTGTTGGGGGTTTACACTAGCCAAGAACCATAGCCATATGCATGGGCTTGTCGAGGTATGTGTGCATGTATTTCTGTAGCTCTTCACGATGTGACATGCAAGTTTGTCTGTGTATGTTTATAGATAAGTGCCTACTCTAATATATACAGATCACATACAAGATATACACAGATATTAAACATTCTTAAAAGCCTGTTCTCCTGCACTAACAGCAGACTATTTCCAATATTATTTTGATTTGCAACGCTTCTCTCACCTTCTAAAGACAATTAAGGAGGAAAAAGTTGCACATTAAGTAGCATCATTATGAATGCATTTCCTACGTTTTTTCATATTAGCATAGAGAATGATGAATTAATTTTGTATTCGAGTAATGTTCATTTCATCCTCCAGTAAGAGTTCCCTCATAACACACCATTAGTTAAATGCACCATCACAATAAAAGAAACTAACAAAAAAGGCATTTATGTTGCTTTAAATAATGACCTAAAAAAAAATTCCAAACTCTATGTTACTTTAAATAATGAGCCCTCAGAGAAGCTGAATTAGCACTATAAATTAAGAAATGTTGCATTATTGTAAGAATATATTCTTTAGGTAATGTCAGTTCACAGCAGCTAAGGTCAGTAGTTCCATCTCCCAGTTTAATCGCACAAAAAGATAAAAAAAAAAAAAGGAAAAAAAAAAAGAAATTAAAATCCTTCTTTAAGGCCCACATATACTCCCCCATGTGCCCAGAAGGATAAAATGAAAATCACATATTCTGGCTTCAGTATTAAAAGAATAAATGCCAGCCACCTACCCATGTGTCATTATCAAATTTCATTAGTGCACACCTACTTGTGTGCCAAAGCCTTTAATAGAAATATTACATAAGATAATATTGAAGAACACATGCTATCTATCCAGACATGAGTTTCCTTTTCAGTACAAGCAACTGGACAACTGTCCTTCAATTTGTTTCCTAATTATCTGTGTACAAATCCACAGAGATTAATTTTACAACACAAACCTCCTCTAATATATCAGAAATGTCATCTACAGTTCTTATTTTTTGTGCCAGTGGCATGCACAAAATGCTGTAGAAATTCAGGTATGTTTATCCTATGTATTATACAGAGTCTAAAATATCATGAAGGATATTTTTACTATTCTTGATTCTTCCCTACTTTTCCTAAACTTTTTTTCATCAACACTGAAATTTTTGCTCAAATTTCAAACTGCACCAGTATACAGGTTACACAGATAGGAAGAGTGAATACTTGCCCTGATTTACAGAGATTTTGATGGAGTTTTTTTGAACAAAAAAATAATCCAGTTTAGCTAGGAGATTCAATGAGCCTATGAATTTTTAATTTGATGCACACCTGCTCACCCACGCACTGATGTAGACATACAACCCAATAACTAACACTGGCAGCACTAAGCACAGAACAGGACCCAGGCTGTAAACACAGGCTACATCCATGCTAGTGAATTAAAAACACAAGTGAGTTCCATGCTGTAGTTTTCCATACTGTTAAATGAACAGTGCACTTTTGGCCTGAGCCAACCACTAATATCCTTGGGAATGCTTAGGGTATTTCTAGAATTGATCAGGCTGGAAACTATCAGGTTAACAAACCTGTTCACTGCAGAAAGGGACAGGAGACCTCAGCCATGTGAATTCAAACTCTGCTATGGCAGGCAGCCTCAGGGCCAGAGAACAATCTCTGGTTTATTTGCTATGTAAATGTAACTCCAGATTTGCACTGGTAGAATGAATACACCTTCTAATAAATAGAGCTGTTCAAGAATTTCCAGTGAAATTATTATAATCTCTTTTTTTTTCAGAAGGTTCTGGTTCATTAAAACTCAGACCTTTTGCAGGAATTATCATATCAGTTTCAGCAAAGATAGAATAGCTGATCAAAATTGGAGTCAAGAATGACATTAACAACCAGAAAGGTCAATGCTGATAGGATATTTACTTGGCATGTGAGGTAATGAAGGTAAAGTCCCTCTTTTTTAATCAGTTAGAACAAAGGCTTGTGCTTCTTACTCAACCTGCAAAAATATTTTGAACTAACAGGTAGTCTGAAAAGAAATACAGTTATTTTTTCATTCCCTATTTTTTAACCTGATAAAGTTAAGGTTTCAGTCCATGCAGAAGGGATTTTTAAACCACTTCCCACAAAGTTCTAGACATAAATTATATCTCCATCTTCACCCCCTCTCTTCTTTGACATGCACCAAACACAAACTCAGAATCTGTAAGTTTTTTTGTGTATACCAAGGGCTAAGCACATAATTTTGATCTTTGATTAGATCCTGCAATAGGATATAAGATCATAATCAGAAGTGATTGACAATAATGGCAAAATGACATACAAATAACATTCCACTAAAGGAAATGTAAGCTGTACCTGGTTTCTTAGGGAGATCAGCCAACAGATAACTTAGATAAGATGCACAACAAAGGATAAGATTCTGATCACAGGAGTTACTCAGTAGGAGACCACTGGAAAAATTTATGAGATATGGATACTTTCCTCCAAAAAAGACACCATTTCTCTTGTCTTGGGTGTCAGGAAATGGGATGACTTCAGCAGCTCTGGCATAGTCAGTACTACAACAATGAGCAGAAATAAAAACAGGCAGAAGAATTGAAATAGTGCACATGATTCAGTGAGGTTGTACAATGATTACAATGTAGCTAATTTTCCTAAATTTATGCTATAGAAAACTGTGCTGAAAATGTGAAACACACAAGACAGGTTATTTTGCAAAGTGTTATTATTAAAGTGATACCTTGCTTATTCTGTTCTGTTAGGCTATTTATACTACCAGAATTTATAGTCTCCTAATTTTTTCTTGATTAGATATAGGCATTTATATTTATGCTGGCTAAATTGAATTGCACTGTCAGTAGAGTTAATGCTGTACCCTTGCCCCAAAAAGCTCATGTATTCAAACTCATTCTGAACTGATGACATCTGTTGATAATCACATCTTTTAGTCATATATGTACAATTGCCTTATCCTAGTGCACAGGAGATTTAAGCAGTTTCTTCAAAAAAGACCCTAGGTTTACAACACCTCAACCACCTCCCGTTTTCTATCGCAAAGTGTCAGAAGGTTCCTGTTCCTGTTCTGTACATGAGACCATGAGATGTGAATAAAAGTAGTCCTCTTTACTCCTTTGCATGTGCATATGCCTTTACTCTTATGTTTTTTCTACTTTTTCCTTTTTTCTTTTTTTGGCACAAAAGAAGAAGAAGCTTATATCCGTTCTTTTTGTTCTCACAGTTTCATGCTCTCAAAAAAAAAAAAAAAAAAAAAAAAAAGAGAGACTGAATTTAATGCTTCTGTATTAGAAGATTTAGCGTGCTTTTCAACCTGTCACTGAACTGATGAAAGGCAGCACAACTACACACTTTTCCCCACTGAGCTCAGATAGGTTTGTTCACTAGAGTTCAAGTCTCCTGCCAACAACTCACTGTAGTTCCAAAGTATTCTCCTTACATATTCAATCAGTATGTGTGGATCAGCCCATGCCCCTTCTTCCAGACCATAAATTTGGCAGTTTTAAAGATTTAATAGCAAGGTTGCTGCAGTGACAGCTCTATTTGTGACACACCTCCCTTCCCATGGTTGATAGAGGTCTGCTGATCAGCCATAAAGTTCAATTCTCCAACTCCTTATCAATCAGCTTCACTGTGTGACCCACTTCAGGAAAGATTTAAACAAGGTAGTGCAGATTCTTCACAGTGAATATAATAATTGGAGGGAAGAATAAATCTTAACATTGTTCCTCTAATACACCAGTTCTTTCAATGGATTGTTTGGCTTTGATATTAATCCAAAGATGGTACAGAATTTGGAATCTGTGGAAAGGTGCAATAAAATTCTTAAATAAATTTAAACAAGTTCTTGAGAATTCTAATGGCATCCCAGTCATGGTCTAGAAATGATACTCCCCTATTCAATGCCCCTACTGAGACTCTTCATGTGCTGTTCACTCATTCCCCTGCTTTCACCTCCTCCTTCCCTGGCAACAGGATGGAGAGAAGAATCAGAGGCACAAAAGGTGCTTATCATGGGTTGAGATCAGAACAATCTGCTAGAAACAGCAATGTGATAAGAAAATGAACAGTAACAGCAACAATACTAATAACAGAGGGTACTAGAGAGGAACAGTTCACACAGAAACCCCCCAGGTCCTTCTGCCACACTCACTCTGGAAGGAACCCCTTCTCCCTCAAAGATTTCCTTTCCCCCACTTCCAGCAATGATGTGATATGGCATAGAGTAACCTCCTGGTACTGGTCATGACCCCTCCTGGTGTCTGCAAAAATAAAAACAGGACATCTCCCAGTCTTAAATATCCTGTTCATGCCGTGAAGTAAACAGCATCCTCTGTCCCTTTCATTTCAAACCAGCCCATCATGGTTCCCATTTTGAAATTCAAAAATACTGAGCTTCTCTCCCAGTCTTGGCTTATGTCTGTTGTTGCAGAAAACATGAGTAGAAACAGATAGGGAGGTACTTCAGTCTTGTTGAGAAGTGGATTTTTTTCTAAAGAACAAAAGAAGTTATCTAGCTTAACCGATATAGATTTCCTTTCTCCCTTTATTAGTACAGACAGGGCATGTTTAATTTAACTTGCTAGGCAGGGCTGCCTGGGATCTATTCTGAAATAACTTCCTGAATAAATGAATTTCCAGAGTCAGAGGCTGGTGGAAGAAGAGAACACTCAGTCTCCTAAAAAGGAGGAGAGAGACAGTGCAAACACAAGCCTAAAATCTCTCATCTCCTTCATCATAAAGACTGGACAGAACTGTTTGGAAAAGGAAGCAAAGTTGCCTTCCATAGCTTCTACTTTCAGACCTGCCAACCACTGAGCAGTTACAACTGCTAAGGAATACACGGCCATCTATCATAACAAAGGATATGACAGAACTGTCAGTGTTAGGAAAACAGCACTCACAAACCAAGCTGTAGACAGAAGAAACACACAGAATTTCAATCAAAACCTACTGCTTTGCAGTTCTACCTATACTTGCGTCTTTCAAAATCCTTATTTTCAAAGTCCTTTTAATCAAGATTATGTCACTCCAGTATTAAGGGTAGTAAAATTATATATTTTGCAGTTAAAATAACTGAGAAGAAGCAGAAAACCATAGAAAAAAACCTAGAATATTAAGCAAACCAGAGAATAAACCAAAAAATTCTTGCGTGACTGTACTAAATTTAGCTAATTAACTTCTGCATCCTGTCCATTTCACAGTCTTGTTTAACCTACTCTGTAATATTTGCAACCTTTGGTCAAGTCCCTGTACACTGTCATGCACTCTTCTCCAAACCAGTCAAAAGTTTAAAACCTTTTTGCAGTTTCTTTAAAACCATTAATCAAACAACACCTTTTTAGAAAACTCTGTATTCCTGGGGTTTTTTTAATAAATAAATGTCCACTTTGGAAATGCAAAAGGGGCAGAAATTCAGATCCAGACTGCTTTCAAAGTGTGAAACATAAAATAACATAAAATAATAAAAAGGTAGCAGAAGTTAAAGCCAGTCCAGATACAAGAGAATGGATAATTTAAAAATAAATATTCTAGAGGATCTAGATTAACAATTCAAAACCGCATTTGAGAGCAGTAATGTTATACATTGATCATTGTGTTCCAGCAGTAGTTTCTCCAGTGTCCAGTGAGAAATACAGAACTGACATTGAGCAATTAAGCTTAGAATATGAAAGACTAAAGATCCCAGACACAGTGAGACACCAAGGAGAAATCCTTGGTGTATCTTGTTCAGTAAATTGGGCATGTTGATGAATTCCTCTTTCTGGGAATATCAGCCCAACAAATCTCATAACTTTGGACTGACCAGTGGTTATTTTATGTCTGCGTTTTCAATTTTCCCTATGCAATAGAACACAGATGACTTGTGTCACCTGTACACATCAATATATACATTCCCAGAACTGTGGGACTGTGGTGCAGAAAGATGTGCAACCCATTATTAATGTTAGCTGCATCGTGCTTGCTGACCTGATCCTCAAAGAGAATTAACACTTCTCCATTCCACTCCTGTTATCTCAATCACGAGTCCAAGCCGTGTATCTGACACTTCAAATCCAGTTTGTTTTTTAACATGTGTGAGAGAAAAATATTCAATTTAATGTAAGAGTGATGGAACAGCAATTTTTTTTATAGGAAGAAACACTTAGTGAAGTTTTACCTAATAGTGTCAATTCATTAATCACAGAATGACAGAAGATTAGTTTGGAAAAACCTGAGGCCACGGAGTCCAACCTGTGATTGACCACCATGTCAACCAAACCATGGCACAGAGTGTCCAGTCTTTCCTTAAGGACCTCCAGGGAGGTGAAGTCACCACCACCATGGGCAGTCCATGTCAATATCCAATTATCCTTTCTGTGAAAAAATTCTTCTTAATGTTCAACCTAAATATCCCCTCTTGTCCTACTGTTAATTGTCTGGGAGAAGAGGTCTTTTTGAATAGCAGGTCATTAGGAATGACCCATTAACCAGTCTTCTCTTCATTGTCATGCATTTTGGTTAATGAACTGTTAAGTCTTACATCAGTTTAGAGATTCTGATTATATTGATAATCAGTTGCTGAAAGTCCATCACTTGTGTAGTTCTCCTTGAATACACCCTGACACCAATCTTGTCTCCCTGCCTCCATTAATTATTTCTGGCAGCAGTCCTCAGATCTCAACCAAGTGACATGGCTCTTTGAGATGATGAACAAAATGGAAAAGAAATGCTTGGAAGAAATTGAGATAAATTGAGAATGACCACACTGAAAGGTCTGGGGTTTATGAAAAGGAATGAAAAGTCAAAATAAAGCAGTTGTTCTGGATATTTTCAAAACAGAAGAATTCTGCACATGAGACTCAGTTCTTTCTGGTAGGATCACAGAAGAGAAACCAGTTTCTGGAAGAAAAAATGCATTTCACAAAGCTCAAAGCATCTTTTCATGAATCCAGAAGCAGTAGTTCTTCCTAACTTCTAGCTTATGTTTCTTTCACACAATGACCCTCTTTTATTATCATACTTTGCCCTATTTTGAATCAATTATGTTATATGTGTAAAACCTAATTTCATGTATTTCACCTCCCTTCAGTTTCACTCTCTTTGTTATAGAATAGAAACGCACAAGACAAATCTCCCTTGAGCAGGAGTCTTTGACTTGTTTTTCAGAGATGCTAAATACTCACAGTCTCACATCTCTGAATATCATGTCACTTATTACATTTCATGTCCTTGCACAGATCAGCAAGGTATTCATCTTCCCTCTCCATCACATCTGTTCCTCTGGGTTTGGTTTATTTTCAGCATTTTTGTACTCTTTCAAAGAGCTTTGTATCTTCTTGTAGTACTCTTAATTTTTCCAGAAAACTTCTGTAACTTTTTTATTGCATGTTCCATTTTTAACCTGAGAAACTTTTCCAGGAGAATGTCTACAAATGGGTAAAATTGATGCAAAAATATATGTCACTATAATTGGCATATTCTTTGAGTGCTGGTTAAGTTCCCTGCTGTCAGACAAGAAGACAATTATTACATACACGCCTTCACAAGGGCTATAAATTGTAGCAGGCAAAACAGCCTCAACTGAAAGAATTTGTATTCAGTTTAACTTATTCCAAATAAACACAAACACGTATTCACTGATTCCAGTATTAATAAAAAACCCAAAATCATTGTTTTAACTACCCTTTAGAGTCTGTCCCTCCAAATTGCTTCAATAAGGTGACAGGAAGCCCAGAAATTTGGAGTGGAGTGTATTGGTTTCTATCTGCTGCTTTTAATGTCCTAAAGGCTTTTCCCTGCTCCTTTGTGCTCCTTACTGGGTTTTCTCCACTCTCATTTTGGTGTCAGTGCATAGCCAACAGTCTTTTGGGCATGTACTTGCCCCAGTTTGGGTCTACTTGAAAGCCAAAGTCCCTTCAGACTGGAATGCCTCCTTCCAAGTGTGCATCCTGGGCTGCATATTTCCACAGCACTGCCCCATCTGTCTGTGTACCTCTTTGCATTTCTCCCAGTGTAACTCACCTCATATGCCTCCTCCCCTCATGGCTGCTGCCCCTTCTTAAGCAGTTTTGCTCCCTGTGCTTTCCTGGTTTACTGAATTTCTGGCTTATGATGTGTTTGGGCATGTGATTTATTTATTTCTAAAATGGATAATATCATTGCCACACTTTGTGTCACTTTTCTAAAATTTGCTGAGATTAAGACATGCAGAAAGTCTCCAAAAATATTAAAATAATTCTATGGGTTAACCATCAGAGTTTGCTGAAAGAATTATGCTGACATAAATCATACATATCCTTTTGTTTCCAAACTATACACCATAACATTTAGTTCAGGGGTGTCTTAGGTCCCTTCCTGCCTATGAAGTCTGCATTTAGGTCACTCCCATGTATCAAGCTTTTCTGTGATGAAAACATAATGTCTTGGTGTAAATGTTTCCTTAGTTCTGTGCATGTTTAAGTTTTTCCATTTTAGACTTATTGCACACAAAAAAAATTATATCAACCCCCCTGAACCCCCTCAAATAAAGGTCCCAATTAAAATCAAATAAATTATGCATGGAAAAAAATCAGGCATAGTTGAAATTCGTATTCCAAACTCTGTCTCTAATAGTCACTGTCAGCTGTTTTCAAAAAGACTTCTCAGATTTAAGTCCATAACACATCACATGACTCTGACTCTTCGAACAGCAAGTCAGCTATCCATCAATACAGCACCCAGAATTATAAACCCAGGAATGGGCATCAGCTTGTCAAATTCTCACAAAATATGTCCAGTGTGTCTCATCAGTCACAAACAGTGAAGGACAAATGCAACAACAACCACCTTGTCAAAGTGGTTGAGAAGAAGCAGCAAAATTAGTTCAGTTTCCTACTTTTCACCTTCCCAGCTACAAGATATTTGCATGTTTGCAAGATAAGCTCTCTGTATGTTGTATTGACTTTCAGAATTAAGGATCAAAGGCATCTTCATCTTCAAATACCCTTTAGTCTTCTACTTATAATGTCTTAAAAGGAAAGGAGGAAGCAAATCAGTGCTTTCTCCTAATCTCTCTAACTCAGTAGAAATCCATACCAAGAAAATCTGTGCACAAATGCTATTTTGCATGAGTAAAAATACTATTAATCTGTCATCCATTATCATACTTGGATGACCATTAAGCCAAGCAAGCAATCTGTTAATGTTTACAATATCTGATATTCCCAAAAAATATACACAAACTTACTGGAGGAAAACAACTCTAGTCCTGCCCTACTATCAATGGGGATTAATTTCATTCAAATAAACATGTTTATGAAAATAAAGAAAAATTCTTTCTGCAAACAGCTGTTTAAGTTTGACTGGTTTCTTTAATTCATCCAAACAGACCATTTAGACTGGGTGCAGTAATTGTTCTTCTCCCCCTGCTGTTGCTTTGCTAATTGCTAATGTTGGTGTATGTAAATACCAATTAAATCTGTTCCAATTTACTCTTTTTAACTGGTGCTTAGATTTTAAGGGGAAAAATGGCTTTTTAAATTCATATAGACAGTGTGTGTCCTTTGTGATTTTCACAGCCTGTTCCAGTTAACAAGAAATGAAGATAAATACTAAGCAAAATCTGTTTGGTTCCTCTATAGAACAAATAGCCCCATTTACAAGGTGTTACCAAATACCTGGCATTTTCTTATCCTTTACTTATTTATATTTTGACCATTAAATTCTAACCTTTTAGCCTATTTGGTCACTTGCTTGTGATTTCCTATGTATCAACCACGGAATAATGACAACACCAAGGTAAATGTTATCTCACCAATTTACCTCAGTGTTAATTGTCAGTGCTTTGTTGGTGAAAGGTGACAGTAATGACAAAGGAGGTGACAAAGACAAATGAAATTCAAGTGGAGCTAAAGAAAGTATGAATATGCTTCCTTGGGTTTTATGTGTTTTACTTGACCCAGGTAAGCATCATTCCTCTAAATCATCATTTCAGACTGTTTTCTTCTGACATTCGGAGGATAATTTAGCAAGATGGTCTGGTAAGGATGATTGACTACAGATGTAATATTGGGTAGATCAAACCAGAGGTGAAATGAAAGGAATATGAAGGAGTGAGGGGGAGGGAAATCCCAAAACCCAAACATTATTTCATCAAATTCACAGATATTCAAGGATAGATTACAAATAAAAACTATGTGACACATTTTTACTTAGCTATGATTAAATGGTGAAAACGGAAAGGAAGCTGAAAACCATGTTTGCTCTGCAGCAATTGTTTTATTAGGTTTAGAGCCGTGAAGATCCATCACCAGAGTCTTTGTGTTCAACAGTCCCATCAGTGAAGTGTATTCCTGATCTGTGGGGTTCAGCCTACAGCAGAGAGTGCCAGGAGCCACACAGAGATTGTAGATTCAGCCAGCTCTAAGATAACCTGCTGCTGAGGGCAACACTGGGAATTTATGGGCAGCAACAGAGTGAAGTAATGAAATCAGAGGAACTTGTTTCACACTGGATTCCTCACAGCTATCTGACCTTTTTTTTCTTTTTTTTTTTGCTTCTTGGGTCAGGGTCTTAACCTCCAGTCATTCATTGGGGTTGTAATTTTGCAAACTGGGTCTGTGCATTAGAGCTGCGCTCACTAAGCGCTTGCTTAAACCAGAAGAGAAGGTGGGTGGAGACAGCAAAAAGATACATTGACGACTTCTCACAGAGAGAAGAGCAGAACTCTCTGGTTTCCCTCAGGAACTAAAATGAAAAAATCTCAAATGTTCAACAGCTCTACAGCTGGTTATATAGTTGCAACTAGCTTCTGATAAGCAGAGCATTTACTCCCTTAGGTTCAGTGCACTTCAAATGCAGCCCTCCTGGTTCACCTTTTTCTAACATTTATAAATCAAGATTTACACCACTGAAGTGCTCATTTTCAGATTGACTACCCCTGCTAAATGTTTCTAGTGGAAGTGGAGGCACTCTATAGCATTTTTAGAGATGCAGATAGTAGGATTGCTTTTTCTTTTGTTAGTTTCAATGAACACTTTAGAGGGATTTAGAGGATACATTTTAAAGCAGAATCTGAGATCTCTTCCTCATTGTTTGGATAAAATTTTAAAAAGTTGCTAATATCCAAACAAGTATCTTCATATATAATAAAATCTCTGTAGCATCACGAGTTATGTAGTAATTTACAACCAAAATAGATGCTGATTTCTCTGGTGGGAATTTCCAAGTTTTTTGCTCAGGGGCTGGGCTATACTATGCTGCAGATTTTCCTGGTATTTGGTCAACTCCTAGCTTAGCAGCACATAGGATTACAGAATCACAGAATGGTCAATGTTGAAAGGGACTGGGGGCAGGCTGCACAGGATCACATCCAGATGGGTTTTGAACATCTCCAGCAAAGGAGACCCCACAATCTCTCTGTAAAACCTATTCCAGTACACAGTCAGCTTCAAAAGAAATTTTTTCTTACACTCAGATGAAGCTTGCTGTTTTAGTCTGTGCCCATTGCCCCCTCTCCTGTTGCTGGGCACCTCTGGGAAGAGCCCCACCCTCCTGACCTTTGCTCTTAAGGTAACAATGGCCTCTGGCCTGGGCCAGCAATGGTGTGGCCAGCAGCTCCAGGACAGGGATTGTCCCTCTGTGCTCGGCACTGCTGGGGACACACCTCAAATCCCGTGTGCTCTTCTGGGGCCCTCAATTCAGGAAGATCATTGAGGTGCTGAAGCGGGTCCAGAGAAGGACACTGGAGTTGGGGAAGGCTCTGGAACACAGCTCTGATGTGGAGTAGCTGGGGGAACTGAGATTGCTTAGCCTGGAGAAAAGGAGGCTCAGGGAGACTTAATCACTGTCTATAACTGCTTAAATGCAGGATGGAGCAAGGGGCTGCTTGGCCTTTTCTCCAATTTGGCAAGTGATTTGACAAGAGGAGACAGCCTCAAGAGACACCAGGAGAGGCTTAAATTGTTATTGGGAAAAATTGCTTCACCAAAACTATTGTGAAGCTTTGGGCCCAGGGAAGTGGCTGTCCCTGGAGAAATTAAAAAAAATGTGTGGATGTGGCATCTGGGGACATGGTTTAGTGGTAGACTTGGCAGATTTATGGTTGGACTCAATGATCTTAAAGGTCTTTTCTAACCAGAAGTATTCTATGATTCTGTGATTTGGGCTAAACCAAAAAATTTACTTATGAATTTAATCCCAGTTGGTAGAAAAGGTTCTCATTCATCCCTCTAAGTAAACTTTCAGTCCATGTCTACTTGTTAATAACTTGGAAACTGTATACAAAATAACATTTTATATAAGGGAAATCAACTTCATATCATATATCCCAGTTTTCCTCTTTCCAGCTTCACCATCTTCTTCACTCACTGATGAGGAAGTTTAGTACTAAACATTCTGTTAATGGTTGTCAAATCAATCATGGTTTTCACTGCTAGAGTTATTCTAGAAAGAAGCAACACACTTTAGAAGAAATCAGAGAAGGTCTGAATGAGATAATGTAAAATCAGTTATACAGACACTCTGGAGATGGAACCCCATTTAATATTTAATATAGTCATTAACCTGAGAGTGGAAGGAAGAGAGTAATGGATGGCCTATTGCTTTTACCTACAGGACAATTTTCTGAAGCAAACTGTCTCCCCTGGGGCAAGGATCACACATGCTGAAAATCTATAAAGAGGGTCACAGATGAAAGGAGATTGAGCAGATTCAAAATTCCCATGTGAGCATGGTGAAAACTGCAGACAGACCAGGTGGTGAAACTTGTCATACTACACACAGCCGTGGGCCATTGCCATCCAAATGCTCAATTAGTTTATTATGGCAACAGACACACCATGCTGGTCAAATAACCGGCGCATCTGCAGAAACTACAGAAAATAATCAATTATTGAAGAAAGCTATCCACAAGTAACATTACTCTTACCCTTTCTTGTTCTTCTCTTTCTTTCTTTTTTTTCCCTCTGCCTAGATGTCCATCTGTTAGAGATTACCCCAGGGAGCCAGAAATCCATGAGCTATATTTAGATATGAGAAACACAGAGGGAAGGGGAGGAGAGAAGGAGCACTGGGTTGGGAAGGCTTTAAGTTTCATTGATTGGCCGATTTGTTTTGGATTTTGGGGGGTTTTTTAAGAAAAAGACCAAAAATCACATTAAAAATTTCCAGTTGACCTTCAAAATACTGTAAATATTTCCTATGTGAAAACAACACAGCATACAGTATTTTTTTAGTGAAGTGTAGAATAGTATATATATATAAAATATATATTATATACACACACACACACATATAGAGAGAGATAGATTTTGTGTATATATAATATATATGTTATGCAGCAGTCAATATATTTATATGTAGGTCATAATAGACAATTTCTGACCTGGAGGAGAGTGAAATGTTTCACCAACAGAAGTGTCAAATCTTAAAAAAAATGCAGAAATAGAGATTTGGGGTGCTAATATTTTATTGACATTTGCCACAATATTTTATATTCTAATAATAGAGCTGGTTTCTTCTCTTAGGGAATTCCTGCTGGAGGGAAAAAATGCACAAAAATCAAGGTAATTCTTGGTAGATTTCTATTCATTATTTTTCAATAATGTGTGTATTCATTTGGTAAACATTAAAAAAAAGGTAATTTTTTTCTCTATAAGAGATTCTAAGAATTGTCTCTTCTTAAATAAGTTTCTCTGCCACAGAAGCAAAGACCAATGTCCTATATTTTGAAATCTTATTATTTAGAAAGTCTAATTTAAAAAAAAATTATTTCTGAAAATGAGAAGAATGTTAATGTAAGCTTTCAGGAGAAGCAGCAAAACAATTTCTGATATGCCTGAGAATCTATCTACACAAAGGAAAATGCTAAGATGGATCTGATCTACCCATGCTTTCACATCTGAAATCTAGCCTGTAGGCAACTCTGAGATGTTCCTATGACTTTGTTCTCAAACATTCCAGTACAGCCATTCATCTGCAGTTCACTGTTCTTTTAGCTTTTGTGGTTTCCAGACTACACTGTTTACTGTTTTAGGAAATAAGAACAGCATGTTGAGTAACAGCAGTAGAAAAACTATAAATCATTTGATAACCTTAAGAAATTATGGTTGAACTCAGATATTTTTCTAACAGTTTAGAGAATCTAAAGTGGAAAATAGCTATATTTCTATCCCTGTAATTTCTGTCCACATATGAAAAATGCTAAAAGAGGCAGAGTTCAGAGCCAGAGGGAAAGTGGCCTTTACCATGAAAGAATTTTTTATAGTAATAATTAAAACTAAATTTAATCACTAAAACAGGCTGCAAGGTCAACTGTGTTATCCATAATAATGGCAAGCAATGGGGAGGTTAAGATGAAATCCTGAACTCTTAGTACCTGGGGGAGGGGTAAGAAGGATATTTTAAGCATGAAAACCAAAGCATATTGTTTTATGTGTCCTTTTCTTGAAGTTTCACTTGAACATGATAATTGCTCTTAATCCTGATAAAACAGCAGAACTTTATAGCTTATACTGCTCTCATCATGTTTCTCAACTCATGGTCAGCTTTGGCATCTGTGAGCATATAGTACAGTGCCAGGAAGCTTTTGTGGGTTTGGGATAGAGACAAGAACATAGATGTTTCAAACTAAAAGGTAAAACATTATGGTTAATACTACACTTCATTTTAAAACTAAAAGGAGATGATATACAGACAGACAGGTAGAAAATATTTATAGTTTTTTTAAGAACCCTGGGTGCCATGGACCCTGATAGGATGCACCCATGGGTGCTGAGGCTGTCTTATGCCACTGTGACTCCACTCTTGATAATCTCTCATGGGTCACAGCAATTGGGACAAGTATACATGTACCCCAGGTCTCAGTACTCGGTTTGGTACCACTCAGATCTGGATAACAGGTCAGTTTGATGATGATGCAAAGCTGGCAGGAGCAGCGATATGCCAGAGGGCCATGCTGCTGTCCAGAAGGACCTCAACACTCTGAAGAAATGGGTTGACAGAAACCTCAGGCCAGTTTAACAAGGAGAAGTACAAAGTCCTGTACCTGGGGACAAACAGTCAAATTATGCTGGGGATAACCCTGCTGGAAAGCAACTTGTGGGAAAAGGACCTGGGAATCCTGGCTGACACCAAGCTGGCTTCGAGCAGGCAAAGTGTCCTTGCTGCAAAAAGACGTAATGGTCTTCTGGTTTGCATTAGACAAAGTATTACCAACAGGTCAGGGGAGGTGATCCTTCCCCTCTCTATTCTGCTGGTGAGTTCTGGTCTCCTTAGCCTTGGAGAGATAAAAAGCCACTGGAAAGAGTCCAGAGAAGGAAGGAATGTTAAGTTGATGAAAGACCTCCACATAGGAGGAAAGGCTGAAAGGAACTGGGACTGTTCAGCCTGGAGAAGAAGAGGCTCAGAGAGGATGTCATCAATGGTTGTAAGTAGCTGCAGAGAGCTGGGGGGTCATTTCAGTGGTGCCCAGGGACAGAACCAGAGCCAATGGGCACACACTGCAACAAAGGAGATTCCATCTGAACATCAGGATGATGATCTCCTTCTTTGTTATGAAGGTGACTGAGCATGGCCCAGTTTTCCTGTAAATGTTGTGGCCCTCCTTGGGCCACTTAAAAGCCATCTGGACACAGTCCTGGGCAGCCAGCAATAAGTGGCTGTTCTTGAGCAGGGAGGTTGGACCACACAGCCTCTGAGGTCTGTCCCAGTCTCAACTATTGTGCAATTCTGAATTCTGAATGAACAAATTCACATTTGTTCGGAAAGGGATGCAGGATTCTGATTTTATTTCTCTAAAATCACACTTGTGTCCTTCAAATGGTTAACATATTACCCAGGTAGGTAAAATACATGCTGGATTTGGTTCTTTATCAGAAATGCAAATAAAAAAAAATAACTGTAGGGAGTGAATATTCTTATTTACCTCTGATATTATCAGCATGGAATGTCCCACAGGCTAGTATTGCCCATATGTCAACAAAAGAGCCCAGTCACTTCAGGGAGGAGTACTAGATGCACAAATGATGAAAATCATGTGTGCAGTGAGTTACCTATATCAGCAGACATGACAGCAGTTGTTTCAGTGTTCAGTCACCAGTGGCTAGACTGTGTCCTGTGAAATAGCCTTTATAATTTTTCCAGTCCAAGTTGAGGCCAGTTGAGTATAGGTGCCTTTAAGAAGCTCTAGTATAATCAGTAGTTCATTTTCCAATAAATCTATCTGGTTTTCTTACCATATTTTTCAAGGCTAGCAGTACTGGTGGTTAAAATCCAGCACAACAAATATATTTCCTTTTCTCTTACAATGACGTTCATTACACAGTGTCCACAAAGTTTTCATTATTGGTATTTATTTACAAATTTTCAGAGATGTTGGAATATCTTGATGCCATGAATTGCAGGTCATATAGCATATCCCACAGTAAAAAAGCAGAAGTAATTAAAAATATAAAGTAATGATTATGCTACTAGTAATTATTTTCTTTTGTTTATATTTAGGACAATATAATCCAACCAATATTTTCTCAAGAGGAAAACTCAAATAATTTCATTAAAATCAACCTGCATTTTATCACTAGAAAAATTTATAGTAATTGACCATTTTTAATAACAGGACAAGTTCACTTGTATTATTTTTATCGACAGCAACATATGTAATTTTCATTCTTACATGCTAGCAAAGAATTAATCTGGTGATCTGATGTTAGTATATGAATATTAACAATTTAAATTGCTCGCATTGCTGCAACAATAGGTTTTTCATGGATAATTCAAGTAAGTAACTACACACTCTTCTTCCCAAATAAAACTTGACATTCAGATAAAAAAATATTGCATCCTTCTTTTGGCCAGTATCACTATTAATCTGAGATGTGATGCATTGAATATAGAAAATGAAAGTATTGATGGAGAAGATGTTAAATTACCTGTAGGTGCAAAAATAACCATTAGGAATAAAGCATATAAGTTTTCTACTATTACCTGATCTTTATTTTTCCAAGAGACATTATTATCTCTATAATCTAAATAAGTATGACATACATAAAAGCATGTCAAAACTAGAGGAAATATTTATTTTTTTTGTTTTTCAATAAAGCACCTCTAAACAGGTGGTCTAAATAAATTTTAATAAGTACAAGGAAACCATAATTAAAGTATCCTCACTGGTGCTCAAAAAATAATCCTATGGTGCAATGAAGACACAAGGGAAAAGGATATTAAACACTGAGCTAAGGGTAATCTTAATAAATTCACTTTTGAACTCACATTTCATATGTGGTCGGAAAGAGCTCAAGGTTCTGATTATACTAAGTGTTTAAGTACCTAATTCCTTTGAAGCCAATGGGAGTTTAGCATGCGCTCCTGAAGGTAAAACAGGCACACATATGTACCCTGACAGCTCAGAGCTTGTGTGGACACATTCCTGTTCATCTCCTAGATCACTGCTGAGACGACAGTGTTATGGAGACTCCACCTGCAGCAGTTGTCTGCATTCACAAAGTATCTCCAGGATATTTCATGCATGCCCCCTCTATGGGATTTGCACACACAGGTGAGGGATTTTAGGGATAATACTAGATTCCCCAAGCCCAGGTATATGCCAGACATGTAACATTTAAGCCCTTAAGGTAATTATATATATCTGGGCTCCTCTGTGTCATGCTGTGCTTTGCAACGTTCTTCTTTGTAACAACAAGCCCAGTGCACCCCGTTGTCCATCCCTGACACTGATGCACCAGCAGGTTCATTCTAGCAATATTAGAAACACAGGGGAAAGATATGAGATAGAGTAGGAGAAAACAGCAAGAAGCTAGCTCCCACACAACTACATCTTGTGGTGCAGATAACCTTTTAATTATCTGATTACTTAATCTTTTACGTGTAAGCACCAGCTTTGCACCTTGTCCCAAGCATGCTAAAGCGTATTCCTGCACAATGGCATCCTTGTGGGAAATCACAGCAGCTCAACCTTTTGTATCTTGCTAGCTCTAGACTCACAATTGCAGGAAGCTACAAATGTCTAAGAACAAAAAGCCAATTTGTCTGTGTTCTGAAACAAAGAGAGACTGATTTCATCAGTCCTATTTCCATGTCTAAACTCAATCCTGAATTGATCAGGTATTAGCCTTTGGAAGACATCTATACCAGACATGAACAGAACCTGCAGAGAAACAATTGTATCAGGAAGCCCATTGCTCTGGAGTGTAAAAAACCATCTACTGCATGGTCTACTTCTCTTGTTCATCTGAGACATCCTAAAAATTAGCATGTCCCTAAAGTAGGGAAGTCAATTGCACCAGAAGGCTGATAAGAGACTGATTTGCTAGGAAAATTTGAAAGAGATCTTTGATTCTATTCTGACTCTAAAAAAAAAAAATCTTATTACAAGTCTTTCACGCACAGTTAGATCAATTTTAGAGGGCAAGGGCAAAGGCAAAACATCTGCATATTTCAGAGTTCAGATGTATCTTTCCCTGTGCTACTCTTGCAATATGCTGCATGGATACTGATAAGGTGAGGAGGACTGCCTGCTTTGTTTTGTTGTCTAGAGGGAAAGCTTGCTTCACCTGGGAAGATAATTACTTTCTCCTGGTACCCACACAGTAAACACTTGTAACCACAACACACAGAGCACTCTAATGCATACAGAGGAGTTGAGGATCCAAAACTGTACCAAACAAAAGGCATTTTTTCTTCCTATTCCACCTTTACCTTTCTGCCTCACCCTGAGGGAAGCTGATTCTGTTCATAACGGGAAGCAGGAAAGACATTTCCAAGGTCTTACTAATACTTCTGCCATCTGTTTGCCATTCTACTATTACATCATAGCATACAAAATTATTGGAACGTGACCAATGCCTGCCTAGAGATTTTTCATGTATCACTTCCCTTCTTATTCCCCTGATGAGTCAAGTGTAGATTCCCTATATAACATCCTTCTTCCATTCTCTTTGGACATTTTTTGTCCATTCTCTTCCAGCATGTGAACTTTACCACCTACTCTCACAAAAAGCTGCAGCTAGGTCCATCTAGGTGCTGTATGGGGAGTTTAATTTCTGCAGGTATTCAAAGGTATCGATTTAAAATAACAGATACATATTATCCACTGTAAAAGAAAATTACTGTTTTCATTACTAAGAAAACACTTTCCTGTTGTCAAAAGAAAGCAGAAATTATGTCCTTGCATCGAAAGGCTTTTAGGAAGAAAATAGGCATTGAAATAGGCATTGAACTCCTGCTTGCAGTCTATTTCTTATGAGACTTTTTGTTCTTTCAAGAATGAAAAGGCCATACTTCTTCATGCCTACTGCGATTAAATAGAACCTGTATCTGTACCTGGAGAATATATTCACATAGGACACCTTATTTCAACAGGCCAAACTCATGCTTTTAAAGGCATGGGGTGGGCCTCCATTCTTGGAACTATCTAAAATCGTACAGATTCTTGCTTTCTTGTGGCCTCTCCAGAAAAGGAAGTTAAGAAGTATAGAAACACGGATAATTCTCACTTAGCTCACTTAGACCTTGAAATAGAAAAGAGTTGTGATTATACCAAAACAGTAAAGAAGAATCTGCCAACTTATTGTATGTTTTTTGGGTTTTGTTTTTTTTTTTTTTGTTGAGGGTGTTGGTAAACCAATTCTACCGTCTTCATGTTCGAGGTAAGTAATAACATCTATGATTTTTCTCTGAAATATGTACTTACATTCAAGTCCAAGGGAAGATAGAGATGGCTTTAGGGATGAGACTAGGCCCTAATAGTGTGTCACCTTCCTCCTGCTTCTTCTGTTTCCCCTCTCTAGGCAGTGCTTAAGTGCTTCAATGCCTTGGGAGCCCTTCCAAGTTTTCCTTCCACCATCTGCAGAATGGGGCAGCCATGCTTAATGGCTGGTGGTCTGTGGTGTCTTTTCTGATCACCCTCTCTGGACTAGCAAACTGATTTATAAATTATAGAGTCCAGTGAATGAAAAGCCTACTGGTACTTTGAGGTTTCACTTTGCCATTTGCACACTTCCCAATTGGAAGAATTGCCATTGAATAGCTGAGAATGTTCTTCAGCCTTTTACATCTTCTTTAAATCTTCTTCCCAGATCCAAAGATGATTCTGCTGACCTTACAGTGCAGCCCTAGTGTGCTATAATAAGAAAATAGAAAAATAAAAATAAGCAAAGCACATCACTACCACAACCCAGTGTGTCCCCCAACTCTATTCATAGCAAAAATTTTGTGGAAGAAAAGCTCTGTGTTCTCCAGTATGAGATAATTTTACTCAGTTGAAGCACAGCTACAAGTTTGCACTTAATCACTGTGCTGTAAGAGGTGGAAAGAGTGACATCAGGCTAAGGTTGTCTATTAATATCCTGACCCCCAGATTTATCTCATTTAATTTAGGTGACTTTACGTTACAAGTGAAATCTAAATTGGTTGTCCAGCCTGTCTCAAAAATCAGCGTTCAGAGAAATAACTCCTTTCTCTGGATTATTAATCTCTGGCACCAAACTTGGTATAGACTCTAACCTGTAGGTACTGAAAGTTAAAGATGGAGAAAACCCTCAATGCTCTGTTCAAAATTTTCTGGAAAAATTCTTATTAGCTGAAACAGAGGTCCATAGAATTGTACTGCTTTAATACAACACAGAATACTCTGGAGCACTGGACTGGTGTACCAAACCTAGAGTCAAATAAAAAGACAAGGGATCCTTCAAACCCATCTCAATTTGAATTGAACCATTAACTTTCATTCCTTCTAGGGCCTGATCTGAGTTGTCCCAGTTCTGCCATTTACACCAGCCTCTCCTGGGATTTTATTACTCATTGACAGTGCCATATCTGCTGAGACGTGGTTTAAGGATACCAAGAAGAATGTAGTAATATTCCTTACCTCCTTGCAGAACAGTGATGTGGTATCAGCCTCCAAGAACAAATTCTAATGTAAATCTCCAGACAAATGCTCCTCAACAGTGTAAAATACAGAATGCAGAACAAATTCAGATGCATTACAGAAACCGAATTATAGAGTATATTAATAAAACTACTCTGGATAAATCACTCAGAATAAAAATTCTGCCATTTCAATAATGTTTTCTCATTACACCAAAAGGGGTCAATCTGCTTATAAAGAGTTTGAAAAAAATATATCCTGTTCGGTATAATCTCTTTGTTAGACAAGTTAATTAAGGCAAAGTAATGCAATCTAGCAATTGTATTCTTCACTTCATAAACAGCATAACATAATAACTGCTGAACTTCTTTAAATCATATTCTCTTCAGCAAACACAACCACAAAAACTAAAGCTAAGCCTATTCTGAAAAATTCCACATCGTGTTGAAGTTCAACAAAAATAAGCAGGAAGGAGATTGCAAGCACACCACTAATGCTATCCATAATGGATATGCAGACCATGCTATATAGCCAATCAATCTAACATGTAAGAACAGTAGGATAATTAACTTCAAATTAATGGCCAGTAAAGAATTAGGCACACAGTAAGCCAACTTCTCAGCTATGCAAATTGGCACAAATGTAGGACCTGGTCTGCTCTATGCTTCATAAATCATTGCAATTATAGACAGTAAGACTAGAAAACAACATCCAAAGGTTGTTTCATCTACCCCCTGCCCAAAGGTGGAATCATTCGTACTGACGTCATTCCTCACAAAAGCTTGTCCAGTCTGTTTCAGAAACACACAAGAATGTGAACTTTATAACTTCTCAGCAGTCTGCTCATATTCTTAATTGTGAGAATATTTTTTTCTCAATGTCTAAGTCTTACCTGCTGCAATAAAATTCTTCTTGTCCTACAAACATCAAGGGAGAGGTTATGCCCTTTGGTACCGCAGCCATATTTTACATATCCTTCTGGTTTTTCCCCCCCTTTTTCTCTAAAACATTTCAGATATTCTGGTCTTTCTAAATCAGCCATGGTTTATCTGTTCTTTTTCCTCTATCCTCTGATCTCTCTTACTAAATTCTTAACCAGAGAAAAGAACTACTACAGTTACAGAATACACAGTAACCACTGTATAACTAAGTCTGCTCTATAAAGGTACAGGCCTTTGAATTGCCAGAAGGTTCTCACACATTTTGAACATAAATACATGGACAAATAAATCTGAGAATCTGGACTTCAGCATGTCCTAATAGCAAGTATCTGTGAATCTCCCCCTTCTGTTTTTGAAAACTGAAATTCATCCAATACTGCCAACTCTCTCTATGAGAGTGAACTTATACACAGGAACTGGCATAAAAGGATATAATTTTGCCCCAAATAAGGTAGAAATGGTTTTGAGGTCATATATTCTGATCTGCTTTGATACTCTTCTTTTCATGAAAGGGTTAGTTTCCTCATTATAGACCTTAAAATTCTTTCAAGTAATACATCATTGCCTGGTGATTCTGATGATGAATTTTAACAGGGTGAAGTTAATCCTGGAAAAACAGTCATTTGAATTCTGAAACTTGCTATGCAATAGGAATGTATAATCCCTCATAATCTCAGTCTGTCATAGTGTACTAGCAAGGAAATTAAAATAACCTGTTAATTATACTTATTTAATAGTGCAGTGTTAAACCATTGCCTTTGCAGAATCAACTCAATCACTAGTTTCCCTCAAAAATGGGATTTATTAATTGACCATCTGAGTTCTCTTCTTACTAGACATAAGCAACTTTTCTTTATGGTTGTTTTTTTGTGTTAGATTTTGCTGCAGCACTACCAATGAGGTATATCCTTCCTGCTTTAAACAAGTGATCAAGATAACGACTTCGTTCACATCACTGATCTCATAAATGCACATTGATAGTAAAGTCCTGCTTTGATAACCAGGCCACTCTGGATTTTGTTGGGGGTGAGGAGAATGAATGTTGCAAACCATGACTCCCCTGAAACCTTTTTTTTTCACAAACACCATTTCTTGGTAAGGTTTATCAGGCCTAATCCTTTTTTTTTTACCAACTGTCTATTGTTCATTGTTAACTTTTCACCTCAGTTATCACACTATTGTATATATTTTAAGATGTCTTTAATAACACCCATCAATCTCCCTGTATTGACTCAAGTAACTTCATATATCATCCTAACCTCCAGCAATTAAAATCAGGGTAAATATTTCAAATGCAGCATATTTCTCCTGGTCCTTAAGTTAGGTCAGACTATGCTGATCTTTTAACACAGCACAGCACTATTAGCTTAGACCCTGAAAACAGTGAACATTTACTCAGATGCAGTGCTGTGCTTATTCATTTCACAGTTTAGAGTGGGCCTGTGCAATACCAGCTCTGTGTGGAGCATCATTCAGAGAGGTAAATATTCTCTGGTATATTTCACTTTAGCCAGAGGGGTATCCTCCATTCAGCTCCAGATTCTGTTAATGTACCACTATGCATCTAAACTGTATTTTTGCTGTTCTGAGGGAACAAGGTATCCTCACAATCCTTCCTATACTCATGCCCTGATTCCTTTGGGAAACTGGGAGGCTTCCAAGTGGGAAAGAAAGTGCAAAGGTTAGAAGTTATGCATTACTTGCTTCTGGGTTTCCCAGACCAAACAGTGAAGTACTGGGACTGCAGGAGAAATTCTCTCATAAGCATAATTTATCCCTGTGTTCTTTTGAGCAGTTGTCTTTTCCATATGATTCTTCATTAAGAATGTTTCTTACTGAAAATACCTCAGCATTATTTTTATATGCCAGTACATTTTTTTTCTATCTTTGCTTAAAACATTATTTTTATTTTAATCTTTCCAAGAATAGCCATTGCAGGCACACACACTCCCCACAAAAAAAAAAGAGAAAAACTCATTTTTCCTAAGATCCTTGGCTTTTGCATTTCCCCCCCTGTTTTTCTTTCCTGGTTTGTTTTTTTTTTCCTTTCTTTTCCTTACTTTTAAGGCAGAAGGAGCCATAGAAAAAAAGCTTGTATCACCTCCCCATATGAGGTTCCACTTGACATCTGACACACTTAAACTTCAATGTTTAACTCTAAATGTATGTTCTTAACTTGAAGATTACAAATAAGAAAGAGACATTTTCTTCCTAAATCATTCAAAATGGTTCAAAATGGAACCTTCCAATTCTAAATTTCAGATAATCCACTGGAGATGAAGGCTGCAGGACTGAAATTAATTAACTTTACTGTTAGAGTAGAACATGCCCCTGTGATAAAATTGGGTTAATATGGGCAACAGAAATGAAAGAAATTGGTTCACTTTCTCTGAAGCATCTTGCACCTGTGAGTACATTCTGGAAGAAAAAAAAAAAGAGGTTTTTTTGTGGTTTATTTTGTTGGGTTTTTTTTGTTTTTTACTGTGGTAATTGAGAATTTCCTCTGAATATACCCAGAGAGACCTTGAACACAAACAGGTATTTCAACAGAGACTTTAAAGATGCAGATGCACTTGTCCAATAAAGATTCCAATTAAAAACTGAAACCTTCTTGAAGGGATCATACAATTCCAAAGACAACAGATGAAAAAGGTATGAAAAAAGTTAAGACAAGTTGTTATTATTTCTGCCAGCTTAGAAATATTCTCTGCACTAGCTGCAGCGTCCAATGTATTTTCCAAACAAGTTGATTGAATTTCCACCACTCAGTGGATTGGAGGTGAAGGAAAAAGGGAGAATGGAAGTTTTATTCTACAACTCATCAAGGGGCATTTTTGTAATTATATTTTCAAATTTTCTTTTGGTAATTTCATGGTTTATACCAAATTTCATGTTTGTACCAAACACTCTAAAAAGGTGAGGGAGCTGATCCAGGCAAACACAGCAGTGTTTAACCACTGGTACTGACTGTGTATGCCCATAGCTTACCCATAAGCATGAGGGGAGTAGAGGCAAGGGGTAAACATCTCCTTCAGTCCCCAAGTGGTTTGCTTCTGTCTCTGCTATTCAGGTTGCTTCTATTGTCTCACCAAGCCTAAGGGCCAAGAAGGAGAGCAAAAAAGTCTCTTAACTTCTCTAAGACATTCTTACTACTACAGACTCAAAAATAATCACAGCTTCTCCTTCTTCCCTTGGCAAACCCAAGTTTACCCCACATCATTATGTCTTGTTCAAATCCTCCTCATGAAGAAAGTACTTCAAAGCTTCAGAACACCTAAGACAAGCCTATACTTTTGAGGATATAGGCTCAAATCCACCTTTCTTTAAGTTGAGTCTTCCCAAGGTGGGAAAAATGGAAGAACTTGGGAAGGGCTGGGATCTTGCAAGGCAAGACCTTCTGGGGCAGTATCTTAACAATTCAGCCACTTTCCCAGTGAAGGTATTTTTGCCAAAGAAATGTACTGAAACATTAGACTCTGCCTCTTAAATTGTTTTTTTGTTTGCTGTGTGAGCTAGTGGAAGCTCATGAATGGCACTGGTGACGAAGCACCTTGACACCTCTGTCCCAGGACACATTTCAGAGAAGCCAGCATACATAATCATGTTTTTTGCTGCAGATCCTCTGCAGAAAGATTTGTGAACTTACTGGCTCCATCATGTGTCCTCCAGAGAACACTGCAACGGGTAAAACACACCTTGGATTGTTCATGTTTCTAAGCTTATAAATGAAAAGATTCCGGTTTTAAAACAAACCCTTTAGGTTACAAACAGCTCTGCAATGCCTCTGATGACTACACCTGCCTGGCTGGGAGTGAATAGCCACACTTGTTCTTCACGATAAGCAGACTGTCTTTTGTTTTTGTGTTCTACTGTCAAAGCTGAATTAGAATTTTTTTAACTTACCAGTATTTTAGAATAATGATGACTTTAGTTACCAGATTGAAACATGGCTGGTACAGTCAGCATCAAGCCTGACTCTGGTTCTTTTTAATTAGCTTGCTATGGTTTTGTGCTTTGCTTTTTTTTTAATTTTTTGCTTTGGTTAATCTGCTGTTGGTACTTTGTTACAGGAGAATCAAGTTCGATGGTATATGTGTGCATGATAGAGATTTAGAAGATCTTGAAGGAAATCCAAAGGTCACACTGTGCCCCAATAAACATATGCAGTATTATTAAAATATCATATACTCTATTAAACATCATTCAATTAATATTTCTTGCAGATTTTTATGCAAGAGAGGTAGAATCACTGACTCTTTTTGTGAAAGTGCTTCCTTCAAGTGCTATGTAATTTGCTGAAAAAGAAAGCAGAGAAGGTCATAATGGTTCTTAAGACTATGTTATTCACAATGTATACTAGCTGCCATTTCTGCCTGATATGACACAGTTAATGTAGCATCCTAGAGGCAGCACATTTATTAACTACTGTGTGAATGCAATTAATTAAGCACAGGAGTCACCTGAATAAGTGCACGATGTCAACAAACGTGTACGTGTACATCTGAGTTAGTCCCCCTAGACTTTGTAGTCACAGAAAAGAAAGCATCTTTAGGAAGTAGTCCATCCTGATCTGAGACAACTAACCAAACTATATCACATAAAGTACAGTCTAAAACTTCCTTCCTGTGTCTCTCCAATAACTACAAAAGGAGCTGCAATGATTAGTCAAACTGCAAACATTGACACTGTTGTTATCTGAAGACAGGTGAAGTGAAATCTACATCAAAAGCTGGGGTATGTATACATAGGAACTCGATTCACAGTTCTACCAGAAAAGTATCAGGTGGTCTTTAATGATTTGCTCCATTTTTTCATTTAAATGAAGGTGATAATGAGATTTATTCATTAAGAAGACTTGCAGAACTCAGGTGAGGGGAAATGTTTCATCTCAAGCAATAATATGATGACAGGGAAGGGCCATTTTCACTTCTCTTCTGAAAATGTCTGTTTGGGTTTCAACCATGTGTCAAAGATGAAATACTCACTGCAGTGACTTCTTATCAGGTTAGCTCTTCTCACTGAACATTTCCAGTTTAATCATATTAAATAAACTACCTCTGAAAATATTAAAAATTTTGACGCATATAATATCATCAAAATTACTGACTTTCTTTTTGCCAAACTGTAAGTATTGCTTTTTCATAGCATGGCTCCTTTCAGCATAACACAGGCATAGCAAATAAAAGGCTTGATCTAAAGGCAATATATGGAGATGTAGCATCATTTTTACCCCCTTCCAACAAAACTGTCCTAAATTTATATTCACTGAGTAACACAATGAAGTACAGCAAGAATGAGAGAAGAGAAACATTAAACTTTTTACATGACACTGAGCCAGGCCTACAGGTGTCCTGTCATCTGAGTGTGAAAATCAAAGCATGAAGTTTAGAATCTGTGCTAACTAGAGCACTTACTGAAATGTTTGTCACTGCTGAACTTAAGTACAGGATACTACTTAAATAGGTATAATAGAATTTTACTCCACACACATTTTACACAGCTCCCTTTAATGCCATTATACCAGTAAAACATATTCCTGATTCTGATAGTTCCTGGCTGTTTCACAGCAAACAGCATTTCTCATTTCAGGTGGTATAAACTGCCATCCAAAATCTAGACCTGTCTGTATCTGAGGTGTGAGACTCCAGATTACTGTCTGTTTTGGTCCATGGGAGTGGCTCAGAGGACACATTATACAAGCATTGCACTGAAAAGCAACACTGTCATTCTTAAGCCATCACAAAGGTTTGGTTGCTAATAAACTACATAACACAGGTATCACTCTCGAACTTAAATAACTGCCTGCTTTTCACCTAAGAGAAGTTGCAATAACTTGAAAAGATGGAGTAGTAAACAAGGAAGAGATCATGCTGAGCTGAGAGTTGATCCAGCTGTAACCTACACCAAGTAGAAAATTCCAAGCTGAGTCTATAGCAAATCTCCAATCATGTGTGGATTTTGTTTGCTTGAATTGCTTTGTCTTGGTTTTAGTTGGAAAATATCTACATTGGAAATAAAAGCTTCAGCTAAAAATACACCACTTTTAATGTAGTTCTTGTTAGGACTACATTGTCCAAAAATCTTGTTAGATTTTTGCATGGTATAATTCTGGTCAAGAACTGAATGGAAGAAGAAAATTAACGTCTATTAGGTAGTCACTGTGTAACCAAGGTACTCCTCTTAAATATGGAAGACTCAAGTCTCCCATTCTACTCTTTTTGAAGATAACTGAATCTTCTTCAACTCAGATGAGCTGACTGCTTGAGTTTTGGTTACATTCTGAGCTGAGGTGAAGATAGCTATGAAAAATAGGAAAAGTCTCAGCAATCTGTAAAAAAGGCATTTCTGAGTCAGATTTTTCCAGGCCAACAATAATCTTACTGTGATAAAACAGCAGGATTAAGTTTTAACTGAGTCTATGGTGCACACAAATTTTCCAGAATAATTGAAAAAACCTCTCCTCTTTCACATGTCAGGACTACCAGCACAGTTGCTTGCTTGGCCTAAAAGATATTAATCTTGATAGATCCTGGGACATGGAAACATTGCATTGCAGTGAGGAATATGTATGTGTGTCCCTTGCAGAATCAGATCATCATAACAGTATTATTTTTTGTCATAAATTGTTTAGTCTTACTGTAATTTCTAACCTTTCCCCAGAGATAAGGTGGAGTTAAAAAACAGTAATCTTTTTACATCCTATGGGTCCATAACTTCACACATTCTCAACTATAATATGGATGTGTTCACCTCTTCCCTTTGCACCTAAAAAAATCTGGACAGACATGAAACAAATTGTGTGCATCAAATTGAGATTAAACCTGTCAATGCCATTTTGGTGTTCAAAGATCTCACTGTAACTAATTAATTGTCTTTGGTAATTGGGTACAATTCCTCTTTTTTGCATAGAACTAAAAATATATGTTGGGCAGCAACTAGTGTTTCTTCTTTATGTGTCATAATAAGCAAATTTTGAGGAGGGTGTAGCAGTCTGACTTTATCAAAGTAAACAGTGAGTCTGTCCCAGGTTTTTTTGTTTCCACAGTTACCTTTTAAAATGTGTTTTGAAAAGTGATTATATAATAGGGAGGTGTATGAAAATATGTGTATTGTTGTTGTTGTTGTTGTTATTATATGACTGAATAGATTTTATCTGTGCTTACACTAGAAATAGAATTAGAAATCCTCCACCAAGGGAAAATAGGGAAGAATGAAGCAGGGAAAGAGCTGCATTTTATCCAGGTGTGCAACCAGGAAACCACACTCCATTTTCACAATACTCCCCTCTGAGAGCACACTGTCATGTTTGTGCTCACATATGCTGGTTTCCATTAGATGTTTCTGGACACTCACAACACTTAAGATCCATACATAAAAGGCCATTAAAGCATTAAGATCAATATGGGGTTTACCAGGCAATTGAAAAACACAAATATCACAGGTTGTGTATCAGAGAAATGAAAAGGTGGCCTCAATATATGTATTGGGAGTTCAGAAATTGTTTTTCTGCCTTTTATGAATTTTGTGACTTCTAAATAGTAAGACCAGACCAAATAGTTCACCTGGTAATCAGAGTTGTGCAGTGGCTCTAGACAAACATGCAAGAGTTCACAAATCTTCCAAAAGGCAGGTCTGAACCTTCGGGTCAAAGATGTACTGAGAGATAAGACAGCCCCCAGAGGTGGCAATGACATTTTTCCTACAACTTTTAAGGCAATTTGGACAGATTTCAACATAGACACTGCAGAAAGATTGCCCCTGACTTCAGCCTGGGCAGGCTGATCCTTTGGAAAGGGAATAGGGCAGGGAAGCCTCTTCATCTCTGGCGCCTTTACCACCTTCTTTTACAAGCCTTGTCCCTGGCAGGAGATCTTGAACTGATGAAACATGTTCACCACATGTGCAGGCAGATCAGACCCCCCTGCTTTGGCCTGCTGTATCATGGCCACAGGCAGGCTGGCAGCCCAGCTGTGTTTTGGAGCTGACCTCAGAGTTCATGTCTGCTCTGGGGTCAGATGGCTGAAAATCAACAGCTGCCCAAACCTCAGCTCCTCTACACTGACCCAAAAGGGACCAAGAGATGGGAGGGCCTAGCAAAGGTTTGAAACAGGTAAGGAAGAAGTTAGCTAACATTTAAATCCAGGGTTTAAGCCCAGAGGTGATATGCAATGTAAATGCAGCCATAATATTGTGAATTCTAAGATTTTGGATTGTTTAGTGCTAGTCCAACTGTAGTAGATTTTGATGACAACACTGTTTGGACAGATGCAAATAAATGTTTATTGACAGAGCAATTAGAATTACTACAGCTGTAGAAAAGTACAGAAAGAAAATACAAAAGCCTTTTTGCAAGGTCTTTTTAAAAGGTCTCTAATTTTGTCTATCTGGCATAACCAAAAGCAATGTCTGCATCCAGAGACTTTTTCCCACTTTTCAAATGTACTGTAATCTACATCTAATAACAAAATCCTAAAATAAACTGTTGATGAACCTTTATACCCTTGTAAAACAACATTAAAATGCCCCCAAGGTACTTTAAAACCAAAGAGTTAAAGAGATACCAAATTAAATACTCTGAGTCCATTGTTGTCAAAATACTCACAGAGAGCAGACAAAATAATTTTGATTTCATAATGAATTGATAATGTGACTACAAACAACTCACAAACATTGAATTCTCCTTCCAAAATAGATGATCACCTAAAGATGTGATTAAGTTGAAAGGATATCTCAGTTTGTTCATAAATATTCATGGTTAAAAAGTAAGGAGTAAAATATAAATACATGGTCAGCAACATATTTTCTAAATATGTGACCACTTAATTTAATTATTTGATTTTGTGTTGATTTATTCTTTTTAATGACAAACAAATCATGGTAGAAATTCAGTCAATTTCACACTTGCTGAGAAAAAATCACATCTTTCCTTTTTTATGTTACACAGGACTTCATCATTAATTTCAGTATTTTTCTGTTACAGTCTTTAAAAGTTGACAAAGGAGAGATTTCTTGTTTAGGGAAAAGCGAAACACTACACTCAGTTTCTTTTTTATTTCAAATTTCAACAGGTTTCCACTGAATGTTAATATGGAATTTGTTATTGTTGCTGTACTTTCATGTTAAACTATCCAGGTTTGTTGAGCAACTTCTAAATCTTTAGTAGTAGTTCTAATGGCATTAATTTTACATATTGGAAAAAAATAAATTGGAATGCCACCTTAAATAACCTAAAGTCAGGGTTTATTCATGGTTCTAGTACAATATAAGATTTGATAGTTCAGATAGGTTGGAGATAATTCATTTGACCAAAATATTAAGCAGTCTAGGGATTCCAATAACATAAAAATGTGATTTTTAGGTGTCTAAACATTCACTTCACTGTTTTAATTTATTTAGGGGAGTTGGAAAATCTCTTAGAGATTATCCATGTGAATCAAGTTGTTTAAAGAAAAATGGAATTCTATTTCTATAGAGATTTTAAGCTTTTCCAGTTGGCTTATAATTAAAATGAAATGTAGAAGTGCTCTCATTGTTCAGAGCAAATTTCAAAACCATTAGCATAAGAAGAAGTGAAGATGTTTCAATTTCTAGTGAAATAAAATATTTTAACATCTAAGTTAATTTAATATTTCACAATATTGTTAAAAAATCATGTTGGCATTGTAAGACAAAATATTTTTAGTTGGATACACTTTTTTAAAAGTCCTCTAATCAGTTGGAAAAAAAAATGGTAATACAACAGAATTGCTGCCTTTTTCCATATTGAGATACATTTTTCAGATTTGTGTGTGTGTGAAGAGGTTTTGAGTACTTCTGCTGCCTAACTTTCAGGAACAAACAGTAACTGAGGTCATCATTTTACATTGGACAAACTGAGCTTTGCATAAACAGCCTTGTCAGTGGTGACAGCTTTTCTACCTTAACCATTTGGAGCAGAAGGAGGATTAGAATTCCTCTTTACCCAAATACATCTGATAAAAATTACACAATCTTTTCAATTATACAGGAAATAGCTTCAAAGGGCGACACAGAGTAGTTAAAATATTTTAAATCCTATTGGTGTTACAGATTTGCAAAACCCCTATCTGCAAGTGAAGGAAGAATGAAATCACTTGGAAGATTCTCAGCTTGAGAAACCTAATAAACTCTTCAGGTTCAACTACAAACTGCTCAGCAAACTTGTGCCTACCAGCAATGAGAAAGTGTCATTTTCAAGGGCACCATGAAGGACAGAATACTGAAGAGCATGTTGAGGAATTCCAACAACATTAAAGAGACAAGAAATGATCAATCCTTTCCCTCCACATGTTTCTTCTCTGTATGCCAGGCATTTCACTTTGAATGCAAAAGAACTTAGAGGTGGAACTTCTGAATAGACACCAAGGGTTATAAACCTTGCAGTTACAAGAGTTTTCAATTAAGCTCTTCCTTAGAAGGCCTCCAATACATGGCCTTTCATTTATTTTTATTTTTAAGGAAAATTCTAATCTGTGAAATTAAAATTATTTACAGTGCAAGTGTTTTGGATTTTTTTTCCAGGAGGATGTCTTGTCCTGGGGTTACTGTTTTCATAAGAAATAAATATTACAAAGAAAAATAGATATAAATAAATAAAATAGATATAAAAGTAGTAAAATGGCATGTATTTTTCTGATCTGAATGGCTATAAACAACTACATATTTAAACCGTATTCTAAATTATAGGTAAAAAACCAAAAATATTAGGAAGTAAAGTGAGGGTTTGAAATTAAATATCAAGTTGAAAGGAGAAATAATTAAAGATTTATAGAAAATTAAAAAAAAATAAAAATTATCTTTCCACTGTTATGTAGTTATCCATTGAGCCCACTGAACACTAACCATTACACAATATGTTATTTCTTTAACACATAGAAAACATTGTGAAAACCGTTGTTCTTTCAGCAATTTTCTTGTAGGTTACAAAGTTTAAAAACCCTAAACCACACCAAAAAAAAACAAACCAACAAAACCCACCTTTGGCTAAAATAACCAACACAAACATTAATATAGCAGCTACCATAGTCTGGCCTCCCATCCCCAGTGCTTTGGATGTGGGGACTTGTTTCTCTGAATAGAGCTGAAAGACTTTTCTATCCTGAACTACAGCAGAAGTTATTCACATAGACCAATTTCAACACATTTTAAGATGAAAGGCGTCATGCTCTGGGCAAGTCTCCTTGGATTTTCCTCTGTATTATTATTTGGAAGCACTTTTTCTCCTCAGCATAGATAGAAAGCCATAGAAATTGAATGGTGTTTTTCAAGTACTCTGTGGCATGCATATTCACCTCAGACATCACAAGCTCAGTTGTGATTCTCCATGGGATATCCCTTTGCATTGTACCAAATCGCACAATTTACAGCTACAATTTTCTCCTGGATTCTCTTGAGCTTGATGTCTTTCCTGGGCCACCAAAATCGAAGCAAGTTATTAATACTACACCTGTTTTAGGTATCCATTAATGAATATTGTTTAAAGAATTCCATGTTTAGGTAGCAGCACACCTCCATTTGCCTTACACAATGTTTTGCAATGACCTATCTGGTTCAGAATTTGTGGCAAATCTCAGGCACAGAAGGACACTGGGCTCAAGGAGAGATGGGAGTCTCTGCAATTTAAGCCCTGGCAGCTGGCACCACCTTACATGCTAAATTAAAGTACTGCACAGTAATGCATCAAGCAGATCCAAGGGCAGAATATGGCCCTGTAAAAACAATCATTTTGAGGACTAGAAGATGACATCTGCAATTGTTTTCTTGCCTTAAAGACAGAGACATTCTGCTTTCCCAGCACTTGGTGTTTTTATGAAAGCCATCAGCATTAGATACATCAAACTGCATTCACTACAAGCACCCTTGGATAACTTGCTTATTTCCACATCTTCCAGTCTTGTTTGCTGGAGAAGGTGTGCCAGCCCAGCCTGTTCAATAGCCATCCCCGTGAGTCATAACACAGCAGCTCCAGATGGAAGACAGGGAAAACATCTCCCTCCAGAGTTATCACCAACTCAGTTCCCATCAATCAACCAGCAGCTGGGACTGAAGAAATATTCACTGCTTTGCCTGGATTGCTCATGCCAAAGACTCAGCATGTTAGAACAGTGCTTTCTTTCAGATGCAATCCTTGGGGGTGAAAAAGCCTGAAGACTCTCACAGATTTCCCATGTGGCTACTCAGCCTACCATCTTCAAGCATCATGCAAAATTTAGTGAGCAAAAGAGATTTTTGTCTTAACACTTCAATTTTAAATCAGAGAATGAAGTTTCCTGGGTTACAGGTGTTATTTTACCAGTCTCAACTCCATCCAAGAGACAGAGGAGCATTGCATGTTTTATTCTAAAGGCACAGGAGCAAGTGACTGGCAAGCCAAAGGCACGTCTGGGTTAACATGTGGGAAGCATGCACACTGAGTAAATGTGACTGCTCATGCCCATTCTGCAGTTGGTAGAAGTAGCAGGAGTTGGCTGGTGAACTGCAGTAATGGTGGGAGTCCGGTTTTTGCTCTGTAGTAGCAGACATGGCAGGAGGTGGCTGTTCCTTGAGCCAAGACAAAAATGGAGAGTGAACAGTTGGAGCACTCCAGCAGCAGAGTTTTGGCATGGAGCTTCACAGAGATGCTGCCTCTTGCCAGGGTGACCTGCTGTGCTGTGCTCTCAGCCATCACCTGCGTGTGGGGCAGGCTGCAGAAGCTAACACCTTCGGGGATACAAAAGAAACAAAACTGCGTGGCAAACAAATACATGAATTGAATACTATCTTCTGGTCTGTTGCAAGCACAAGCTGCAAACACCAGAGTATTTCTCTGATCAGATTTACCTGGGCTGGCCTAGATTTCCTGTGAGTTAATAGTTGCTTTTACAGGAGATGATGGGCTTGCCTAAGTTGGAACCTGGTCTGCAGGCCTGACTGCTGTTTTCAGAAAGGACATTCAGTGCCCCAGATTTGCCCCTCCATGCTGCAAGCAGGCCTAAAAGTCTCAAATTACATTTTGGGGCATTTGAAAAAAATAACCCAGTATTTTCTGGCCATGATTCAATAACAAGAGGGAGGTAAAACAGATCTATACTACAAAATTTAGGGTCTATTTTAGGGGCATCTAGTTCATAAAAATTTAATCAAAGACATAGTTCTGAATCTATGCAAAGGTGTTATTTTCCTGTGCTGCTTGGATGAAGTGGGAAGGATAACTTTGCATTATTTTAAATGTATTCATCTGTTTAATATTTGACTCAAATAGTATTGGCATTGTGTACCTGAGGCAAAAAGGAATGGTGAGCAGATAAAAAGAATATCATACACTTCAGGACAGAAAAGAGGAAAAAAGTCAGCCCAAGAGGGACAAAAACAGTAAAGAAAGAAATTCAGCTGGGAAATGAAATCGTACAATATACAAATTATACCTGGAAAGAGAGAGAGAAGGAAATCTACTTCTGTAGGCTGGCCTTTTGTGAGTATCACTTTTATGCCTAGCTTCTGTATAGATAGCACACTTTGCTTTTGCAGAAAACCTGCATTGGGAACAGAAAGCTTGAATCACCTATAAGGAAAAAGAGAAAGGCCATAGGGCTAAATCATAAGAGTCAAAGATTTGAAATACTGAGCTAAAGGTACAAAGCCAAAAAAAATACAGTGACAAATTCATGAATTCTACATAGTCGTTCCATTCAACAGGAAACTGAGGTATTGTTCACTGTCTCTAGTCCTGGGAGATATTTTATTCACCTGGAAAATTGCCTTCAGTCTGTCCAAAATAGTATTTTAGTTCTAAGATATAGGGATGTCATTAAAGAGAGGGCATTTGACATTGCCGTAGGGCTTCCCAACTGAAAAAATGCTCTATCAGATAAGGGAATTTGGCACTCTTGTATTGTTACTATCTACTGGAGCTAAATAAAAAATTACACCTTCTTTGCACCTCTTATACTTTGTAGTCTCCAGGGAAATCAGGCAGATCACAACCAAGTTAAGATTACAAATTCCCAATAAGAAGGAAAAGGAGTTTTGAACACTGTAAGTTGGACATGTGGATCACTCCCCCGTTTTAGCCAAAGGAATGAAATAGCAAAGAAGCCCAGTTGGATTCTGACTCTTTTCTGATTTTTTTAATTTCCCATAGTAGTACTGAACAGAGCTTTCCTAGCCTTTTGAAAAGAATCCGTAAGATTTTAACATGTCCTTGTCCATCCCTTCTCCCTTTTTCCCAGACTCATAATCACTAGAAAATTGTGTGCAACTCAGTGATAAAGCCGGCTTGTTTGCAGTTTAAAACAATGTGTCTGTTTCCTTAGAGCAGCATTCCGCTCATTCTTAAGCTTTCTTCTCTCAACCCACCTATCACAATTCAAAAATGTCATGTTAATGTTTTATAGGCAGACTCCTTCTGGATTCTTCTTAGAAACAGCAGCATCCTTGAATAATTTATACCAGTCTGTTTCTGCTCTACTTTTTTCCTGCACTTCAGTAAGCTTCCATGAAGGAGGGGGAGAAGGAATCAAGTAAGCAACTGCTAGCAAGTGTCTGCCTCGACATCCAGCATTTGTCTTCTACTATCCCCATCCCCCACTGCATCAGGAAAGACAGGAAAGGAAATTCCTCTCAGAAATGTTAAAGGTTGAATTCAAGTTCAAGACTAGCAAGGCTTTCCACAGCTACAAAGATCACAGCAGGTAAAGTCAAGTTGAGCAAATACCTGCATGTCAATAGTGTCTGTGGCATCATAACTGAAAGACGATTTAGTGAAATTTGGGGTTAGGAGGCAGTTTGACCATGCCGGGTCAGGATTTGACAGGGTTTTGCACTTCCAGACTGTTGTTACTTAAGTTGTTTATGCCTTTGCTGAAGAAAATTTAAAAACAAAGCAAAGCAAAATCAAGCTGCACACACACAAAACTCACACTCACCATCTCAAGAAAAAAGAAAATTAAATTAAATGCAGCCTGCAAAGATGGCCGGAGTGCTGGAGTGCTCCTTTTGAATCTGAAACACAGAGCAAGAGAAAAAGCAGAGGAGGCACCAGGGGGAGGGTCAGGCTGGAAAACCCCTACTCACATTTTCCACAAGTATGAAAACTAGACCTATACTGTTATTTTGTAGCTTCCTATTCATTACAGTAGAAACCAAGTGGATAATGTAAGTTGCTAGATACTGTGAGATGTGGGTCTGCCCCATCTCTGCCCTGTGCCAAACAGTCTGGAGACAGAAGTGACTGTTCTATAACCACATCTCATTGCTGCACTCAGTACAGAGACTGTGCTGAAGGCTTGCTGATGTCATGCACTACATAAACTTTGAAAAAGCCTTTTGTAAAATTTATCCCAGAACTTCTACCTCCTATGCAAACACAAGGAAAGCCAATCAAACTGCCAAAGGAATTTGTGCCTTTGAAAAACTTGATGGCTTTCTTTGAATTAATTTTTCCTAGCCAAAATAAACAAAGGACATCTAAATCCCACTGGATTCACATAGTGTCACAAGAAGACCCAGCCTTTTAGCCTCATTATCTTGGAAGCATCCAAAGGAGGACCCCAGGTATTTAGCTGTCACATTCTTGACTGCAGTGCTGGTCTTTAGACAGGAACATTTTATCCCCATAGGCATTCTCACTCTTTGCTTGTCTTTTAATCCTACCTTCACCCACTTAAAGCAGACAAATTATTTTCAGTAGCTTTCACTGCAAATCAAAAGTAAGTCTGTGTTTTGTGCAGGCCGTTCCTCAGCCATTAACTGAATCCAGTAGCAGCATCTGCTGCAACACAGGGTAAAAACAGCATTCAGCTGAACACCTGAAGTGTACCAAGCTCCAGGTCACCTGTGATGGGTAAGAAACAATGGCATCTTGAGAGCTAGCTCAAAATGCCACTCAGGAGACTCTTAAACTTTCATCTTCCATTTTTGAACATGGATAACCAGGCCATAAAGCCTTCACCTAATCAGTTTCTCAAAAGTACAGAGGAAACTTATCTTCATTGCTATTGTTATTGAAACGTATGCTAACCTACTTGATATAAATTCACAAGCAAGTGCAGGCCAACAGGGAGGCCAAATCATCACAGAATTACAGAGACTAACTTGGTGATACATTTTTCCAGCTTTCTCAGTAAGTCTGGTAATAGGTTCTAACTTTCTACAGCTATTTGGTAATGGTACCAAGTTTCCTCGTGATGTAAAGCTATTTCCATTATATCCACAGAGAATGAAGTTACATACCTTTGCCTGCAGCATGGAAATACCATAGAGAAAGCTGTTATTTCTTAATTTCAAAAAGCCACTTTCAAGTTCCAGAAGGTTTCTAAGCTACTTTCATAGATACAGAAATGTATTAATGTATAGAGTATGCAACTGTAAATTTTAATTTTAGAAGGACAGACATTTAATTTTGCTAATAAAATATAAAATGTAATAAATTAAGGGGTCAGATGTTGGTAGCCTTAAGAAACAGCATCATTATGATTTAGATATCAGTCACAAGTCAATGTCTGATCAATATTTGACACTTGCACTATATTTAAATTATATTACTCTAAAGTACATTAAGAATTCACTGTTGAGAATACAATTATTCCACAGACCAGGCTAAAGAAGGACCAATATAATAAACAATTTATAATTCTAAGTATGTTTCCTACAAAGATGTTCCAAAACCCATCCTGAATAAATCTTTTATAATATCTCATTGTAACTCATTATTTAGTTATATGAAGAATTAAAGAAATATGGTTCTTCTCAAATACTCTGGATGTTCTATCTCTGCCCTTAAGAATCATTTCACTGATGATAACTGATAACTGGAGACACATTTCTTATATCAAGGATGGTTAAGAAAAATAAAATTATATTTGAGTTTTGGGACCTATAAGAGGTTGTGATATGCATTTATCAAATCTCCAGAGTCCACAAGTATATGAAACCTCTTATCACTATATGAGGCAGTGATTAGCAAATACCCTTTCTTTATTAGCACAACAATGGATTAGAGGAAATTACAGCTACATTGCATGGTCCTGAAATGGAGCGGGTAAGTGTTTTCAGGAGACAGACATGCAGATATACAGCCATGTACCACTGCAGTGCCAGGACTGAGAGCTGCTGGATCACCCTGAAGCTGTTCCATCTTACCAGTGACCCTACCCAGAGACCTGTGATATTACTGGGATATACAGGGCTACAGCTACATGCTGAATGGGAAATGAGCTTGGCATGGGAGTGCTTCCAACTTTTACCTAATTTGGACAGTTTGACACTAAAAAGTTTCACTTGCCAAACTAAACTCAAATTAGCTAGAAATTCTAGACAACAGTAATGGCTTTGGTTAGAACTAGCTTTTCCTGAGAGGGGAAAAAAAATCCAACAAACTTTAGAAAGTTCCAAGTTTAAAGAGTAAAATAAAATATCTATACAAACCTGAAGATAACCTGATTAGATAACTGATTCAAAACCCGATTCAATTATTGCTCTGAACTCTCTGCTTTGTTTTTTATCTCTTATTTATTTTCTCTTGAGAAACTATGCTAACTCACCTAGGTCATTATCTACTTCTGCTGATATAGAAAGTCAATGGCAGTAGAATTGGGTCTTCTGCTGCTGCAACCTGAGTTCTTGTAAAATCTCTCAGAGATCATGGAAAAGCAGCTGAGCAGGGTATAAGGACTTTCCAAAACAAGGCTTTTCCCTGCAGAGTTTCTGAGGCAAGAACACAGTCTTGGTTGTGTGTGAGCTCCAACACAAACCAATGTTATTTCAGAAATCAGATGTCTCATCCACATCAAAAGTCAGAACGATCCCAATCAGGAACAGCTGTTTTCACATGCCATCGCCAGATGACAACAGCTACTGAAGGCAGACAGCTGAAGCTAGTTGGGATATTCCTACACATATCCACAGTGTGCAAACAAATACTTAAAGTTTGTCACCAGTGTTTGCCTTACAGGATTGTAAGGCAGAGGTTTTCTTAAAGGTAATTGACAGTGGTGAAATTGCCTCTCAGTTTTGGTCTCCACTGTGTGTTTGTCTTTTAAGACAAACAGCTTAGGAGCCAGACCCTCCTGCAGTCACAGTACAGACAGAAAAAGATCTTGCCAGCCTTCTCTCCCACTAGCCATGTTTGCAGATTTATGCTTTACTAACACCTTAGAGTCACATCCCGTGCCACTGCTTTTTCCTTAGTCCATTTTCTAATTCTAGTTGCACAGGAAAGTGCCAGATCAATATTAAGGACCTGATGTCAGGATTTAAGGGAACCATCACAATCTCTTGTTCCCCACCATCAATAAATTTCTCCTTCCATCACTCCTTTCCTATAGAAACAGGCTTGTGCTTCTCTTCCAGTGAAGTTTGCAAAGTAGCAGCTCTCATATCTCATCTCTTCCAAATTTCAGTACATCATTGATCTGACTATAGTAATGTTATTCATTCATAGTTGAGGGTTCCCAAATATTTGCCTGGAGTAATTTCTCTTCAGCTCCAAAGGCAGTCTGTCAGCTGCAATAGGAACCCATGTTATTGTTGTAATCCAATGTCCATGTGCATGGCAGGACAGCTAAATAAATCAGGGATGACTTCTGGATTTCTAACTTGTTACTTCATGTCTCTCTCTCCATAACTGCTCTAGTATCTGGCAGAGATGACAGTATGGATGAGAGCCAGCTTGCTAAGGAGACAGACAATGCTGATGGTAGGAGACAGTTATTATCAAAGTGTTGTGGTAAGAGTGTGGCTTCAGGTAACATTCCTGACTTTGGAGGACTGGTACCTATGTTTGGAAGATGAGGTAAAATGAACCATGAAAGCTTTTTATTTTAGTACAAATTAATCCAGAGCTAAAGAGTTCCAAGAAGAACATTCAAGTTCATTTCTTATTCTTCAGGCTTCTGAGTGGACTGTGCAACTAAGATGCTGATGATGACACAGAGAAGACAGGTATTTCTTATAAGAAGCTGCCTCAGAGAAGAAACAACCCACTAAATGTTTTGTGCTCTTTTTTGATAATTTTCAACATTCATCTGGCAGAGTAATAGAGCACTTTGGGATATGAGTGGGTTTTGCTCTTTGCAAATGTAAATAAATAGATCATAGCATAAAAACATCCAAGTAAATGTTTTCTAAATATCAGAACAGAAAAAATATAGCGAGAGGAAAGATGTTTAAAACCATGAAAATCATCATGACCAACAACAAAATCTTTAGAATGTTTAGATATTCCTTTTAGCAGAGTGATATAACTGTCCAGCTAGAGAGAGAAACAGGAAATAAAAGTGTTTTAATATTGTTGCATACATATATTTGAATTCTTTAGTATATTAAAACACATAACTCCAATCAGTATGCTCAGATAGTTATATCAAAGTAATTAAAGAAAAAGACTGCAATGCAATATGGTTTCCTTTAATAGTGTAAATAGTGTAAGCAGCTTACTCAGAGCATTAGTTACACGTTCAGTAGCAGGTTTCTGAAATGCTTAATTTCTTTGCTCTGAAATGTTCCCTATTGTCTTTTCTAAAGACATGAGCAAATGTGAAAGTATGAAAAATTCCTACCTTTTTTTTTTTTTAAGGTAGTTTTAAGAATAATGTTTAAGGCTCAACTTCTTTATTTAACTTTAGAAAAAGAACAGAAAAAAACTCTATCACTCAGCATAACTAAAGAGAGTCTTTACTCAGTGGCAATCCTAATCTTCTTGTAATAGTAAATTTTCCTGTAATATTGGAAAATAAATGGGGGAAGGTGAAAGAAAACAAGACATTGTATTTTTCTTCTCCATATCTGCTTAATTTTGGAGAATTAATTTTGTTGAAAATAGTGGTGGGATCCAAGGTACAGCTTTTATCACCGTTTTCAATTCTAGTGATGCTGAGATCCAGAAGTTGGCTAAAATTCATTTCTGGGTTACTGAATGCTTCAAACATACATTTTCATTTTCTCTATACCAAACCAAGGCCAGACTGAATTCTTCAGCCCACTATAGCTGTGAAGATTAAAATGCAAAAGTACTTTTCAGTGATTTCCCCAGCTTGCTCATATATGCCATTGATTTTTTTTTTCTTTCACATTTTGTCTTTCCTGGGAAGCCTGAGACTAAAAAAGTAAATTACACGGACCTGATAATAGTAACTAGGATAGAATTAAGTCTTTTTTCATACACCCCAGTTCAAATGTAGACAGTTCTTCTGAGCAAACTTTTACAGCAGTGGCTGAGGCACAAGCTGGCCCAGGTCTTGTTGGAAGAGAATAAAAGCCACACAGCTTTCCCTAAAAATATACCCTGTACTTAAATCCCTTTGAGCACAGTGGAGCAGCTCCTACATGTAGCATTTTCATTTGCTCCAAGATCCATATGCTACAAGTAGCTGCCTAGTCAAAATGGCTGGGGGACACTGAGTGGATGTGCTGCTAAAGCAATTTTTAAAGTCATGAAACAGAAGCACATGGGAGAGGAAGAACAAGGAACAATCACTTGAATAAGCCATGTACTCCATTTCTATCTGCTGATAATTTGTTGAGTCTGAACCACCACAAATTCCAGCCATTCAACTGGTTTGGTTCCCTGTTTGCTGTAAGGTACAAAAATACACAAAGAAAATTTCTGCTCATAGTCAAGTAATTCGGAGAGCAAGTATGGGATACAATGGACAGTAAAGGAAAGCAGTATGAGAGACAGAAGGTTCCCTGTCACCCCATCATGTTAATACCCTCATATATGTTCTTGAGTGCAGATTAAGTGGGAAAAGTTCTCCAACAGAAGTAAAAAAATAAACACCAGGGACTCTCTAATACTTACTTCTCAGTTTCATTGTTCCATAACTTTCTGAGGAATGGAGAGTTTAAGAAAAATTGAGGCTGGACATTTTTATGTTATCATTTGTAAAACCACATAAAATGATTTAGTTGTCAAAGAATAACTGAATTACATAAATAAAACATTACATAAAAGATATCTCAGTACAATTTATGTGAAGTGAATTTCACAAGGACCAGTCTATTGTAGAAAATTCAACTTATCTCTTCCTGATCCTTTTATTCTATCTAAACATAGAAATTTATGTCAGTTCAAAAAAATCTATTACTGTTTCTCATAACTGAATCCATTATTTTCCCTCCATGATCCATCAGGTAAAAACAAGTGCAATAGACATTTCTAGCAGAGCCTTGAACATAAAAGGCCTCAAGAATAGAATGAGATCTGTTAAACCTATCTTGCTGTGCACTATAACTGGAAATGATAACCTTGAGGTTTAATTTAAAACAAGTCATAGAAAAGACTTCTGACTGTAATTGTTATCTGTCACATAAATAAAATTATTATAAAATGGAAATGGGTTTGTAAAGGTATAGTTTTGCTTGTTGCATTGCCTGTAAGCAAACTGAACTCTGCGAAGGTTCATCACTCTTTGCTGCCTTCTTTCTCCAGTCTTTCAAAATAATGGATCCATTTGACTGCAGAAATATGGAAATAGCTGAAAACAAAGGAATAATTTTCCTTATTACTTTTTATTTCCAGAGCTTTACTGATTCTGCTGCATTTAGTGATTTTTGTCTCTTTTGTTTCCCTTCTAGCCCAAGGAAAAAACCAAAAAATCCAAAATTGGACCTTGTATTAGTGTGGCAGCATTTTCCTGGTGTGGCAGCAGTTTCCAGACAGACAAAATGAGGGAATGAGTGCAAGTGCATGGATGAAGCCAGAAAGAGGAACTGACAGATCTCAGATCAGCACTTGTGGTTTCCAAGCTTGGCCTCCACTGGGTTGTTCATAGTGGCAAAGGGACTCTACCAGGTACCAGATTTAATATAATTAAAATGCAAAAGAAAAATGAAACACCTACTTTTCTGCTTTTCTCTTTATTTTCAATTTGCTACGAAAAGAAAGTGCACTGGTCCCAGGACACATAGCAGTGCAGCAGAAATGGATCTCAGACTTGGAAGACAAAGATTCAGCTCACTTTTTCACCTACAGTAGATTTTGGGGAGGCCAGATGTGCACAGGCTGCCTCAAAGATGAATATAAAATCAATTTACCTGTTGCAGTGCCTATAATGAGACACACCAAAGTGAACCTACCTGCTGCTTTTCAGACAGCACTGCAGGTCTCCCAGTCTGGGCCAGCACGTAGGAGAGGCAGCTGGCAGACTCAGACCCCATGAAGCAGCTGCAGCTGTGCAAGCACGCAAGGAGAGAGCCCAGATAGAGTGGCAGGATGCAACAGCAGGGAAAGGTGCCTGCCAGCAGCAGCCCAGTGTGCCAGGCTGCATCACCTGGAGGCCATCACATGCAAGTGTCTGCTCCTCACACAGCTCAGCTGGGTGCAGCTCACTCACAACTTCTGCTCCTTCCAGCCTAAAGTGGCTCCTGAGGCCGCCCTTGGTAGAGGGAGACTGAAACAGCCGATTGTGGTTTGCAGCAGGTGGATTATTGCACACCCTCCTCAGCAAAGAGTCTCATCTCTGCCAGATTCCTTCACAGCAGCAAACACAGAGAACCTGCCAAAGGTGCTTCAGAGGAGAAATTAAGTTTTGGGGCATTGATTCGTCATCTCAAGGAGCCTCTCTCTTCTTTGACTATAGAAGGAATTAAGGAGACAAGTCAATTTAGCTGGACAAATAGACTTTCTACTCCATAAATGTTGGTTTAGGAATATATTCATTGTACAGGTGGGATTTCTTCAGAACTAATGGTGTCACTTCAGTGGAGTTCTGCAAAATCTTGTTGATTTGCACCCAAGGGCAGAGGCCAGCACAGAGCAGCTTGGACTGGTTGGTGTAATTTGGAATTCTGAAAACCTTCCTATTTCCCTGCTGTCAATTTAATTTTTTTCCTGGCAGCTGGTCTCCTGTGAAATACACACATCTGTGCTGATCTTTTATCAGTAATTTTGGGTGATTTTGCTTTTTTTTTTTTTTGATTGGGCAAACTCAGCTTTTATTTGCAACATTCTTAATGTCATAAGTCTGAAAAATCATGTTAGAAATACTGCCGGAACAGGAAAATCGCTAGTTTGACGCAGAAATCTTTCCACATAACAGCATTCCTATTATTATTACATAAACCCACTCTGTGGGATTTGTTAACCTCATACTGTAACAGTGTTAAACCCAGCTCCTAGCTAGATGAGAGATGCATGGATTGATGGAAGTTTGATCATCGTAAATAACATCTTGTTGAGGCCAGAAGCTAGCACAAGTCTCAAAACAAGCACGGACAGAGAACAGCAGGATGCTTTGCCTGGGAATATCCCAGGCCCTTCCATGCCAATTCTTATCAGATGAGTTTGGCAAAGCCATTTAACCTCTTCTTCCTTCAGAGTGAATGATTAATTTCCAAAATCGCATGGATGTTATGACAGTTAATTAATTACAGCTGTATTATATGTCACAAATTTCATTAGTATAAAGACAGTTAGTAGAGAGAAACACTGCACAAAAACTAAGTTGAACATAGACACAGTGTTGGAAAGCCACTGTGGTGAGATAAAAAGAGAAGAAAAATGATAAATAAGGAAAGAGCTTTTGAATAATGAGTACTTAATATGTGTGTATGAAAGAAACGAGCAGTGTGCTGCCTTCCAAAGGCAGAGGAGGGGGAAAGGAAATTAAAAATTAGAAGCAAGGCAGGCAAACAAGATGAATAGATTTGAAATATAAAATGAAGATAATAATATGGAAAAGATGTAATAAAAACCACCCAGATCCAGAAATGGATCATTCTGATATTAGAAGAAAATGGTAGCACACTTGTATTGACCTCACACTATGTTAACACAATACAGCTCTTAATTCCTGAATAATGTTGTTAAATAATTAACTGATGAGTCATAAGTAAATAATTAAAACATGGTTCTGTAAGCCTCACAACTGAGAATATAAAACTGTCACAGTGATACCAGATTTTAGCAGAACCAATATTGTAGTTAGGGAAAGAGCAAGAAAAAATAACATCTATAGCTACATAGACTGCTAAAAGAAACACCTGGGCCCCACTTCTCCATGGAGCAAAATAACATGGATCATCTATTGCTTACATTTCCAGTATTAAAGTTGAATCTGAAGAAGGTAGAAGAAAGGAGTGCCAGTTACTCTGCAAAATACAAGACCTACCCTGTTGGAGTGGGTTCATGATTTGGGGAAGTGAGATTGAAAAGGCTGTCACTGTAAAACATTGAGACAGTCTGGAGTTCCTGTTAAAACATCTTTTTCCTCCAATAGCTCTGAAGTTAAGAACCGCAAAATAAATCCTCACAGTTCAATGGACAAAAACTCAGTTGACAATAACTCATAGATATTCAACAATCTTAAGAACAAACAGCTTCAGGAACCTAATAATAATTTTGTTTATTCTTGTGAAAGAAGTACAGTAGACAAAATATAAAAAGATCAGCCAGCATCCACAAAACAAAATAATTCCTTTTTTCCCATGAATAGGTCTTTATTTTCAGATATAGCAAAAGCAATGTACTTCAATTCTAAGCAAGGCAATTAATTTGGATTCTGCCAAATCAGAGCCATCACAGTCACAGGATTACTTTTATTATTTTTTGCAATGAAAGGACTCTGGGAGCACAGATCCTGCTGTGCAGAGCCATCACATTCCCTCATGAGAACAAACTGATTAGAATGAAAAATCTAACAGTAAATAATTATTCCAATAAAGAAATGACAAAAAGCTACAATAATTACTTAGCTAGACTAATTTCATTTGTTTGTTCTTGCAACATGTCATTTTAAAATAAATAGAAGACTCTTTATTTTTTAGAAACACCCACCCTCCAGCTTTATGATGCTTTATCTTGCAAACATTTGCCAGCAGCAAAAATTTTAAGAGTCTTTGAAGATCAAGGAAGGGATGAAATGTGCCAGGAATCTTCAGCACCCTCAAATAATGGCCACATCTGGGGATAGGCTGACTCCACAGTCTCCATTAGCCATGTTGGCTTGGACATGTCCTTCAGGAGTATCCTGAGGGTTCGTGTCCCATGGCCTGGGCCTAGGCAAAGGAATAGAGCTCAGTGTTGAAGTAGCACTCCAGCTGCTTGTTGAGGACCTCAAAGGTGGGCCGCTCTTCGGCCTCCGCGCTCCAGCACTGCAGCATCATCTTGTAGAGTGGCGCCGGGCACGTGTCCGGCTGAGGAAGTCTGTACCCATCGTCCAGCATCTGGATCACCTGGTGTCCTGGCACACCTGCAAGCCAAAATGAGTTCACCAGGCTACTCAGGATCTGCTTATGGATGCCATGTGTTCTCTCGCTTCAGCTCAGAATCACCATAGAATGGTTTGGGTTGGAAAGAACATTAAAGGTCACCGAGTTCAAAACCCCTCTCATGAGCAAGGACACCTTCCACTAGACCAGGTTGCTCAAAGCCCCTTCCAGCCTGGCCTTGAACAATTCCAGGGCCTTATCTGTTATTGCTTACCAGGAATTAAAAACCACCTCCAATATTTCCCAACCACCTCACCCTGACTGTGCCAGCTGCAAGGCATCGAAAATAGGTTTGTCTGGGTGTGAAGCTTTTCCTCTACCATTTGGGTTTCTCAAATTTTTTCTGACATCTATTTAGCTTAAATAGCTCCTAAACATCTCTAGCCTCAGTGACTAGAAAATCTCCTAATAAAACCTGACCTGCTGCTGAATTTTCTTCACATTCAAAAGCTTTTTCCAAAAGTCAGCCCTAGGTTTCTTCGAGGGCAGCTGGGCAATGGTGTCCACCCTGCCTCATCACCGCCAGTCATGGAGAAGAAACCATTCCCCTACTTTTCCTGTACCTTTATATACTAAGACTATTGTCCTGTTCCAATGTTTTACTCTCTAAAATAAATCTTGAATTGTGTAAACTGCTTTCCCCTAGAGCTCTGGATGGTGTTTCCTCTGCACATTATCCACTGCCACCACAAATCAACATAACCCCCCCTAACTGATTACTGAGAACAGACTCCTGAAAGTAATGCCAAGTAAGAAAATAGCCATGGCAAAACAGCATTTTGTACTTTCAAGATACAGATAAACTATGCCTTTTCAAAAGGGTAATACTGAATGGATTTTCAGACAATATTCAGAGCCACGGTGTTACATATTTTTTATACTAAAATGATTTATTTATGTGCATGTGTCCATATGCACACACCTATAGTTTATATAAGACTTCAGGATATTTTGCTTTGGTTTTTTTCCTCAGAACAATTTTGCAGGAGGTGAGGGTGGGAATCAAAAAGCAAAATCAATTTTTCCTTTTACAGAAAATATCAGTTTGGGACTCTGTGAAATGTAGTTTATGGCAAATGCACCACCCCTCAGGCCTGTACCTGTGCAACATAACTTTTTTTTTTACTTTAGTCCTTCCCTTGTGTTCTACTCACCAGCATAAAATGAGTCACAGTCAATCATCTCACTGATATCTTGTGTTATTGGAGCCACAGTTCCTTGAGCATTTCTCACAGTGCTAGAAATAGTAGCTGCTCTCAGACTACTATATCTACTTTTGAAGTTGGTAACATTTTATTTTTTAATTATTTAACTCTTGTGATCCTTTCCTTTATGAAGACTTTCCACCACAACAATCAAATGGGAGTGAGGGAGGTAAAAGCACCCTGATTTATTTTTCAGACACCTTCTTCCTGAAATGCTTGTGCAGTGCTTCATACATAATCTATTTTTTCACGAGGTATACTTTAAAAAAAATAAATTTAAGAGGACAGGTTGGGGAATAAAACATCCTTCCTTAATTTCTTCTCTTTTTTCTCATTCCAAGAATTTGCATCTTTGATCTGATGATGAAGGAAAACAGCCAGCTGGCTTAGATGCTTGTGCAGTGCAGGTTGACTCCAGCAAGAAGAAGCTTGAATGTGTGCTAACCACTGCCTTTGCAAAGCTGCCAGGAGGCCTGGGGAAGCCAGAAAGTCTGACCCACTAAATGGACCTCATCTGAACAACCTTCTTCCTCTCTTTAAAGTTTTAACCCTTTAACATACCCATAGTACAGGTATTCAACCTTCTTTTTTTGTGTGTCATTCTGAAATGAAGAAAAAAATTAGATATCATTCTTTAGTTAAAAGTACTTACCATGATAAGGCATCTGCCCATAGGTGACTATTTCAAACAGAAGTATCCCAAATGACCAGACATCTGATTTAATGCTGAATCTGTTGTAGCGGATTGCCTCCGGGGCTGTCCATTTCACTGGGAGTTTTGTTTCAGTCCTAGCTTCATATACTTTTTCATTTTCTACCTATCATGGGTAAAACAAAGCAAGCCTGGTTTCAGATCTGCTTCAGCAAAGCACTTAAGCATCTGACTAAATTCAGCATGTGCTTAATCTTATCATCTTTTATCCAAACTCTTGTTCTTCATGTAAGTACCCATTTTCTGAAGGCTGACATTGGATTCAGCTTTGCAGTTGAAAAATGTGGAGGCTTCATCAGAGGCTTTTTCTAAAGCAAGTATCATTTCAAGCCAGCACACAGCATTGGAGTGGCTCCTGATTAATTAATTATGACTTGCTACTGTGAATTTGGGACCTGGCGTGCAAGATTTCAAAAGTCTGTCAGGAGTGGCAGTGTAAGCATCCTGCTGACACTAGAGACCAAATGTCTCCACGTCTGGTCTACAGCAAATAAAGAAGGCAAGAGCTAATGAATTTCAGAACCTTTCTTCTGTGTTTTATTGTGGTGCTGAAGGGCCACTGACTTTGATAACAGTCACTTAAACAGGTTTTTGGGTAAGAAAGAATAAACCCTGACTGATTCAAATTAACATATTCGCTTCCAGTGAGCTAATTAATGTAAAGTGTAGGTGGAAGACAAAAAAATTGTTAAGTCACAAATTTGTAGAATCATGCCCTTAAAGGTTTATCACACAGACATCTAAATTTTGTGAACATTTCTTCTCTCTTTAATTCCTGCATGTAATTTAGTGTACACAAGTCACCCTTAAGCCTCAGTCAAGTTTTTCACATGCAAATCCAGACATACGTGTAGCAGGTTTTGCTTCTTTGATATACAAAACTATTCTGAAATACAGAATGTGTGTTTTCCAGCTGCAATGCTCTATAGTTTTGAAAATATTGGTTGTTATTGGTTTGTATCTCTATACTTATACAGTTGGCATCTAGACCATAACTCGTCTTTAGAAACAAGAAATTATTTCATTACACTAAATGACACATGTAAAAATACAGATTTCATTTCTTACACTTAATCCTTTATACGTGACTAAGTTAGTGTTTTGGCTTTGGAGACAAAATATTCCTAAGAAAGTCTGCCCAAATAACTCTATGAGTATTTTAGTAAAGTTCAGTTTTAACAAGAAATGTCAACAGCTGTAAATTATTACCCTTTCTAGTGAGGACAGAAGCGAAATATCCATTATGAGCAATGTTCATTTAAAAATATATATATTTTTATGTTAAGGAACTTGAAATATGAACTTATGCATATTTCAAAGAATCAAAATTAAATAAGAATTTTCCAAGTCCCTTGATGGCTTTGTTAAGCCATTATTCTATACTTCAGTATGTAATAAATCAAATTTTGTTATGAACTTCAAATTCTGCTGCTTGAATGGAAAAACAAAATGAGAAGCAGAAGACTTTTTTCTCTGTTTTCCCTTTCCCTTTTCCTGTTTTCCGTTCCTATCAAATACAGATTTCACTATTGAAAACCATAAATTATGGCAAAACAAATCTTTCCAACACTGATTAAATAATTTCCAGAGGTAGGAAATCTAATTTATAAACCACAGCTCTTTCATAAGGAGACTTTTGCTCAGTGATATTTTGCATTCTCTGCCTTCAAGGACTAGAGGAAAAAAAAACAAATTGGTGCAGTGGCAAAGAATTTGTGATTGCATCAGATTTAAAGCTCTGAGAGCTCACTTTATGAAATTTGCTGTTAGCTGTGGAGAGGAATAAGGTCCTTTTATGATTACTACCTGTGATCACAAGCATCATGGAGGTAGTGGGGAAGTGAACAAGGAGAGAATATATGTCAATACATTTTTATATCCTTGCCTTACAGGCCCAAGTGTATAATCTTTCCATCATTCCTCTCCATGTTGCAGAGACTGTGGATAAAGCTTGTCCAGCAAAGGGTTTTGCTTGCCAGGATCCTTACTGGGTGGCTGGGCAGGAAGCAGAGACGAGGATTCTTCAAACTTATACAAAGGAACAGGACAACATGTAACATTGCATGGGATAATGAAGGTAGAATATACAAGTGAATGTGTTATAGGTTCTTTTCTCCCTGGGCTTGCCTTTGTCTAAATCCATCAGTTCAGGGCTACAATTAGTTCTTTAGTTGGCCTCTTCCACCTTGTTCTCCCGAGTTAAAATCAGGGACAACCTCTCACAACCCACCTTAAAAACTCTTGCAAGTCCAAAGTCTGCCACTTTGTAAACATTGTGTTCACCAACAAGAACATTCCTGGCTGCCAGATCCCGATGGATGTAGTTCTGAGATTCAAGGTATGCCATCCCAGAAGCCACCTGAGCAGCCATGTCTACTTGATGTGTCAGGGAGATTTGAAAGCCCCCATCATCTGTTTAAAAAGGAGATGACAAGAACAACATAAGAACAAGAACAAGATGTCGATTTCAGACAACTGAAAACCTGATTGGTTCAAAAAGCCAACACAAATAAACCAAACCATGCAATACAATAAAGTAACATCCCAGCTAAATGGCAGGGATTAGTGAATGACATTACATATTTGACAATAACTGAATGACAATACTTGTCCTATCTTCTCTAAAAGAGTAGATACTAAATGCAGGAGTTAATCTAGGCCAGGAAGGAGCTGCTGACACAGTCCAAAGAGAAAATCTTTGATCCACTGATAGTAACATAGTATGTACCTTTCTGACAGGTTCATAAAACTGTTCCAAACCGTGAGTAAGAGTTAATGTCAATACCCAGTGGCTGTAGCCAGAGCTGACTAAAGATGGAAAAGCACAGAATTATCCTTGTTCCCTGTTCTCCAATGATTCTGACTAGGAAAAATACCATCTGCTGTCAAGTATAACTCATTTTCACTTTCCAGTCCACTTGACTGCTTCACGCTGTTATCTCTCTTGTCACTACTTAACCGTAGGACTCCTTGAGATGCTTTCAAGCTGCCTGATTCTCCAGTAGAACTTTTTGAAGCAATGTGCATGTCATTCCCACCACACTAAGATAAGCAAATTCCAGAAACTGAGATTTGGCAATCAAAGATCATTGTTCAAACAATGCAGTAGAAGAACCTTGAGCTGAGCAACTTGCCTCCACAAATGAAGGAAAGTCTTAGGCCATAAAAAACTGCAGCCAAAAATTGTAAGAGAGGTAACAAAAAAAAATAAATAAATTCATTGGGGTATAACATGTCAGAGTAAAAATTCAGGGCCTTTGTGGCATTTTGGGGACAGCTAACCAACCTTCTCAATGCAAAGAATTTAAATCAGGAGGTAATCCATGGTTTATCAGATCAGTGTTACATTCAAGGACCACTGTCACCCAGTCCCAAATGGTGCAGCACTGGAGCATGGCTTTCTGCCTCTGTAGCCTCTAACACTCAAAACCGTTTCAATTTTCTGTGTCAGAACCTTAATATCAAAAGCTGAATCCTTGCTGCTAGGCTTATTGGCAGCTCTTTGTCATCAGGTTGGTGACTTTTACTTACTGCCTCTGTATTAGAGAAATAAAACTTTTGTAGCTGGCAGTTTTCTCTCATTTTTTTTTAACTGATTTGCAGTGATACTGTGTCTTAGCATCGTTTTAAATAGCCTCCTCCAGTTCTGGCATTTTATTTGATGTAACCTTGTGATCCCACCTTATGAAGAGTGTGCAATGCCATTGTTTACTAATCTATTCTGCAGTCTCCAGGCCTTGAATTTCCTGCTTATCTGGATGCTTTGACATAATTAGGCAAAAAAAAAATAAAAAAAATTGTCCTGTATGTGTCTTACTCTACATCCTTTTTGAGGCTAAACTCATTGCCATGATAAACCAGCACTAAGATTATTGACTTCTATTGTAAAATATCTTTTCCTCTCCTATACATATGGTTTAATGCTGCCTGGAAATTTAAAAGAGAGAGGGACAAAAATGTGTGAAAATCCACAGTCCGCAGAATAATACAACACTGAAGATTTTCAGCTCTGATAACCAGCAGGCATGAACATTTATTATTCATCTTGCTAGACAAGGATATAAATCCGCAAATGATGCTCATGTTGTATTTAATCAGAAAATAACTATATGTTTTCAAGCACTTTGTATTAGTACTAGGGTTTTGGAAGCTAGCCTTTGTCAATCAGCTTTAAATATTCTCTTTGACACTACTTCATCTGCATGTGTTGTGAGCTACCTCCTGGTGAGAGCAGATAAGGATACCAACAAAGCTGAGCACAGGTTTGTCACTGGTCTGCTGATGCTCCAGGACAGCCTGACTTAACCTTGCTCCAAGAGGCAAAATAAGGCAATGCCAGAGGAAAAAGGGTTGACTCATCAGCCGCGTCTTTAATGTACTGATTCAGTGCAGAATAGGAGTTAGAACTGCTAAACCCTCCCTGTTTTATTCCCTGCAGGACACCCAGGTGCACCATGCCAAAGGACACGGATGAGAGCCACCTCTAACGCTGGAGTGGCAGCTGAAAGACCATTTCTTTCATTAGAGCCCGTTTGGAATACCAGTCTGCCTGTAGCCTGTGGGCTGAGGGAGGGGAAGAGTTGCCCTGGCTCCTGCAATATTTCTTGATCTCTCTCTGTAAGCTGCCCGTGCACTGCAGCTGTTCTGGAGCTAAAGGGAAAGCTTTAATGAGGAGCCTCAGCTGACCAGAAGCTACAATTTGTGCACAAAGACAGAAGATGAAATCTCAGGTCTCTTTGGGATCTGAGGTATAAATCATGTATGTCTGTCTCATAAAGCTTTCTGACTACATCTCCAAAACTCCAGGCTGGGCCAGACAGAGTATACAAGTTCAAGATCACTTCTCTGGACCAGGTATCCCCGTACCTCACCATCCCCATAGTGAAGAATTTCTAAGAATTACCTTATGTAAACCTACCATCTTTCAGTACAAAGCCATTCCCCTTTGTCCTATCACTACCTGGCCTTGTAAAAAATCCCTCTCCAGCTCTTTTGTAGGCTCCCTTTAGATACTGGAAGGCTGCTCTAAGCATATATCTAGCTAGTTAGCTAGATATAGATATATAAATATGTTTATATAACTTCCACACTGAAAATCAGGCACTACTGCTGAATTCATAAAATCTTCTCATGGATTATTCTTTACTGATAAAGAAAATGTAGCACCTCCATGTCCTTTTTTACTAATATTTTTTGACAAAACCCTCAACCTCATATGAAAAATTTATTAGAGAAAATATTAAAGAAGTCTTGGGGTCTGAACCCTGTTCTAAGCAATCTATCACAATCACTCATATAGAAAAGACATGAAGATATTCTCATTGACAGATATCTGACAATAAAAATAGATAAAAATAAATAAGTGGCACTTTCTCCAGTGAGGACATTGCCTCCACAATAATTCAATGAACTTCAAGACTGCATACCTGCCAGAACAAGTCCCAGGTCCATCAGAATTGATAAAAGCACTCATACATTTATGACAATTTCATTCACTTCCAATAACAAAGAAAAGTTTCCAGGTGCATTTTTCTCACACTGGTGGCAGCTCAATAACTCTGCATAGCAGTGTTCATCAAGAGCTCTCCCAAAGTACATTCACAGTGTGCACAGGGAATTCACATGTCCATCATTATTAAGTAGCTGTCATTATGGGGAAACATGATAGTAACTGTGAATAAAATATGAGGGACTTTTCAAGCTGGAAAAGCATACCATGCAGTTCTAGGATGGGAATAGGAACAAAGAATATCTCTGGACTTTCCTCCACTCTAGGTTGCCCTATTTACCCATCATGCACACAGAGACAGAAGCCTTCTGGAAATATTTTCCTGTTACCTGCAGAGGCTGAATCTCAAGAAAACTTATCAGGAGCTGTGCACTCCAGCTGATATAGATCACTTCCAGTCACAGAGCTCTATACAGGCTTCAAATCTCTTTCCTTATTAGTCTCACTGACAGCAATGAGTTTTCTCTGACCACAATACCTATCAAAACACTTGGACCTCTGCCTCCACCTCTTAACTCTGTGCCCTTCCCTGTACATTGGCCATCAGACAAGGAGGGATGCCACTAGGCTGGGTTTCAGCTGGACATTTTTATGGATATTTTGAAGGCTGCCTGGAAATCAGCTGACTTTCCACAGCCTCTGATGAAGAGCTACAGGAGTGAGCACTTAGGCGAGGAGCAGGGTGCTGTGCAAATGCTAGCAACTGATCCATACACACACACAGGCTGCAGCACTGGTGTGCTCTGGATGTGTTTTCTATATGAACACTAAAGGCCAATTTTCACCTCTGCAGTAGCTGTGACTCATCCTGGCTTTCTCAGAGCTATTTCTCCAGTGCAACAAATGTTTCCATGCACAGCAATCATTTCCTCATGTGCCAGGCTCTTTCAATCAGGTGAGCTGCAATCTGTGCACAAAGCCACTAAAGATGAGAATTTAAAGGAAATTTGTGCCTTGCTATCTCTGGCCAGCCAATGCCTACAAAACTGTGGATGATCTGGCCCAAGGTCATGGCAAACCCACTCTGGGCAGCTCCTGGTAGGACTTTGTGTAAGAGATTTCTTTAGCTGTAATTGTGCATGGACAGACCCTCATTTAGAAATGGTTCCACAGAGAAGATGGGGGAAGGCATGTGTCATGGTAATTGCTGTCTGTGGTATTACACAAGGCTTTGCTTTATGGGCTGGAAACAGAGAAGAAATTCAGCATGACAGCCATGGCAAACATTTTGTCTTCAAGAAATCATTACAGCTTTAAAGACATTTAGCATCTCATAGACATCTGCTAAACTGAAAATGGGTAACAACACTAGAATCAAGCATTTCTCAATAACAGGAGTGAACTTAAAAGTGCAATCATTATGCTAGTCTGTTCCCGGCTGTACAATTTTATTTTTAATTATTATTTGCCTTCAAAAGAGCGCTTTGAAGTGCTGCTGACATAAAAGCCCTGATGAGATAGGCAAGGGACAAATTTGTAGTGAAAAGCTATCCCTGACTAGTAATAGTTTTCAAAGCTGTTAAGTACATTTTATGGAAGTGCCTCTATTTCATGTCGAATATGATGACCTATCCTTCTGGATACTTATGTTTTTATTCCTTTGTGTATGTTCCCATCTACTCATAGAACTGGATTAAAAAATATGGGCCATTATAAGGCAAGAATCAAACTCTGAATGTGAGTCTTTCCTAGTTCTCAAATATTTTAGCATGTCAAAAATTCATAAACCCTTCTTTCTGCTTTTCTCATCCCCACACATGACAAATAATTCAGCTTTTACATTAAACCAGGGTGCTGTACTTCTGTCTTTTATGTTAGTGCATTTACTAAACTGCAGAACTCTTAAAATGAGTTTAGAGTCATTTGCTTACTTTTAAGGTATTCTAGAAGACTTCCATATCTCATCAGCTCAGTAATAATAAAAATTGGATCCTCCAAAGTGCAGACAGCATAAAGTTGTATAAGCTTTGGATGTCTCAAGTTCTTCATTATTTGTGCTTCCCTCAGAAAGTCTTTTGGATCCATTGAACCTGAAACAACAGCATATTACAAAACATAAGCTGAGGTTATTAAAGGGCTTTCTCCCAGCTTGGCAATCTTAAGGGTGTAACTGATATTGTTTTCTGTCTTTGAAAGTACATTAGCATCTCAAGTCTTCACAGTTCCCACAGAAAACAGACAGTGCAGCTGAAACAAACAGTTAATGAGTGAAACTTGCCAGTAGCGTAGGGACAGAGAACATATGTGTCCCAGCCACCAGAATTATAAAGGCTAAAATCAACCACCCCCTGGCCTCCCCCAAACAGGAAAAAAAAGTGAGGCTAGAATGTTAAGGGATACATTTTAGACAAACAACTGGTTAACAAAAGAACCAGAAACTTAGGTGAGAGTATCTAGGTAATGGACATAAAATATCTGAGAGAAAACTAGTGCTGTAATAAAAATTAGTTGCAAAAATTTGTTCTGCTTTTTATATATTTATATATTTAATATTTTATATATTTTTATATTTGTTATATTTTCAGCTTCACCAATCAAAGCCTGAAAGCACTGAAATCAGTTTGGCATATGCAGAGATATGTGCATTTTATATATACGAAAACAAATAGCTATTTATAATGATCATGCAATAGCAACCTTATCAGAAATACCAATATATGCACAGATGTAACTTTAATTTTACAATCCCTTAAATACCAAAGTGTCTCAACAGCAAATGATGCCAACTTTTTAAGTGTTATATAATATCATAACATCTCTAGTTCTATTCATATACATAGTGAACCAATGAGAAACTCTGTCAAAGAGGCAATCAGAAATGGCAGAGGAAGCTAAAGTCATGGCAAATGTAGGACTAAAGCTCATAAGTCCTGTATAGGGCATAGGTTAGGAAAACATGCACAAATAAAGAAGCAAAGCTTTCTAGATGAATGATCCAGTAGTGATCAGATATTGTCAGATGCTTGAGGAAGTTGGTGAATATCATCTCCTTCAAAATGCTTGTACAAACAAATGTGCAATCATTCAACTGCTCAAATGTCTCCTTCCTCCCAAATCAAAATACTTCAATTAAGAAAATATTATGGTTAAGACTGGGGAGGAAAACATCTAGTTATCCATGTTATTCTGCTCTATGTCGTGTTTAAAAATAAACTCATCTTACTCAGTAAGCAGACTAAGTAATTTGAGAAGGCAAGGCTGCAAGAGTAATGACTTCATGTGGTTTTTTGGGTTTTTTTAATATTAGGTAACCTACAAGGTTCATTTGGGAGTTTGACTCTGTTCCAAATATTGATGTTGAAATTAAGTGAAATTCTTGGAGGATATTAAATGGCTCAGCAGTAAAATTCCAACAGAAAATTTGTTCTACAAAAAGGACTAGAAAATCAGCCTGTTCACCCAACACCTACCTTGAATGTTACACCCTGAAAAGTGCCCCCAACCTATTTCCCAAAATGTAGTAATGATGTGTGATTTCACATTCTCACATCAATACAAGAGGAATGATTCAGAAATACTCCTGACATAGACTTTCTGAAAAAAGAGCCACTTGACATTGCTACTTGGGAGAACAAAGATTACATTGCAAGGAACACATACTCCTCACTTCTGTTTCCTCATACTTCCCTTGGCAATCCCATATTGCCCAATTTAGCAAGACTTTATAGGATGCCATTAGGAGGAATGGTCAAAGTTTATGGATTTCCACGCCATAAATAAATGGCAAGCAGCCCATAATACATCTCCTCAACAGGTACAAGCTATACTCATTTTCTTCAGTCATTGTCACAGGAAAGTGGGGGCCTGCACAAAGAGTAAATGATCACACCTGCTCTGGATAAAACAGAGATTATGACAGAGAGAAAACCCAAAATGTCTGTAATGCTTACTCTGTGTCCTTTTCTTGTTTAGAGCAGCACAACCTTTACATATTTACTTGAACTTTCCACCAATTCTAAATTTAAAAAAAATGTACGTTGATTTAAAATTTTGCCCCATTTGCTTACTTTCAAGATATATGCATTGTTATAAAAATCAACCCAAAATCTACAGAGAAGCTGCATGGTGTGAAGCATTCTGTCTTCAAAAGCAAATGCATCAGTGTGACTAATGATTTAGCATCAATGCCAAAATTTGACATGTTGATCCTAAAAAGGATAAACTACTTGCTCGCTTAGGTTCTACCAAATCATGGACCCTCTGTGGATCATTATACAGGATTTCTTCACACCATAGAATTTGACAGTCTGATTTGTTCCCACCATCAAAGTTTGCCTACAAGGAATTTCTCAGTTTAATCATGCTATAAACTTCTTCCAACAAACTGAAACCAAGCAACATATTTTTCACATATGACAACTTCCAATATATTGATCAAGAAGGAATTATTCCATTAGCTGAATAGCTGCAAATCCTTTTCTACGCTGTAAAAGCAAATAATAGTGACAATAATGATAACAAACCAGAAAAAGATCAATAAGTATTTCCTGCATATTTTAAAGAGCATATGTAACCTTCAGTTTTACTTAGTTTATAGCTTTAAATAGCACAAGTAGCAGACAGTGGCCCAACCCCCCACAGCCCTTAATAAGGAGATTGGATGCCAACTGAAAAAAATTTAAAAGGGTCTTTATGAGTGTTCTGCCTAAGATTAGGTTTCAGCAACTGAATAAGCAAATTAAAAACTGCCTCTAAAAGCAACCAAACATGCTTGTTACAAATTAGTTGGATAAAGCTTGTCACAATAGTGGCAAAGAATTTACAGTACATCCACTTGAGGAAGGGAAAACGTGCCACATGGAGTTTCAAATAACAGAGAGGGATTTAGCTTGTTGTCAAATATGTGTGTTTTTAATGAAATATACATTTTCACCTGTAAGTGGCAAACACAGGAGAAAGAGCAGGTTACTGTAAGTAGAAACCATTTGGTCATAAAACAGTTAACATAAGCCTTTACTGAAACAAGTAGAGACTTTCTTTTTCTTTTGTGTGTGTAAGATACCAGTTTGCGAGTAGATTTATCAGGACCTGAAGAAAATACAGTCATGATCATCTGTTTTTTGAATGAAAAATATTTTTATGAATGTCAAACTCATTCTAAAGAACAAAAGGTTGGAATATCTTTCTTTGAGATGTTCTATGTTGCGCTGCTTTGCCAGGAATCACTTCTAACTTAAGCCTACTTAAAACAGATGTATCAGTTCTGATTAAATTCTCTCTGAAAATATTTTGTTCTAGATCTGAAGAAGCTTCACATTCTGAGACAAACACTGATAACCTGCAAATGGGTTAGAGAGGAAGATCAGTTATTTTCCAGATTCCACTGGCCTAAATGTAAATGGCCCTTAAATATTTGATAAACCTTTTGATAGACAAGACCCTTTGTTTGCAACTTTTTAATAAACCTTCCCAAATTTTTTCAAAGTACCCTTGTATTTCAGAGGAACCTAGTCCCCAAAGTAAAGTTTATAGAAAATTAATTTATATGGAGACTGCATTAAGCATATAACTATGATCTTCTGAAGAACTTTATGAGTAATGAAGACATAACATTTAAAAACTAAGTATTTGGTAGCACAAGAGACTAAAATAGCTTATCCACATTAACAGATGAATAATATATGTTTCTGGATGTTCTCAAGCAGCTTTGCCACCATATAGAAGTAAACTAGCAAGTCAGTGTAAGGCCACATACTGAATTAAATAGAATAAAAAAAGATTTTTTTTCCAGGGGAAATTGGGGTACTTCCTTGAGTGCAAAGCTTTTTACATTTCATACATATTAAAGAGATGACAAATTAAAGAACTGAAAATGTTATTAAAAACTCCACTGACAGTACCAACCCAGACACTATTTTGGGAAAGCCTCCTGAAAAAAAAATCTTGCTTGGACAGTTTCCATGCAGAGAGAAGCTCGGGGGATACTTTACAATGTGATAATGACAAATGTATCCATCAGCTTCAACAGGCATAAGGAACTTTATCAGATACAATTAATTGGTGATGATAGATGTCTGCTTCACATGCTGACAGCTGGAGAAGCAAGCTAGCCCAGACAATAGGTTCTAGAAAATCCATCACACTCAACATAGGACAAAGTGCAAATCCCTGCTGCAATGATTTCCACTTAAACAGGAAAAGAAAAAACAAAACAGTGTCTCAGTGAGGAAATAAAAACAGAAATGTGAAATGACATGTTCAGGGACCTGCATCAAGACAGTGCTGAGCAGAGCCAAAACCAGAAATAGCAACTGTTGGTTTCTAGATTGTTTTCCTATCTACTGATCCCTGCACCTCTTTGAAAACAGTGGGTCAAACAGCTCAAAAGTCAGAGATGCTCCTTAGGGCAAGATATTCTTATGTTTTTTTCTTTCATTCACACATTCATGGCTATGGTTGTGGCTGGTAAAATGTCAAAGATGCCTCCAAAGCAGAGACAAGCAATCCAGGGGACAAATAAGAGAATTATCTGAATGAAAACATCACATTACTACTGCTTTTTATTTATAGTCATACTGATCAACAGATTGTAAAAGGAATAAGGAGAGGTAATGAGCAAGATATTGATAATGATATTTGAGAACAAAGAGTGGAATAATCTCAGGGAATTTCAGTTGTTGTAATTGTGCTGGAGGGACAATAGGTGGACTGTGTGCAAATTGTTGACTTTGGTTTTGTGATTATGGTGTTTTGTTTTTGGTGTGGAGGATTCTTTTTTTTTATGTTAATGAAGTTTGTGAATGGGGAATATTCCACCAGTTCTGGAGCAGTCTGCCCCTGGAGGACTGCATCCCATGGAAGAGACCCCCATTGGGGCAGTTTGTGAAGAGCTGCAGCCCAGAGGTAGAACACAAAGCGGGGAAGACTGAGGAGGACTCTCCTGTGAGAGGGACAACTTGCTGGAGCAGAGGGGAGAATGTGAGGAGCCCTTCCTCTGAGGCAGAAGGAGCATCAGAGCCAACTTGTGATGCATTAACCACAACCCTCATTCCTTGTCAAGTTGCACCACAGTGAAGGAGGAGGTAGAGTGTTCAGGAGTGAAGTTAAACCCATGAGGAAGGCAGGAGGAAGGAAGCTGTTTTAGGATTTTTGGATTCCTGGAATCCAGACTTTACAATCAATATGAAGAAATGTGCTTTAATAGCATGCTATTTTCTCATTGTAATCTTCATTTTTACTCTAGAATATGTTTTATCTGATATGTGAGTGCATATTTTTCCTGCTAATTATTAAAAACCTTGATATATCTGAGATGCCAGATACTGAAAAAAGAGGGAAAATGTTGCTAATATGCTCCAAATTGGAATGGAAGTGGACTTTGAGTACCTTAATCGCTCACAAGTCAGGAATCACACATTTGCATCAAGGGAAAAGGGACTTTGGGGAAAACTCATTACTGCCATCTCACCAGGATTCTGGGAAATTAACTTTTCCTATATGTTAGAAGGTCATAGGCTCATAGAATCATAGACTCATTAAGGCTGGAAAAGATCTATGAGATCATTGAGTCCAACCATTCACTCAGCACTGCCATGTTCCCCACTAAACCTTGACCCCAAGCACCACATCCATATGTCTTCTGAGCCCTTCCAGGCATGACAATTCCATCAGTTCCCCAGGCAGCCTGTTCCAGCTTGACAACCCTTTGCATGAAAAAAGGATTCATGATATCCAGTCTAAGCCTCCCCTGGCACAATTTGGGGTTGTTTCCTCATCTCCTATTGCTTGTTACCTGGAGAAAACACCAATCCTCACCTCACTACAACATCCTCTCTGGCAGTTGTAGAGAGTGATAAGATCTTCCCTGAGCCTCCCTTTTCCAGACTAAACAACCCACATTCCCTCAGGCACTCCTCATAGGATTTACCCTTCAGACCCTTCTCCAGATCCCTTGCCCTTCTCTGGACACACTCCAGCACCTCCACGTTAATTTTCTACTGAGATGTCCAGAACTGGACAGGGGATTCGAGGCGTGGCCTCACCAGCACCGAGCACAGAGGGACAATCACTGCCCTGGGCCCTGTGGCCACACTGTTGCTGATACAGGCCAGGATGCCTTTGGCATTATTGGTTTTAAGCCCTTTAGTAGCCATAGCTAGAGATTAGTTTAAACCCAGAAAAAAATTGTTTGAGAAATGAGAAAGATACTATATAACAAGAAATTGCATTTAGCCCTTCTAAAGACAACTGAAAATCGGTTTTACCCATGCTGTGTTTGCCTCCAGAATGGAAAGAAAAATTAATACATTCAAATAGGCATTTATTTTATTACAAGAAGGCATAGCAAGTGTTAAAGAGAAGACATCAGGCAAATTCAAATGTGAGATTAGGCACACATTCTTACAGTGCCTTCATTTTAGGACTAGAGGACTTCTCATTATTGTGTAGTCAAGAACAAGCTGTGTTTTGATTAAACATAAATGCTAATCTCAGCAGAGGGATGATGTGTAATGGCATATAACAACAAAGTATTCCAATTATATATGGTCTAGAACAGAAGTACACTGCAAAACAATGCTCAACAGAAAAACTAACAGAAATCCTTTCTGTCCTTCAGGCCTATAAATCCATGACATTCTGATTGCATTATGCTCTTCTCCATTGCTCACTATGTGATTACCCTTGATCAACCTGCTCCTGCTTGGTAATAAGAGCATTGTTCCATTTCACAATTTCTCTGGTGGTAAAGCCTTTTTAGCAGAACCCTTTCCATCTCAGCCCCTCACATTTGCCAGATCACTTTGAGTTTAAGACACTCCTCTGTTTTTCTGATGACTTGCTTGTCCAGAGAGTCTATAATGTAAAACAGCTTAGTGAAAAGTCTGTAGTTTAAAATATGCCCCCTCCTGTCCCAGTGTAAAGACAAGTGATTTATATCTTTGAGCCAAGCAACAGGAGAGGCTCATTTTACAGTGTCTTACACTTGAAGCCTGAAACATTGCTTATGTGACTATTGGAAGCTTCAGTCATCAACACAATGCCTGTTTCTTGATTACCATTAACTATTATGTTTTCCATTCATTTATCAACTTTATTTTATGGTGAATGAAATTACCAACCCTACCCTTTGCTGAAATTTTATTAGTACCAAGGTAAACATTCATTACTCAGATTAGGGTGAGGGTATTGTGGTTTGTCTTTAATCAATGAAGCGTTATTCCTCATGAGTAACAACGAGAACAAGCTATGGAAAACCAATGTCCTGATTACTGTAAGTTACTCCAAATGCCTTCCACTATACAGTGAAAAATACTGTACAGAAGAGGATAATTCCCTGGAGAAGTAAAACTACAAGGTTAAATGCTTACATTTGTGACTGTTTGAACTATTTTTGTAGAATGAGATAGTTCACAAAGTATAGTGATAAGAAATTCAACATTAACTACATAATTTATCAAGACAGCTTTGGGAATCAAGTGTTCATTATGAGCAAGATTGTGTGCAACACATGATTTCCTTATCACTGTGTTAGGTCACAAACTGCTATCCAAGCACTGCATCCAGGTGGGGCTTCTGTCTGCCCTAACTCAATACAACCCACCATGAAATCACTGCTGTTAACCATGGCAAGACTCAGACTAGAGTGGAAAAAACAGAGAGAAAAAGTATTGATTAATCAAGCCCTTTTTCCTAGGGCAGCTATGATACTACAAAAAGAATCACAATTGAAGGAGTTTCTTCCATTATGCTGTGCTAGTCTATATGTGATAACAAATTTGCAGTGAGTCATCTGCTTATTCCAGTGAAAAAGAGATTTCAAGCTGGTTTCTGTTTGCTGAGTCACTAGGGAGATGCACCTGTTCACTGAAAAAAAGTATCGTCTCTCATATGAATTATAGAAGGTCTTTAGTAGGAGCAGGTTTTATATTTTCAGTTAAGCAGAGAAAACAAGAAAAGGTGCTTATTTTCTTTCAGTTTGCATGTCCCAAAACACAAAAGGTATCCTGATAGAAGAGAACCTTAAAACGTATGCACAAATTCCTCCCTGTTCAGTAGACCATTCAAGCAGTGCTCAAACATATTGATGTTATTCTGAATCAAAGGTCTGAATCTGTTCTGCTTCCTGAATCAGGTTCATTAGTGGTCAACACAAGCTTTTTCAATTAACTACAGCTCATGTTGTTATCTCTTTTTAAAATAACATGTATATTATCCAGGCTACCTTTCTTATCTATGTGGTTCTTGCCATCTGCTGGTAGATATTTTGTGTTGTCATTTGAAAATGCACAAATTACTTGAAGTTAATGAAACATAATTAAGAAAAATGCTAAAAGCTGTATTAGTCACAATCTTATATTACGTGCAAATAGTGGGCATAAATTTTGTGTATCAAAAACTTTGAAAAATTTTATTCAAGCAATACTAGGATTAAATCACTCCTCAAGTACAAATTTAGCACAGTAAGTATTCAATATTACCAAAGAAATCACTGTAATATAGCACCTAATCACTAGAAAAATCCTACAGATGACAAACTGCTAGTAAATCAATTACTTCACCTACAGATTATTCAATCTAGAGTAACTCATTTCCATACAAACAATACTGTAAAAAATAGGTACAACCCTTGTTGTGGCTGCCTTTTTATGTGACACAGATGTTGAATTAATTCAGCTCATCTAGAAACAGAAAACTGTATAAAATTCTAATTCAAAATACCAAAGACTATCTGGACCTAGATCTTTACTAATCTTCATGTCTAGGTGTAATGATTTTAAGAATGAGTGTATATACAGATACAGGCTGTCTTTGCTGTAGCATTTAAAAAGTAAAGGAGCACTCTTGCTAATATTTCATATTATTAACATTTAAGAATAATCCAAGTACCTGGTTTTAATGTTTTGATTGCCACAGGGATGGTATTATTCCACAGTCCTTCCCATACTTCACCAAACTGGCCAGATCCTAATTTTTTCACCAGTTTCAGAGATTGTCGGTCTATCTCCCAGTGATCGACAGTTTTGTAAGACAAATCAAAAGTAGCAGGCGTTTGTATCTGATAAAAGAAAATAAATAATATGATAATTGAGACTGTAATATTTTTTAACAACATATACAAATCATTGTTAACTATGACATGTAAAGCTGGAACAGATATAAATAATGTTTCCTTAGAGTATACACATGCGATGAAGTGAGCTGAGATCATAAATACAACCCTCATACTGGGTGCTCTTTGTTAGAAATAAGAAATATCCTAAAGAAAATATCCTGACATTAAAAGCAAAAATTAGAAGTCATCCCTCTAGCAAGCTTTTCGAACAGTGACATATTGTTTGCCAGTACCTTGTGGTTTTGTCTCAATAATTACTTACAGACAGCTAGAGTTATGAAGTTTTTCATCTTCATATGTATTTATAAAAAGGTATTCATAAATAATGATTTGGCATATTTCCCCCCCCCCCCCAGACACTTGGTGATTTTTTTGGTGTGGTACTTTATTATTAATTTGTCAACCTCAAGAATGAAACTGTAACACTACCCAGAACTTCCTGAAAACAAGCAGATCATTAACATTCTGAAATGGTAGAAGCAGATATAGGATCAACACTTTCTGACAGATATCTGATGAGTTAGCTCACAAAAAAATACTTTGCACAGTGTAGCATCCACTCCTTACCTTTAGGCACGGCTGTCTGAGCAACACGCAGAGGCCATCACTGTCCTTGCTATAATAGTCAACCAACTGATTCAGAGTTTTGAAAGTTTTCCTTTTGCTCAGGAAAAAGCTTCCATCCGTCTTTTTGATCCTGTAGTGCTTCACAGATGTACCGTCAAAAACTAAAAAGATTTAAATATATTAAATGCTCAGGAATTATTGAGGTGGTACAGTATAATTTATATCCAAACCATCACAATGTTTCTAAATATATTTATGAGGACCTTAAAATAAATTATCTTAGTTCCAAATATGGCAACTATAAAAAGCCTCTTTCAAACCAAAGCCCATTATTCAGATAGCTAAATGCAGCTTGCCTATGGTCTTCAGCTATTCAGATTTGGAGATTCTCCACTGTAAGAACTGATGTAGAAGTACATAAATAAATCTTCTGTGAGCCAGCTTGTGTTTCCCATCTTTGAAGACACCAAAACCAGCCAAAAGGATCTAATTGACAGCAATAATTTAGCCAGTTTTTAATATTTCTTTTATCGTCCCTTATTTTAGTATTAACTAAAGCTGCTGGGTTGGCAGGCATTTTAGAGGAAACAGATATACTCTCCATAGCCATGGTTCTCTGAAAAGCACTCACATCTTCCAAGGTTTTTTTTTGTTAAATTTTGTGCATGTTTGGAATATGTAAAAATAAGGTAAATAATGCTCTGTTTCAAATAGTTGATGAATTCATTTTTAGTGGAAAGTTTTTTTATTCTATTCTGTTGTGTTTTAATCAGTAAGACTATTCCTCATCTCCTGTAGGTTACTTTTCTGCATATCATGACAGACAAAGTGCCCCTCCCTCTGACCATTGGAGCACTCTTTAGATGTGTCAGAAAAAAGACCGGGCCACTGCATGCTGGGGCTAGACATGGACCAGCACAAGACCAGAGAGAGAGACAAAAAATATATATAAATCACACACACAACACACAAAAAAAAAAAAAAAAGGAAAAAAAAGGCTGGGAGACTACTAGTTTAGAGATCTTTTCAAAGGACTATCATTAGAAGCAATAGTAGACTCAGAATCATCAGAGAGGGCAGTTCAGAAGAGCTGAAAACATATTTAGTGTGGGTATAATTTACAAGACATTCCATTATTTACACATCGCTCTCCATGTTCAATGGGCAGTACAGGGTTTATATTACATACAGAAGGGTAACTGATTTAGCTCCAGAGAAGCCCCCAGCTGTTAGCTCTAACATTCACAATGTTCCACAACAAACCTAGAAGACTGATTCTTTATACTGTACCACTGCATGCATCTTGGCAATAGCTTTGGTTATAACAGAAGAATATATGGTTACATATTGTATGTAGAAAAAATGTAGAATTGGTTGCATGAAATTAGCGATGCTGATAGGAAGAATAACTTCTCTCACCGCCTAAGTGATGAAATCAAAGAGGAAATCTCTCCTTCCTTAAGTACTATCGTGGATGATCAAATATTTTTGCACTGTACTGTGCGATTGTCATCCAAGACCACCAGAGAGCAGGCAGGAGCTTTTCAAAATACTCCACCTCAGGTAGTATTTTTAGGAACCTGGGAACTTACAATTCTATGTGAAGACAGGAATGAGAATATTTGTAAACAAAATCCATATTATATCACACTTTTCAAGTTATATTTATTTTTGAATTAACAATCATAATTACTTCTTTTTAACTATAAAATTTATGAATGTTTTTGTGATGCATCATTTGGAAATGAGCTGAAGCAAAATGAAAGAGGGAATAATTCAGTAACAGACTGAAGAAGTAATGACTTTTCCAAAGTTCAAAGGAAAATTAATCGAGACAAATTAATTAGTTTTTATGATGCATTGAACAAAATGCCAACAGGATGACTGTGTTAATCCAGTCTCAGCTGTATATCACAAGTAATAGTAGTTTGACTACCTGATTTATTTATTAGCAGTAGTATAACTATTACTTATGAAGTAATAATGCAAGAGCTGGTTTGAAGGAAGTGGTCCAATTTCTTAAATGAGCCTTTTACAAACCCTTATGATTGACAACATCCAGGTCAGGTGGTGATGTGTGTGGAGAAGCTGCAGAAAATTTCTGCACTGATACCATCTCATCTCATAACAGATAGCTGAGATTAGTGCAGTATTTGACAAGGCATTGTTTACTTGTATTTTCAGACAGAGTTTGGCTGTACAAGCCCTACGGCACACACCTGGAGTTCTGCAGCACAGTGTGGCTCCTCTGCCAAAATTGTACAGAGCACATGTCACTCAGGAAAGGACTACCCATAATCCTTCCAGGCACCTCTACATCCATGCCAGACTACTAACCAGGACAGGATTGTAACTTCAGTTTCACACAGCTTGACAGTAGCTGGCTTTGAAGACTGCAGGGGTTTTCTCCTCAGCTTGCCCTTTCCAAAAGAATTACAGCTCTCCACTAGATTTCCACATAGGTTCAGTCTAACAGAAGGATTATCCTCTCCCAGCCATCCATCTTCACATGACTGAGTTAAAGAGAAGCAGATTTTGCCACCTGAAGAATGTGAATAAAATAATTTACTACTCCTTCCCCAGGGCACAAAAATTTATGGTGGCATCAGCAGAGTCAACACCTTCACCAAATGAATCATGGAGACACTAATGTTCCATTACTGCCAAAAACGATGTGTCCCAACACAGCTCCTGTGAACAGTCCTCCCCCAGCACTCGGCATGCAGCACTGCCACCAGCAGCACCCCTGCTCTGCCTCCATGCCCGGAGTGGATGTGGGAGGAGGCTGACTCATGAGATCACTCTCACCAGCACAGAACGGGTGCAGAGACAGATCCAAAATCATCTTCTTAATCTGGCCATGGTCTTGCCAGTTTTATGAGTCTGCTGCCTTAAACAACTGCCTGTTTCTCCTATGCTGGAACCCAAGAGAAAAAGCACACAATATTCTTTTAGAAGCATGGGAAAAAATAGCTGAAGAAAACATAAACCATTTACATTGTTATTTAATGCAATAAGTCTTTTCGATACCATTATTCAGTGATGGGCTAAGTACAGAACCTCCTGCTATCACTGGCAATGATACTCAATTAAACTGAGCACATCTAAATTATGGCTTTTAATTAAAAAGAGGCAACATCTAAGATGGCACCAACATGTTTAAAATTTAATGCATTTCACACCAGATGCTGGAGTCATCAACATAAAAATCTGTCGACAACATGTGCATTTTTAAAATGGGAAAACCTATTTTTAAAATGTCAAACACTCTAAATTTATAGTAACACATGTCAGTGGCCTATCTGGCTTGATGAGCTTTCCATTTCACTGTTCATAGATGATAAAAACCTTTCTGAACATGAATCTTTTGTTTTAATTGAAATAATTATTCATTATTCAAACCTTACAAATTGAGAGTTTTCCCAACAAAGCAAGTTAGAAGTAAAAAATGTAATTTTCATGAAAGATTCACTATTTTTTAAACTTTTTTTTCTTACTAAGGAGATCATTTGTCTCCTTAATTAACATTAAATCTCTTATATATCTTATTGCCCATATGAGTATGAAATCAAACATGAAAATCATAAAATCAGTTTATGGGTTCTTGGGTAAAATTTCTATTCCTTTTCAGCTTCTTTTTTACCAAAGTGGCATTCTGGAGAGAGAATTAAAATATTTTCTTAAAGACCTTAATTCTGAAAGCCAGGCTTTCACTTTTCAAGCCATTATCATCTACTCTCCAATGAAACCAAAACAGCAATAAAAGCTAGAGCAAAACCAATCAGACCTCGAGAAGATGGGACTTTTGAAATCTAATGTTTCTAGACTGAAAAACTTAGAAGCAGAAATTAGGGACTAATTCCAAAATATTGGGTTGTGACTTCTCCCCTGTTAGTGTATCAGCTATCATGGAGATAGAAATCACCCTTCAGCTTCAGCTTTAGTGTCGCATAATTCCTACGATGGCACAAACAGGAAAGATTGCAGGACAAGTCTCTTCTCCGTAGCACCTGGTGAACTGAACAACCTCCTCTCCTACTAATGCTTCCCACAATACAAACTATTTCATTGTTTGCTTTAGAATGCACTAGCTTTCCAAGAAGTAGACAATAAGTAAGGAGATTATGGACATAAAACATCTAGACCATGATGTACACTATTAGGTTGGAAGCAAAAGAGCTTTCATAATACAAACAGATGCCATTCAGCTAAGCCGATTCAGTAAGCAGCAAATAATATTTAGCTCTTTGGGTTGAAGTAGCATGTTAAGGATAAATTATGTTCAATCTGGGAAGCTGCTAAAAGATACAGCAGCGGTGAGAAATGATGCCACCAATAATGTCTACAGATTGCTTTATCCTCTTTCTTTGCCTAAAAGGGCACAAATGTTTAATAAATCTGAGATGATACATATATTCATGCATACATTTTCAGAGGACAGCCCATGTTTGTGCATGAAGGAGAGCTGGCTCCTGCAGCTGGAGCCTTGTGTATATTATTTTCTTCAGTGCCACATTTACCTTCCTTAATCAAACAAACCAGCATGAAAGAAATCCACACTTTTGGTTTCATATCTTGCTCTTATCAGTCATCATCAAATCTTCTCTTCCCAAATAAGATTATAGAAAAATGCAAAAAAAAAAAAGGCTACCACATGACATAATTTCCTAATTTAATCAAATATACTAGATCAGAATAAATTTACTATCCAAAATTTTTAATGAAAAAACTAAACAGCATCAAAGGGTGGTCTAATACTACTACAAATGCTGGCCTAATATTTATTTTCACTCTCTTGGATTTTTCTCTGGAGTAACTCATAGTTTACCTAAGATACATCTACTTTCCTGTTACAGAAGTGGTTAGGATGTTGGATAAATAATTAACATTTTAAATCTTTCCTAGAAGGAGAATATTGGAGAATAACTAAAAAGAATTTGCATTCCCACCCCCAGGAGCACAAGAAAAAGATCTTTCATTGATTTTTAGTAATCTGCCATGTATTCAAGTGCCATCATTAAGAAGATAACACAGGCTTGTGTTTCTTTCCCTGCTTAACATCACCCTGTTACTAGTCTAGCCCAGTTATTGGATGAAATCAATTAATTAATGAAGAACGCTTGAAGGAAGCTGAAACCATGTAGCACAGCGATAAGATGGCACATGGAGAGAAAGCATTTTGAAAGGTCTGTGGCTGTAATTCAGTCCTTGGATGAAAGTGTGCACACATAAAGGGGTCAGTTCTACCACAAGTCAGGAGCAGTCTGACTTCTTGCTAAAGGTAGTTTTCTTTCAAGCACTTCATGGCAAGGACCAGCTTCCTTGAGGGCAAACTGAAAACTGTGGAGTAAACTGTCTCAGTACTGTAAATATCACATTTATTTCAATAAACTTCCCTGTATTTCACTCCACATTTCTTTGTCATGGCAATAAAAAGCATTCCTCACATTACCACAAGACATTGAAGGCGCACTTTACTTATAATTAGGAAAGTGAAACTAAGAATGTGTCAATATTTCATTCAGCTGTGTTTCTATGTAATGTTCAGAAGGTGGATGACACATAATCATCCAAGCAGAAGAGGAGTCAATATGAAAGAATTTCATTATGAACAAGGTGTCTCTCATTTTATTGACATAATTCTGCACATGACTACTCATGGTTTATTCACAATCAAATCCTTTCCTGGCTCTGGTATAAGTAGAACACACGAGGAAGCTTGGGTATACAGCTCTGTTGTCTCAAGGACAGCACTATACTCCTAGCTCACAGTTGTATGACAAGTTTGATGGGAAGTGTACACAGAAAACAACCTATGAAAAATCACATTTACTACCTAAAATGGCAAATATCTACAGCATGAAAAAACATCATTTACTTAGATTCAAGTGAGTAAAATAATTAATGAATAAGTGTCCTAATTTGGTAATCATTCAGATTCAAATAAAGGACCTAAATTTCAAAATGCATCATCATTATCAATCTAATTTTTTACTGATGTTTAAAGTGAAATTTTCAATGAAACATCACTGACTCTAAAGTATAACTTTGAAGATCTTCCTATGATTTTATCCCAGAAAACAAATAAATATAAACCTAAGAGTAAGCACTAACCGAAATCTCCTTTTCTTAAATTGAAGATATCTGTCAACATGCTTTTATTTTTATTTTTGTTTTGTGTACTAATCAGAGCAGCAGTTTACAACTGTAATGTAATTTTTTATGCTTTGGTCATGAAAATACTATTTTAAGAGAGCTAGAACACTGGAAGTATTAAGCATAAAAAAGTTAATTTTTGTTCTGATTATATTGATAAACAAAGTCTCTAAATTATAAATTCAAATTACTTTTTCTAAGTTTTTCTTTTTCTCCTGGGGGAAAAAAAATCATTATTATGAACTTAATTTCATTTTTATGTTCACAGTTTATTGTTCTCAAAGATGAAAAAGCTCAGATCACCTGAGAAATTTTTAAAATTTCTTCAGATTGATTCAGATGAAAAGATTGCTTCAGATGAAAAACTAGAATATACCTGAGAGTGAGTATTCGCCTTTTAGACTTTCACTTTCTCGGATTAAGAAGGTTCCTTCCTGGTTTCCAGGATACAACAGTTGTCTCTCGGCATCTGCTCGTTTGATGGGGCCAAAGAACCACCTGAACAAATAAAAACCATTAATTTTACCACTCAGTGAAACATCCCAGGAAGACAGTTTAGCTTGTATAAACATGCTTTATAAACATATTTACTGAGAGATAATCTGTGCTATGTTAATTAAATGTCAATAGCATGAGGGGAAAAAGCCAATGAGAACTACAGAACAAATTTATTGCTAGAAAACATCGCTTATTCATTTGAGCAAAATCTGGATTTTGTTGCTGATGAAAAGTCTTACTGCTTTCAAAGCAACAAGCATTCAGAAGTGACAGTTTGTTCTTGACCCAGAAAAAAAATCACCAAGAAAATTTACCAAGGCTACAAGGGCAGAAATTGATGCCAAGTCCATTGACGCCACTTGAACTATGTAGAGGTGCAGGCGTGTGCTAACAACCCAATATCTTAAAAGCCAAAAGATCTCTGAAACTGAAGAAGGGCTCTCAGATTTCAAGGTGTAAATCACCCTGCTTCCTCATCCCACTGCCACGTCAATACCTCAAATAAGTTACTGACAATTTTTCATCTTTGCTGCTTTTTGACAAAAAAAAACCCCAGAGTGCCCCTCGAGTCACTACACATATCCCAACAACTGTGTTCTGTGAAAATTTACTCCAATCTATGCCTTTTAAAACATTTTTCCTCCCTCACTAAACCCTGTGGTTCACAAAGGCTTGTTCAAGCAATAATTTTAATTTGCTTCTCTGAAGATAAAATCTAGCTCTCTTGCTGCTTTGTGCTGAGTTTAAATTAAACAGAAATAAGACAGAGATGAGTCAGCATTTTCGACTGGGGTGGTGCTCGGCTTCCTTCAAACAAACATGCAGAGCTCTTTCCAAGATTAGCTCCACCTCTTATTTGAAGCAAATGATGATAAATAGGTATCAGAAATATCCCATATGCTCATAGGCGAATTCCTTTTAAATTAATCATAGCTGAAACTATTATACAAGCTTCAAATATAAATCAATTCTCCACAAGTAAGTTGCCTACTAGATTTGTCAATTACTAGTGAAAAGTATAGATGGAGTCATCAACAAATTATTTTGATATCTGCAAGGCTTGCAGTCATCAAGAGGAATAGAGGAAATAAATGAGAATACTGGGTGATACCTTAGCTAATCAAGCGTGAGGACTGATAAATGGGTTTGTATTAACAAAGAGGAAATAAAAAGAGGCAAACACAGACAGAACTAACCTACACTAAATATGCTTTATTAACAAAAGAAAATTAAAGACAGATTTTCAAGACCATATTTCTGTCTGCTGAGTTCAAGATGATTTGGATAAAATAGGTCTTGACACATATTTGGCAAACAAAGTAATCTCACTAGAAAGCTGGAATATGTTAGTAGTACTTTTAATTAGTTAAATGTGTTTATTAATTAAACTAATTAATTTAATTAATTCATTCATTAGACCATAGAAAACTAAGTAATCAATAAATGTTCAAATCCTTGACTACTGTTCCTGTCAAAGAAATGAGAGTACAAGTTCAACTGTATTAAAGTCCCAATGAAAATCTGTCTGCCCTAAAATCTGAATTAGAATCTTTCTGAAATATCTAAATATACCTGCTCTAAGAATAACATCTGAAATCTAACAAACTATGTGAGCCAAAAAAAATTTAATATTTTTCCTCTTGAAGTATTATATATCACTCAATATTGTCCAAAGTGACTGATCCTCATAAGAGTGTATAGGAAAAAATGTTTGATTTTTTGTCTCATTTCTTCTTGGGTTACAAGGACAGCACTTTTTCAAAAGAATTTAATTTTGTACCAAATCCAAAAGATCCCAATCCATCCTTAGCAAGAATGGATTTTATGGTCAAGATAGTCAACATATAGTCTTTATGTGACTCAGCATTTGAATATACACTGTTAATAACTCGAATTTCTAAAGCTGAAAACTTGAGCAGTAGTACAACCTATGCAACTAGAGGAAACCATTGGTTTATTTTGGAAATATAAATTAATATACTATTATTCTGTGTATGTAAAACCATGTCTACAACATAAACCATGATCTAGGAAAATAATAGGCACGTAAGTACATTGCGTTTAGGCATAAGTATCTGCTTCTTTGATTTCAAAATGTTTCATCTTATATGCTTATTTTTATTAGGCTGGAAAAACTTCACTTAAATTGATATGAAATTCCCATTAAAGGTTATATAGAGGATGTATAGCATGTAGTTTCTGACTCTAGATAAGCCTAGCAGTTAAAAACATCCTAACTTGCAGAATAAGATAATTACAGCAACAGCATTAGGCGAGGTAAGTGTAACTGAAGCAATTATTATGGAGGGTGAAAAGTGGACACATATTGTGTATTACCTCATTTACCTCACTTTATATGAACTGATTAAAATATCTCAGAAAAATACAGGGAAAATTGCTTTTAATAGCACTTGAATATTTGATTCTTAGTTCAAAGCCATTTGGTTTGCAATAATAATTATACAGTACCAAAATACTGAATGTGAAAAAAAAATCTCTTAACTTCAAAGCAAATAATTTAATTCGTTTTTTTTTTTTTAACTAAAGCACATCTGAATTTAAAGTACTATTTTCAGCGTAATAGAAGTTTAAATTCCTTTTATAAAGCATGAAGAGCTTATTTCAATTTCTAGCAATTGAACTTATGCTTCAAAAGGCTTAATATTTTACTTCATCCAAAGTTTTTATCTTGGAGGGAAAAATGCTCTAAAAAGTAATAATGAATCAAAGTAATTGCTCAGCATGAGATATTGCTCTGCAGGTTAGGAAGGTCAGACCAAAACAACACCCAATTCTTCGTAAATCTATTCATGTTTTATAGCTCAAAGACAGATGAAAGTTTTAGAACAGAGCACTTGGAAAACAAGAACTAAACATGAAGCACTATCCATTGAGCAAGTTAAGTAACTTCTCTGACTTCAGTGCAGTGTATTGGCACCAGAGAGTCCAGGATAAATTTGATTTGACAATTCTTACACTGTATCAGTCTGAACTACAGCTCACAGCCAGGTCACTTTAGGTCATGACTGTGCTGGATCAGTAGATTATCAGGTGTGGCACAAATGAGTGCATTCAGAATTGGGTACAATTTTCCATTTCTAGAAGGAGCTGTCTGGCTAGTGCTGCAATAGCACTCTTCTGACAGCAAGACCCAGGAACATGCTTTCTTGGCCAACACTGCATCCAATACCTCAATTCCCTTTTAAGTGTAGGATGCCGGATCTGTTTTTTGGGATTGTTTCTAGCAGCTTCCTCTGAATCCCTTTCTTACAACATCTTTCATAACTATTGGAAATATGTTCATTAAAAATTCCAGGATAATTCCAGGTCATTTTGGCCACCACATATAAGACAACTTTGGAAACAGAAAACATGACCTTCATATAGGTCCATAACAAACACAGTCTTCACTTGTTGCAGATGATGTTCAATATTGGAATACCAGTGTGATTTGTTGTGGTTATTGAGAGAGTAGTATTCACATCTGCTTTGGCCATCAGTTCCACCAGCACATTTACCATCACCATATCACATCATGGATCATAGCAGGTTTTGTCATGGCATGTTCCCTGACTGCGACAGTATCACTACTGAGACCTCTAAATACCTTCTTCCAGCAAAGGAAATCTTCATCTAGCTGAATGCTGGTGGTTATGCTTGAAGGGCAATTTTTTTAAGAAACAGAGATCATGTCACCTTACACTCACTATTCAGCCTACCTATTCAGCCCAGTTTGAGTTACAATGGAGTTGTGAGTTCAAAGGAAGTTGGTAGTGCTATCTGGCCACATCACTGCCTTTCCTGAGAAGCCTTCTGTCCTCCAGGGTGCACTGAGCTGCTGAGCTCCATCTAAACATCAAAGCCACATTTACCTGGTTCTGCATTCTGTACCCCAGTGCTTTGTTACACAAAAATCCACTAAAATAAAAATCCTCCTACTTTATGCAGTTTTCTTCTTGCAGCAGGAAGATATGGCAGGAACTTTCAAGTTGGACAGTAGAAGAGAGGAAGAGTAACATGGGCCAAGAGCTAAAGCAAAGAAAAATGTGTAGGGAAAGTTCTCCAATGGTATATGGCAAAATTTCCAGTGTCTGGTAACATGCCTAGAAAAGGACAAAAGCCCCAGTGGAAAAAACAAAACCCACAAATATCCCCATAACAAAAAGAAAGAGTATGCAAACGAGTTTTCTTCCCTCTCATTAATGCCAAATCACCCTCTGATAAAATCTGTGCAATGCACTTATCTGAGATAGAGACCGAAGATTTTACAGAAGATCTCAACTAATCTGGGAAGTGTGGGCTTTTCATGTCCTGAAATTAACTCTATCCAACACTCAGAACTAACTTCCTCCCAAAAAAGGATTCCTAGCCATGCTCCAGCTCTCAAGGGAAATATTTTTTTGGCAGCCTGCCATTCCTTGGACACCCCTTTCACAGACCCCACATATCCCTACATTCAACCTCTTTTCTTGGTCTCTCCTAAATCCCTAACATGCTAAATCTTGACCCTAACACAAGGTGTGTGCTGAGCCAAAGCACCCCACTCATGGGCCAGTCAAAATATTTCTTTGGACATGTCACTCCTTGGGCAGCTCCTTCACTACTGTGTTCCAACAGAAACTGAATTTATGATTAAGGACCCTGTGAGCATCCCCCCTTGGGATATGGGTAAGGTGCTCATGACCAAGCTAAACACCAACCCTGAAATAACATCTGCAATTTTTTTACTTTCATGGAAATCTCAGCAGATCCCTTAATGTTCTTTTGTTATTCCCACTGAAAACCAGCAGACAAAATGATGTGAAAGTTTTTCACCCATTTCCTTTAAGGCTAACCAGTTTCCCACTTTCATCCTCAATCATTATATAGATCTAATATGTATATATAGGAGAAAAGTCAGAATTAACCTCCACAATGTCATAGCTGATGACACTGAATTTCCTCTAATAAGTAGTTGTAGCTTGGATATGGAGGGTATTATTTCAGTTTTCATGCAAGTTGCAGGACACTGGAGGTAAGATAAGGCTAAAAGCAGAGGTCTGAGACATACTCTTAATTTTGTTAATGTTCAATTGAAAGCAAAAATTCTCAGGCCTGAGTTAGCAGAAAGGTACTACCATATATAAAGGATGTGATCATTACAACAGGAATGAAGAGAGTGGAAAAGGGACAAAAACTGCTGAAAAATAAAATGAAGAAATAACAGAATGAATAACAGAAAATCTGTCACATAATATTTATTTTCAAAAATTGTTGAAGATGTTAAAATGAACGCATAATTCTATCCTGGATCAGAACTTTGTGGCATAAGGGCATCTTGCTTCTCACTTTTTGTAAGTGCTTACAACTGGGATTTCTCTTCTCATGTTAGGGTAAGTCTCATGAGGCTGTTAAATGTCAACAGCTGAGAGGGTTTGTTGAAATTCCTGTAGTTCTCAACCAGAAGTCTCCATTAGGGAAAAAATGGTGCTGGCAAAAATGTTATCTGGCCCTCCAGAAGATTAACTCAAGTGTATTAACTGTGTCTGTAGTACTAGGCTGAGGAGAATAGATTTCTTCGACTGAGAAAAGCAAAGAATTATTGCATTTAGAGCAAAATTCTTGGGTGAGGACAAAAAAGCCCAGATACTGTCTATACTGAAACCACATATATCCCAGTTTCTTCTGAAATGAAGAGAGCTTGTGTAAGAGCTAAAACAAATACAGAAAAGCTCCAACAGCATATGAAGTTTACATTTTAAATGCCTCAAAATCTTCTGTTATAGAAAGCTGTAACTGCACACTCAAGTACTTCAAAGTTAGGAGATGACAATATTAATATTACTTTCATGGCATCCACTCAGCCATTTTCAGAAGATACACTGAGATACCATCTTTAATTACATGGTCATATCCAGTGCTCCCTACAGTGTTAATATGAATGCTGCTCATTGAATAGTTACCCTCTATTTTGTTTTGTCATTGCATAGAGTTCATTTACTGTTTTAAACAATTTACATTGTTTAGCATCTGCTCTCAATGCCAGTTACAAAATTACATTAATGGCTTCTTTCCTAGCAGCCTCTATTATAGCGTTCATGACTGTAATATCCAAATGCTTTACAAATATTCATTAAACTCTTTTTGTGGCTCTTTTCTTTGTAATATACTTTCTGCAGTGGAGAAACAGCCCAGAAAGTAACTAAGGCAATACAAAAATACTATGAGTATTTTCTACTAATTTTGGATGTCCAACTTGAAGAGTCCAGGGCATGCCTTTCAGGGAATTTAATGTTCTGCAGTGTGTAGTGGTTTATTTGGACAGCAATAGCAGCTAACTTCTGTGCCACAGAAGACAAGGAGAGATGCATGGAAAGCTAAAGAGAGAAAGAGAGATCCTCCAGGGTCTTATTCAAGTACTTTCATCAGATAACCACCCTGTGACCACTGCCCTTACTCAGCATACAGAAACGTGAACAGGCTTGTGTGCACCACTCTTCACTGCTGTCATCCATGCAGGACAAAAAGGGCTGCTGGAACAGCTTTTAATCCATGCCAGGTTTGCAGTCTGCTGTGGGTAAAGAATACTGCAGAAGTTTAGAATACAGTAAAGAATACAGGGGCAGAAGTTTACCAAGGAAGCCACCAGCAAGTCCTCTCTATGCTGACAGGAAGGCTCCAAGCACTTTTGAGTTTTCCCAAAATATTAGAAATAGAGAATGCAACTGTCAAATTTTAATGAATATGTTCAGTTACTACATGTAAAGTCTAATTATATTTTCAAAGCCTTGGTTATTTTGAAGCAAAGTTTTCTTAGATAGCGAAAAAGCACTCACAGTGCAGCAATCCCTACTAAATATCAAGCTCTTTCTCCAACATTCATTAACAAAAGTTTTCTTGTATTGTTCTGAGCCGTATTTTTTGCTTCCAGGCAGAGAAAGAGGCAGCCTGTGCCTCTCCCATGCCTGGTATCAATCCTGGAAAATTCACACACAATCAGGTAAAGTCTGGAAAAGTTTCTAAAAGAACTGGAAAATCAACTAAACAAGCTCTTCTGATAGAAAATATTAGATTCTTTTAATTATAAGACTAATGAAGTAATAGCATTGCTTCAAGAGCTGATTTTTCAGAAAGTTAGTAAATATCATGGCATAGATGAAAACCTTCCAGATATAACACAATTAAGAAAAAAATGTGCTTTACAAATGATTAGGTGTGTGCATGAAGGAGAGAGTAGGAGGTGAGTGCTGGCTCTTCAATTTTTCCCTGTGTAGTCTACAGTGAATCTGATGCCAGTTTCCAAGGGAAAAAACCAAACAAAACAAACAAAACAAACAAACAAACAAAAAATTTTAAAAACCCACAAAGCAAAGCAACAAAAATAAAACCTTCCCAAAATATATGAGAAAAAACCAACCAAAACCAGAAAAATCTTTAGTCTGGCTAAACCATGAAGATGAACACTTGCCAGCAAGATTCCTTTCAAGAGTATTTTCAAAAACACAAACCTTCCCATAAATGGCATAAGAATCTACACAGTGAAGTCAGGGATATCTCCGGGGCTTGCAGACTTTAACTGGGCAAAATTCAGAAAACCTAAGATTGGGTTACAGGCAGAGCCTTTCCTCCTTACTTCTTTCTATGGGCATGCTTGGGATCATTTTTCATTCTGTCTGTCTCTCAGTGTCATTTATTATCAGATACTGAAGGGTACATGGAAGGACAAAATTTAAGATGGAAGAAATTTAAAGCTAATGGTAAAGCAAGTCATAGGACATTGGAGGAGGAAGGGATAAAACAGGACAGTAAAAATTCAAAGCTGTGAGGACCATAGAATATTAGCAAGAGAGAAAAAGGAGTTAGTAGGCAATGACGAGAAAATAAAGACAAAATTCAGGACTGCATTCAGTGCCCAGGGTCTATAGCCTGAGCTGCTGCACTGCTCAGCCAAATGCTGGTTTTCATCTTACTCTGCTCCCATAGGGAGCCTGGCCTTTGGCAGCCATTTCAGTCCTACCTGGGAAAACAATTTTACAGAACATCTCTTGAAACAATTTCACAAGCTCCCACTGTGAGGGTTGCTCTATACAGATCTTTTCTCTTTCACTTTCTTATTTCATCATACCACTCATTTTTGTTCTTGCCAAAAGAATACTTTAACATTAGTTTTCATCACATATATTTATTGTCTTGAAGTCATTGCTTTAAACTTCATTCACCAAAGTCCCATCAGCAAAAAGCGAGTCAGGGGAGGTTGTTAAAAAATGTTTATGCAACAACCCCTTTCTCTGTCTAAGTAAATCATCTGAGATCTTAACACACTGCAGAGTACCTGACTTGGACTTGAAATAAAATAAAACATTTTAACTCTTTATGTATAGTGACTCAGCACAGTTCTGACTACTTATTTTCCACAATTGGAATCTAATTCCCTCCAAGTGAAACCAGAAATTCAGGTTTCCAGGCATGATTATATAAGGCATCACACTTAACCTTTGGCAACTACAGTGAATTTGCTTCATACGGAAAGAACTGAGTCATGTATGTTGCTCAGAACCCTGTTGTTGAATAACTTATAACTCACAAACCAAAATGGAGGCTATCTTGTGTGCATTGTGTGTGGGACTTGGAGCTTCTAAAGCTTTTCACAGCAGGTGGAATAAGTTTGTTTTTCTTTCCACAGAGAAAAATATAGAACATGTGAATAGATTTGTATAAAACAGTTGCGTAAATAAAGGATCATTTCTACACTATGTAAGCAGCAGAGATCTATCAAAGCAACAGAGCAACACTAGTTGATGTTTTTAAAAGTCTGTCTGTATGTTTGAAAGTGACTGTCTGTAGCAACACACTCTGAGTTTCACTGTATTTTCCACACTTTGAGATCAACATTGCAATTTTTCTTTGAATAACCGTTACAGTGTGAAATACAGTTTTGGAAAATAACAGATCCCATTTTATTCTTGGCTTTTGGATAACATTTTCCTAGTGTTCCTGTCAGCAGATATAGCTGACTGGTTGGTGTTTTTCCAGAAACACTAAATTTATGTTAGACTTGAGAGAGTTTTATTGGTGAGATGGCAGAATATAAGAGATATGAGAAGAGGCATAGAAGCAAAAAGGGAAAGAGAATTAAATTATACTTCTCCATCTATTTTCAAACAAAATATTATAGTATCATTTGGGAAGGCACTCAGTTTGAATAATTTTAAAATTTAAATGGTTTTTTGTTTCTAATTTCAAATAGAAGTTCCAACAAAATATAACCCTTTTTTTTCTTATAATTTTGTTTAGAAGTGATTACATTATCTGAACACAAGATAAAACCAAGCAATACTCTTTACATTGTTTCAGGGCATATTTTGATTTCATACAAAGTTAAAATGAAGGACTTTTGAGAAACCTCTCTGCTTCTTTCTTCCAGGAGAAAGGAGACATTTTTCCCTTCTCTTGTCCCATACTTATCTGATAATGAATATGCGCACTAGAATTCAAATGATACGCTCATCCATGTAAAAGTGGACCTTTAGCTAAAACAAGGCCATTTAAACCTATGTTTCTAATATATTGTAGTCACTATCTTGCTGGAATTTACAATTTGCATAGATGCTTAAATACTGTAATATGGAAAACACAGCACTTTAATAAATATAATATTTTGGGGGCTGAATGTCAGTGAGCCTGGCACCAAAATTAGGCATTACTTTTGCTACCATTTCTTTGTGGCAAGATGGGAATTTGCAGGTTATTGCCAAAAAAAAGTCTTTATACTTGTAGACTGAAGGAGCAGATTCACCACACTTTCACTGTGTCTTAAAACTTTAAAGTTTTAAGACTTTTTGAGACTCTAAAGTCTTTAAATACAGATGGTTTCAATTGACTAATCACAGACAACTGGACTATAACACTGAACAGTAGCTTACTGCAGACAATCTCAATGGCTGCAAATCTAAAACTCCTATCCTACCTACCCTGGCAGACTGACATCATGTGTATCTGAGACCCAAAAATAGCCCCAGGTTGCACTAAAAAATCACTGGGGCAGAGATGAAGAAACTGCAGGAGATTACTTTCTCCTGTGAAGAAGGCAACAGATGTATCAAAAAGGATTCTGAGCCCTTAAAGTCCCTTTGGTCCAAGAAATATTTGTTTTGCATTACGCCATTGTTTTCAGCATAATAAATAATGAGCTGGGCCCTAAATAAAGGGCCCTAAATAAAGGGCCTGTCAGGACTTCACAGGCTTTCACAGTAAAGTAACTGTGTGGGATTGTTTAGATAAAGAAAAATTCAACAGTGAGTAAGTTGGTTTAAGCCCTCCTGAATGGCAGGAATTTCCCCTTCAATTCTAAAACAAATTTACTGTCTTGTAAACATAAACACCAAGATTACTTGTGCATTAGTCTAAAAATCTGTGACACATTGTATGTAAACCTTTCCCACAAGGACACGGTGGGCCATGGCCATACTGTCACCTGATTGTGTTGTAAGGAATTACAAATAGTACTACATTCATTTTTCAGTAGTTGATTATGGCAGCTGACCATGCTGCAAACATGGCAATTGATTTGCTCTGAGTCTACTGCAGGATGACAAACCATTGCACCTTTGGCTAGTCTTGCACTCAGTAATGACTGGAAGTGACTGTTTCTCCTCTAGGAATAGTACTACATGGAGAAGTGCATGAGCATGTAATTTAGCATAGCTCACCCAATACTGGGTTCACTGCACAATAGGAACCAAATCACAATCTGATAGGACTAATTTGTGGGAATATCCATAAATTCATCTCGTTTTGTGAGTCCCTGCTTTGCTATTGTGTCATTAATTTTAACATTTGTATTAATTCTCCACAATATTAGTCATCTTCATGCTGTATTATTTAATCTCCTCTGAAGTTCCTCTATATGAGAAGACAAACAGTAGGTGAAAGTGATATCATATTGCTTTTTGTGATGTTTTAATTACACAAGTCCCATTTAAGAAATTAAAGTCAATTGTCAACATTTTTTCTCTGTTGTAACTTTGCACTGAATAAGGGCTCCATTGTATTCAGACCTTGTTCTGCAACAACAATTTGCATTTGGAGTCAATGAAAGGTCTCACTGTCTTTAACATCCATTGCTTTAGGATTTGGGGTGTGAAATACAGCCATATATTCACCTCTTTTAAAAACTCCCAAACTTAAAATACATTCTTGAGACCCTATTTCTGCTGCATAGAGTTTTTCAAATACCATTGTAAAACCTTTCATCAATGTTAGTAGTACCTGTATACATTTCTACTTCTATACTGACATAATATACTGTAAAAGTAGCAATAATTCTGATGCTCATGACCAAGGAACAAAGTAGAAATCTTGAGGTAGCCTTGATGTTAACACGGTACAGAGAGCCCAAATAACATGAACTGACAACACCAGGGGAAACTCTACAAGAAAATTCTCTTAACACCTTGAACCCCCAGGTTTACATCCTTATCAGGTGCATAGTCTGAGTTTGCCTGTCATTTCCTGATAACTCATCAACTAGTGTGACTGAGTTTGTTTCTGGTTATTGTCTTGGTTAACACTAATTTGTCAGGTTTGGTGATGGTGTGTTTGTTTCCCTCCCTTTCCTTGTTGGCAAGGTCCTCAGATAATCCTGAAAAAGAAATGTTCCCACACTCCACATACTCTTCTTCTTCTTGTCAGTGCAACTGAGCAGCTCCTCCTCATCACCACCATCCCTCAGGTTTATCTGCATGCTCTTGTGTATGGCTCCCTTCACTACACACCCTTAGAGGAGCAAAGACTCCTTCCATATTCCCTTACAGAGACTGCCTCTTACTGAAAGGATTACTAATTTCAAAAGAAAAACTGGGGGTGAGTTCTGAAGTCCATGGTACCTATTCATTCCCATATATAAGTCTTGGATTTCTTTCTTTCTCTTCTTTTGCAGTGAGGTTTAAAAAGCTGTGCTGGAAAAATTTTATGCTAGAAATACAGGAAAAATTGTTAATTAAGCTAGAAATATATCTAATTTAGTGAGAGAAAGCTAAGGAAAGATTCTTACTGACATTACTGCAGATAAATTTATAATGTAAAGTATTATAGAGTACTCTGCACAGAGGTAGTGGAATGCCAATTAGTGCAATCCTTCATGGAGCTATAACTTACCACTTAAATCACTGCTTTGTTTTTACAGTTGTTATCGATTAAGATTAGTGTATCAGTATAGGGAAAAAAAAAAGTATGTATTTCTATGTGGTTTAATTGATAGAGAAAAGGAATACTTTTTGCATGATAAATATTTTGTTTGATCTTTTAAGATTCTAAAAGCTATTTCCAGATGATTTCTAGGCCTGTCTGGAAAACTGAAAACCACAAATATGTAAATTTCCTTTCTGATTTCCTATAACACTAATGGCTTTCTTTACACAGATATGAGTTGAAAACCCAAATGCCAACATTTAAGAAAATTCTGATGAAAGACAAAGTTCTTATGTTATGTGTATGAGATAAGTTTAATTTCTTATTTTTAAAGTTTTAACACAAAAAGGGCCTTCAAATATATCTTACATAGTATTGTTTACAAATAACTGAAAATTGACTTTTACACAGAGAAGTAAATATGTCATAATATTTTGTCCTTTTTTTTTAATATTATCCAAAGAAGAGTTATATTCTTTCTCTGCTTTGCATACCCTGATTACGCAGCTTGAAAAAGAACAAAAGATTTTACTACAGAAAAGCATCTGAGTCTGATGAATAGTATTTTCTCTACCAGCGTCTTTTAAAATTAAAGTGCAGGTAAATTTTGTGTAATCTAAATTATGCCTCTGGAAGACTGCTCAGTATCAAAATCTTTGCAAGGTCTGCTATAGCCTCATGTTGGCTTATTCTAAAGACATAATGTCTTTAGGATAATAACAGGACATATCCTGGGTTTAGCACTGCATCTTTCGTAGGGAGCAAAATAAATTTACGGATAAATCTGTAAGGGTAAAGTCATTGATGCCTGCAGCCTGGGTTGACTTAGAGGCATTAGTGTAGATAGGGCTGATAGGTGAGAACTGTAAAGAACCAGTCCCTGAATGTCACAGGGACTGTGCAGTACTACCATTTCCTTTTGTGCCTATTTATTTTCAGCATGCCTTTTTTTGTGTGTCACTCATGACTAAGCAATCAAGAATCCAGGAAAAAAATAAGCCAAACATTTGTTTAGAAATATAAAACTTTCTGTAGATATGAGAGGGTTTTTTGTGGGGTTGTTTTTTTGTCCTAATAGCTTGGTCTTTGCCCACCAACAGAAATGAGGAATTGTGCAGTGTCAACACCTATGGTTTTGCTAAGCAGACTTGACAATAGGTCCGTAATTAGACGTGGCAGTGTTGTACCCTTGACTTTGCTTATACAACAGTTCCAGCCCGTGGTGAAGTACAAAGGTAAGAGACCAAAGAAAGTAGATGGGCTTGTGCACTTTTCACAAAATCCTTTCTGAAAGCAATGGGGCTAGAGGGAGCCATTGGTCTGACCTTGTAGGGTATCTCTTATGTTTTTATGTCTTAATCTCTTCAGTCCAGATAGAATCTTACACAAAGAAAGTCTTCTATAACCAACAGTGCTTTTTACATGTGACAAAATAATTCTTCACAGAGATAACTGACCTAATTTATTTTAAAAGAACCCAGCTTTAGGACTTCTTAGCCTGGCTGACCTGTTGGTTACTATTTCTCAGTTTTAAACCTGCTCAGAGATCACTCAGCCCTGCACAGCTCTGTATTGTCCTGGGCAGAGAGCCATCAAAGACATCTATTGAGGAAACATCGTACAATACCTGGAGAATGTTTTTGCCATCAACATTACTCAAACACAACTAATCTATGGTAGCATCCACAATGCTTATTCCTACTGAGTTGGAAAAAAACCCACCGAACAGGACTATTGAGTTGTTATAACCTGGATGTGGCCTTTGATTTTCTTTTTTTCTTTTCTTTTTTTTTTTTTTTTTTTTCCTCTAAAAGGCACTGTAAAGGCCACCAAGCCTTAGGGAAAGCTAACTGACAGTTTGCAGGATGTGTTTTAAGGACATTTTATTTGGTGTTGACATGATTCATTGCCATATTCTTCATAATAGGGTAATGAAAACTAGTAGCTAATGATTATAATATATAATACTCACACTAATTTTGAATAAAGACAAGGTAGGATAAATGTTCCTAATTTCTCAGAATTTGAATAGACAAAGTAATATATATTTAGAAAAACACATTTCCAGAAAATAGGTGACCTTAGACAAGTTTTCATGAGCTAGTCATCTACAATGCCATAATTCTTTCCACTTTCTGAGCAGAGACACATTTTCTGGACGTGGATATGCACATGGATGTATAAATAGTACTGCCACTTGTAAAAATTGGTCATTTAAAATTTGGTAAACCATTTCCCTTTGTGTTCAGTATAGTCTTTGAATATTTAAGAAATAAGCAGAAATTAAGTCAAAGTTTGATATGTGCTTGAAGACAGCACTGGAATGCTTAACCATCATTAAAGAAATTAAACTATTCATTTAATTAGTTTTTTGGAGTATTCCATTGTTTCAATTCGAAAAAGGCACTCCCAAGTCAAAAAAAAAATCAAAAACATGACCTAGCTTTGCAATACACACATCATCTCACATGGTATTGTATGTATTACATGATCTTAAAAATATCAGTCTTATAAACTTTCTCTGTGTTGAGTGTGTGTACACATGTAGGCACACATGGAAAAAAACCCATAGATAAAGTGTATCAATTGAAAGAAAAGATGGAATTTCACATACAGGCTTTTCATTGTTTTAAACTAAATACATATTTTGGTGATAGAGACCTTTTTTACCAAAAAAGTATATAAGAATGACTTTTGTACTGAACAGATTCCAAGAACATGCAACCTACTAGTACTTTGTGTAGTTATGTCAGCAATGAACAATTTCTACAAGTTCATTTCAGTACAAGGGTTAGTGGTGATTCTGGAGTTTGTACTGTGACAGAATAAGGAACTATGAGAGCAAGAGAAAGGGAGTACACAGAAACCACAGTGAATTACATTCAGTTTTCGCAGATACTCAGTAGAATCTAAGGTTTCACTTTCTAAAAAACCTCTAGATATTTTGACTGTAAATATCACTTTGAAAAATGACCCACATGAACCAGTGAAACCCCAAAAGCCTCACTTTGCAGGAAGTCTAAAACAAGTCAGCCCAATGAAAGCTTTATTGTTCACATATAGTAACTGAGATTCAGTAAACGTGTGAAATAGTTAAAGCTGAGTCAGGTAACAGAAGGTGAAGGAATTACAGAGATTGACAAAAATAACCTACAAGACACTTCTGCTTTCAGAAGGTTGTTTAAAAAGCTCACTGTGGAATTGACTGGTGAGGTTTCATTGATTAGGTCTGGGGCTCAGTTTCCACCAGCTGGGAAACACCTACATAAGATATAAGAGATAAGAAATATTTTTGAAACTGACAAAAGTTAAAAGTAATTGCTATGATCTTCTTTGACCTAATCTACTAGGAATTTGTACAGATTTGCTTCCCTTAGCACAGCAGTCCTGTGTCAATAATGCTGGCATGAGCACATGAACACATGGAATGAATGATGGCCAATGGCACCCTGGCCTATATCAGCAACAGTGTGACCAGCAGGACCAGGGCAGTGATTGTCCCTCTGAACTCAGCACTGGTAAGCCCTGTGTTCAGCTTTGGACTCTCAATTACAGGAAGGACACTGACATACTGGAGCATGTCCAGACAAAGGCAATGGAGCTGGGGAAGGGACTGGAGCACAAGGAGGAGGAGGAGCAGCTGAGGGAGATGGGGTTGTTTAGTCTAGAGTAAAAAGAGCTCAGGGGTGATCTCATTAACTACCTGGAATTTACCTACTAGTAAATTACAATGGTTACCTACTCTAACTACCTGGAACGAGGTTGTTGTGAGGTGGGGGTCAGTCTTTTCTAGATAACAAATGACAAGAAGAGAGGAAGAGTTGTTCCAAGGAAGGGGATTGGTTGTTAAAAAACATTTCTCCATCAAAAGGATTGTCAAGCACTGGAACAAGCTTCCTGGGAAACTAGTGGAATCACCATGCCCAGAAGTGTTCAAAAGGCATGTGGATGTGGCTCTTGGGGCCAGTGGTGAACACAGTGGTGCTGGATTTATGATTGGACTCGATTATCTTAGAAGTCTTTTTCAACCTCAGTGAGTTTATGTTTTCATGATTGTAAGTTTTCTTTCAATAATCAGCCAACAGATCCATCAGGATGGCAGCCCCTTCTAAGTACACTCTGTATTTCCTTTATCAAAACCAGAATTCATGTCATTCCAGCAGTGAGGTGTTTTCTTTCATTTTTGCTTCATTAAAATTAACTGTAGAGCTGGGCCATATTTTTTGTCCAGAACAATTCGCACTATGTCATTTTCTTGTTTAGTTTAAACAACTGGCAGTAATAAAACAAGAGCAGGTGAATGTGTTACTATGGCTCCTGTTTGTAGTGCAGAATAACAGACATAGAAAAAGATCACAGAGGCAGGAAGGTCACACTCTTTGCCAAGATCTATCTTTTAATTCAGATTTTAGTATTTGTAAAGTTATTCTTTCTGGTCATCCTTTGTTGGATGTGCAAATTAAATTATGTGATTCTCTATCCAATAACGTTTTTTGTTTTCCTTATTCTAAGTGTTATACGTCTAAACACAGAAAGAAGAGCATTCCAAATTCATGAGATGCAGCAGATACAACCTCATTCAAACTACCTTAGAAATGAAAAATCTGTCTGGCTCATGGTTTTGACTGCTACCTGTGATGCAGAGAGAAGAAAAGCACCAAGTGCTCTCACAGTTGCTAATTTATCATTAGCATAGTTTGTGTCTGCATTTGGTCAGGTATTATTTAAAATAATGTTTTCAGGGTATCAGATTTATTTCCTCATGAAGAGCAAGTTCACTATGTGACTATGCTTTGCCAAATTAATGCTTCCACTTCCCAACTCCCTTGTCCCACCTACCCCAGGTGAGGCCAGGAGAACACACCTGTCTCCAGAGACACTAAATACAATTCCTTTGATATCTCTCCACCTGACAGGCTGTTTTTGGTATAAGAAGTACTGCAGGTTCTAGAAGAGCTCAGCAATGAGAAGATGCTTTGCTGGTAAGTATAAAAATGGAGGGCCTTGTTTCCTCTGTCCAAAACAGACTTCATTGTAGCAGGTGTGCACTTCTTGAATGCATTTCATCGTGTGCAGCATGTTTGGACTGAAATGTTGCAGAAGACAGAACTCAAGCCATGGATTTACCTTTTTTTTTCCCTATTCACACAGATTGTTACTAATTTCATCTAAGTAATTCACTTACTCAGAGATCACTAAAGCCAAAGGAAGGAAGCAACATGAGCTTTTTTTCTAAACAAGAAATCATGCACAAATAAGTGTTTGAATTTTGATATAGTTTACTTCTATTATATAATATAAATACACTAGCACAATATAATATATAAAATGCCCCCTTCAATTGTAGCATACTTCTACCAATAACCTTTGGTCTGAGGAGAGCAACAAAGTAAAGTCTCATTCTTTCTCAGTTCTGATAGCCAAGGATACATGAAAATTGCCTTTGTTTATAGTGTTTATTTTTTTTTGTTTTGCAAAACAAAAGATATTGCAAATCCTTTCTGCCCTTTTCCCCAGATATTGATCCACCTTATCAGCTCTACCTCAGTCGTGTCAGACAGTTAGAGACATCCAGGAAGAAAAACTGTTATCTAAAGAAGTTTCTCACTTTCCTTCTTGTTTTACTTCATTCTCTTTCTTACCAAGTCAAAGTAAAAAAAAGCATGCTTTTCTCTCTGATAAAAATTCAGACACCAGCAAGGAGAAAAACTGGTCTGCTGCAGCACTTGCTGAGAACAAGCAATGACCCAGCATTATTCTCTGCCAGAACTGACAACACAGATCCAGATGGACTATCTGATCTCTAACTGTCTCTATAATAAAGACCTTGTCAACATGTTGATAAGAGAGGGACTGATGTATTTGCTTGTTAATACTCTTGAAGGTCACAGGCAAAACTAAAATGGTAAGCAAAAGAAATTTGACTACTCACTCCTACTTACAGAGTGGTCATGTCATCTCTCACTGTAGAACCTCTCATGCCCCTCTATTCCCTTGTTGCAGTGACTTCATGGAGTAGCCATGCATGCATGTGAATGCAGTTTTTGAAGCGTAGTTTCTACGCAAACTGCTGAAATCAGCTGCTAAAGAATGTGATCAGTCTGGTTTTCTTCCCAAGCTCCCTAAGAGTCACACCATGAATTAAGTCTGTTTCTCAGAACAGAATAGCCAGTGTTTCTTTGTCTAATAAGATGGAGATGCAATCCAGAAATAAAATTCCTGTTGTCTCCGCAGATGTACAGAAGCTGGCTGGTGCTATAAAATGTGTATTCAATTAAGTCAAAGACTGTTGATCAACTGGCAAATATTGAAAGCATAAAAAACACACTGCAAATATATGGCAAATGTGCATTTTGGCAGGTGAACACGAGATTGTGAGTCCTCCACTCTTTGTCAGTTCTGTGCTGGGACCATAAAGGACTGTCATACAGGATGCAAGGATGCACTAGAAACCTAGTGTATGTCCACAAATGTCTGTATCATGGCCCTGAAAGGCTGGCCAACACCAAAGGGAGTTAAAACTCCAAGAGGGAGATGAAAGAAGATAAGCTGGGGTTGAGAGAGAGTGATCTAACCTTTAAATTTTAATTAAAGAGATACTAGAACAATCTTTTTCTAATTGCAATCTTTACTTTAGGGAAAACAGGGAAGTTTCTTAAACCATGATTACTCTTGTTCTTATGTTTTCACTAGGATCACAGATGTGTAAACTACAGAGGGTGGGTGACAGGGATCTCTTGGAGGAAACTGTAGCAAGGGATCTTCCTATTTGATACAAGGCAATAAAAAATCCTCATTGTGAGGACGAACAGCTCAACTGGAAATGTCCAACGAAGCAAAGAGGTCCAGCATTATTTTGGCCATGTTTGAGTTGGGATGACTCTTCAAATAATTTTCCTGCAGAGGTCCATTCTAACCTTAGTCTATTATTATATGTGTGTGAGCTGACAGCAGTCAGGCTTGTATACATGTGAAGATCACTAAAGCCAAGTGGCTTATAAAGAAATCTCAGAAAAGACAACATGTTTAAGCTACATTAATCTTGCTGTGAAATAAAAAGCTCATTTTGGAGAAATTACTTCATTTGAGAGCTGTAAAAACTCTCCATTTTTTTCCTCTCCAGTTTTCTAACAATCCATAGAGAAAAATGTTTTCTTGACTTAGTCTTTACTAAAAAGGGAGAAAGGTACATAAAAAAGTAAAACACAATAAAATTGATTCAGTAACAAGTAAAAAAACAGAGGTTATACAAGAATACACTTTGGCAAACTTAACTTTGTATTTGAAACTCTAGATATAGAAAGATAAGGACATTAGGAGCTGAGATGTATAACTGAGAAAAATTACTTTCAAAGTATTAACAGCATGAAGAAATCTGATGACTTCTAAGAAAACTAGCTCTTGAAAGAGAGCAAAGGCCAAGCTGAGCTAAATTAGAGTCTAGTAATTCAGAAAATGCCTTCCTGTAGATTAATTTCTCCAGTTGGAAGAATGTTTTTGAAGATGATCATCAAAAATGTTGTCTGCCTGAATACAGAAATAGAAACAGCTGGTCAAATTCTGGAAATTAAGGTCTTCAGGTTAGCAATTAATCTTAGACTTGCCCTAAAATGCCTCTAGTAAAAATCCTACAGCTGTTAAAGATTGGTATAATCATATCTGAGTCAATTTTCCTAGCCTGTGGCAGTACAGTGGGCAGTTCAGGTCAAAGATGATGTTTCAGGTCCAAATAAGATGTAACTGAAAGGCTGCATCACCATCCCTCCTAAAGTCAATATTCATTCTGAGAATAATGAATGCCGCTTATGGAACAGTGAAAATTTTTGTCAAAACATACCTCTGGAACTGCAGTCAGACCTGTTTCAGCAAACTTTGCCTCTGACTTCAACACACAGAAGTAACAGTGCAGCCCAGGCTGATTCAGACTTACTCATCATCACTAGGGAGACAAGTAACTGATTCTGTGTGATTCCTGACCTATTTCAGAATATTTAATAAGATCTGGCATGTTTTGAAGGGGCAGAAGATAGGATGGATGATTAAACTTTTTGTGAAAGTTTAACAACTTCATCTGTACTCTGTTGTTATATGCACTTTTGCCCTTTGCAGTAATTGCTGCAGTTAATTCTGTCCTGAGGGCAGAGATTTGCCTCCAGAGACAAAGAAGTCTAGAAGAAACCATTAGAAACTTTCCTGTTAGGGACTCACCCATCATTTGGAAGATAAAAAGGTGTAAAGGTAGCTTGCTTTAACTGATTCACTAGTAACTTTGAAGCTGGTAAAGCTGAACACTATTCAGGGCCGGGCCATATATTTCTACCCTCTAGGTATCATCTGATAAACACTTACTCTTATACAAATAAAAATAATGAACCATCACAGCAGTAACCAGCTTGATGATCCCAGATGATTTTTAAACTACTGATTAGTGTATATCACAGAAGGAAATTATTTAAAACAAAATAAAACCCCTCCACACTCTGTCTTTGGTACTTCTTTTTCATGTGACCACGGTGTCTTTTCCTTGCACATGCCAACTAGTGCTACCACCTCTAGCACCACCGGAGGTTGAGTGTGGCAGGGTACTACCCAGCAAGAGAAAAGGCCATGACCTCCTGTCTCAAGCCCAATTAACATAACAGAAAAGAGTCTCATTCCACATAACATTCACAGGGGCTACTCACGGCTCAGCTTCAATGCTCTGGTCAGCAGCTATGTAGTTGGCAGGGATGTAGCCCGTGATCTTGCGGCCAGGACAGACTGACCCCTCTGGCAGGAGGAGCTTGGCATACCACCATCCCTCATGGGATGCATTCAGCACTTCTAGCTTATCCCCAGCTCGGAAGCTCAAGTCGTCCTCAGTGCGAGCATCGTAGTCAAACAGTGCCACAAAGTTGCAGATGTTTGCTAGATCCTGGCCAGGCAATGGAGGTAAAGGTTTCTCTTTTATCTTACTCTCTAAGTCCTTCTGTCCTGCTTGGAGGTCAGGTTTTACCACAGCAAGGTTGGTGAAGATCTGGCCTCCTTTGTCTTCCTGCTCACGGTTTGTCCCAAAGAATAAGCAGGGAAGGTAAGGCTCCAAACAGGGACAGTGCTTCTGGCAGAAGTTTCCCATCCTGATTCTTTGTTGCTTACTCTGCTTCTGTTTTTCTTCTGCTTTTCCTGGTTGCAAGACTCTTAGACCAATTTTTGCACCATCCACATCTTAGCTTTTTGTGGATTTCTTCTACCTCTCCTCCTTTGGCACAAAATGAAACAGCTCTTGGCACAGCTGGAAGCTCCTCTCTGCGTCCCAGGGAGAGCTCATTACAGACGGCTCCCAATTAGGGAGTGAAACCTGGCATTCAAGTACCAGCGCACGTGTGGAGGGAATTTTTTACTTCCTCTTCAGAACAGGAAAGCAACACAACAGCTGTGCTGGGCTGAGCTCTGAGAACAACAGCAAAGTGAGAAGCCTCTTCTGTTACAGCAAAACAATGAAGCAAGAACATGTAAATAAGGGAGGTTTTTCAATTCCTTCTGCTCAGGATGAATGTTTTCTTATCTCAGATGTGGTCTGGTCATACGATCAGTGGTGAATGTCTGTCTTGGCAATGATTAACCAAACTGACCTGCCTGCTTCCTCAGCAGTCTGACGTGGACAGGTTGAATTTTCGTTTCCTGGTTTGTACTGGTTTCGTTTCACAGTGGGAAGCCTTTGCTCACCTGAGACTGGCAGACGCCCTCACCAGGAGGAGTGCACCTGTGGCTCCTGCCCTCACTCACACCTGGGCACATTCCCTGCCAAGTACCGCCCCCCAAACCAACCCTCTGGCTTTTTTTATTTTTTTATTCAGCTTGGATGGGTACTTTTTACAAGGAAAACCAAATATGTATGGTTTACAGTAATAAAGCAGCATATTTTAAGTCATTTCTTATTCTGCATTTTAAGGAAACCAAGGCTTTAGCCAAAAATGTTTTCTCTAAGTGGCTGGCTAATTAAATCAACACTATATAAAAATAATGGTTTTCCAGTCACTCTGTAAACAGTTAAAATGCATTGACCAGTATATTCCTATTTCTAAAGCATCTCTAACCCAGCATACAGACCAAACATGGGCATCTGAATACTGCTGTGGCAAAGCAGGCTGAAGGGCTGGCTGCCGTATCACAGCGGTGCAACCCAAAATTGTAACTCCTGGAAATCACCACAGACTGGGGGACACAGAATGGTTGGAGCAGGAACAGGGAGCACAGAAGATACAGATAGCCTGTCTGCACACAGTGGTGGCATTTCAGTAAGAGACAAACTCTTACAGATCAGAGTCTATTTATTGAGATCAATCAAAATTCAGACATGGACCTATCATTTCCTCAAGATTAAAACACCCAGGTCCTTTTTTTTTTTTTTTAACAGGAATTTGGTGCTACTTTCCTAAACCAATTACACATCTCTCAGTTCCATTTAGAGTTGCTGACTTCTGTAGTTTTACTTTACTAGAAAGAAAACCACTAAATAACAGAAACTAAAGTCACTTGCTTTCATCATGTCTCTCATTCATTTGAATGAGATCAGTGGCAGAGGCAAAAGGCTACTGATGAACTAGGGACTGTGGGATGACTAAAATATATCCCCATTGAAAGTGATAATGTTAATATCAGGTGCATCTCCACTGAAGAGGAATGGGACCTGCTTACACAGACTTCTGCAATGCTGCAAAAGAAATTACATCAAGTCATCACTAACTCTCATCATCTTTAGGGTCTGGTAAAAAAGATATGCTGATTTTTCAGATTATGATAATCTTATTTAGTTTTTGAAGCACCACTGGAGATGATTTTTTGCCAGTAATTATTAACCACATAATAGCAAGAATACAGATATCCAAGAGATATTTACTTTTCCTCAGTGTGAGTAACAATATCCAAAGGAAAGAAAAACCTATATTGATAAAGAAACCATGTTCATTGGTCCTGTTTAAAGAATTGTCTACATTTACTGAAAGCAGAGAATATTAGAAACTACTACTAAGTAATCTGGCAATTTTCAGTTTCCATATTTGATTGACTTTTCCTTTAATTATTTTTGGTTCTGGCAGCTTGGGCATTAATTTGGCAAAGTTTTGCAAACTCCTTTACTACCAGAATAGTTTCAAATTGACAACAAAGCCATTTGCATCATGCAGAATCAAGCTGTATAATGCACAACCATTTTCAAGATCAAGTCCCATCTTTACACTCAGGAACCAATATACAAACACATTAGAAATCATACTGCATTCACTGAAACCACTCAGATAAGTATTTATAACTGTAACTACAACAGGGCTTAAGCCTACAAATAGTTGTGTATATGACTACCTTATCTCAAAGAGCTCCAGACATTAAATTCATCTTCTCCCTCAATTTGTCTCTCTGCTTGTCTGTAGAAGAACAGAAAGACTTTTTCTGGAAGTGATCAATAATTATAAATCAGATTCTTTTCATCCTGATCTTCAGGACCAGTTCTATGTATTAACCAAATAGACTTTAACAAATAGCCATTAAATTCATTAATCAGATTTAAAAGGCTTCTCAAAAAGAGAGAAGATTGGAGCTGCTGAGAACCACGGAGCAGATTTCCTATCCCATGTGGGACAGGACAAGTGAGCTGTGGTGGCCACACTGCAGCACTTCTACAAGGGTCTTTGTTCCCATCCTGGTGACTTTATTGAGGATTTACTGCATTTCTAAAAATAAAGAAGTACTCTTAATCGTTTAGAGACTATATAATTTTATCACAGGCAAGAAAAGAAAATTAGCATGTAATAAAATTGTTCTTGCTGGTTTTACAGAAAAAAATAAAATCCAATCAATCTCATAATCCCAATCTTCATATTCACAGTTTGGAACAAATGAGGGTACTCATGTATATTCAGGGGCTTTTCAATATAAACTGTTGTTCAAGTTGTATGCATTTGTATTACATATAATTTAATAAAATAATCTTTGCATTACTTATTATTTGGCTTAAGTTATTGCTTTTGTCTTGCATCCCACTATATTTTCCTTTTTTTGGAAAAGGAGACCAAACAATTCTGCATTGCTTTTTGGCCTTCTGTATCTTTGTTTAATTTGTTTTGGAGCCTGAATCTTAATTTCATTTGTTTTGGAGTCTGAATATCAGAGCAGAAATTGTTAAAAAAAAATAAGCTACTAGAGGTAAAGTGACTATAAAAGACTTAATCAGAGATATTGATTAATTTTATTGGCAAAAATACTTCAAGAAGGACACATTCTTACAGCCAACACTAGCTAGCAAGAAAGATGGATGTATTATAACCAGAATGGCACATTTACAATGTGAAAACTGAAATTTAGTGTTCCAGTCCCTATATTATAAAAAAATGCCAAGCACTAATATTGCAAGTAATATCTTAAAATATGCAATGCCTTGAAACAAAGATTGATCATTGAAAAGCTGTGTCTGACAGAACTACGTAAACTTAGACTTTGGAAAAGAGAACTAATCTATTCAATCAAGCAGTACTTTCCCCCTTCAAGCTATGTAATTTCCCATTGCTTTTAATGTGTATTTCCTTGTTCCATAAAGCAAAGAGTGCACACTGATACTATAGGTTTGAGGATGACGATTACCTGAAGTTACTTTTTATATTCTATATATTGACTATGAAGTTCAGTATAAGCAAGACTATTACAAGGAGCATTACACCTGCTTAAAGGATTTATTCGAAGTCCTCTAAATCCATTAAATCAAATTCTAATTAACTTAAAGTCAATATCCCTTAGGCCTTATTCTACAAAACAGTCATGTTTAAACATGGTGGTGAAACATATTTCTCTTAGTTGACTGAAGGGATGGAAGAATAATATGTTAACATTACATCCTTCAGTAAACTTAGTACAAAACTAATCTGCAACACTGACATTAATAGAAGTGATCTTGGAACCAGGTCCTGCTCTGCATGAATTAAGGTATCAGATTAAGTTGTGTAAAATAAGTACATATAAGATTTGAATCCACAATATTTCAAAAGCCTTGTTTTGATATAAATCCTATTTGTGTTACATGCCTTCAAAAATTATTTTGCATGAACTCTCCTCCAAAACATAAATGTGCTGGTTCATATTTGAGAGGCAAGGAGTGAACATCACTGAAACTCAGTCTTTAGCACTGACAATACATGCTGTTTGAAACTGTTCCCCTATGTCATTCAGAGAAGAATTGCAGTCTGAGCTGTGCTCTGCTGGGGAAAAAGGAACATTCCAAGGCAATGCCCATCAACAGTTTTGTTATGAATTATGAGTCAGTTGAAATTGGAAATTAAAAAAGAGAGTGGTTTTTCTTAATGAGATCACAACAGAAACAAACATTTTCATTCATAATTGTGTTGAATTCATAAAAGGAAAAAAATTCCATGTAGAAAAATAGAAATTAAGGTATAAAATACAATAATTGTAATTAAATAATCTATGATGCCTGTAGCATCACTTTTCATACTGTATAATCTTTTTTAAGCCAGAAGTTATACAGCTACATTTAATTTATGCTTGTTTAAATATTTGACATTATTACCTTACTTAGAAAAACTTCATAATGCATTATGGCAAGTCAAGCCATTCAGCAAAGTAAAACATTCAAATAATGTGATCTTTAAAGAAGCTAGCAGAAAACCAAAAGCATTTTGCTTTTAAATTATTCTTGGGGAATAATATAAATGACTAACCATTTTAAAGTTGTGTAGTTTTTTTAAGGTAACAAACTCAAATAAAGCACAGTGATTTTTTTTTTACTACAGCTGTCTTCAGCTACATTTCTTTCCATTTGCACATTAAAATGGAACACATTACTACCACTTTGTAGCTTTTTTATATTCCTTTTAATCAGCACTCCTATTTTGTTTCTCTAATTTGCAAATTGCCATTTTTTTCAGTGAAAATAAATTATGTGCGTAATATTGCCCTTGACAAAATTATTTACTCTTATTGATTAATCACTTTCCTGATTTTGTCTATTATCTTAAACCATAAATCCATGAAGACACAGAGTTATATTTGATCCTGCATTTTCCAACTTGAAATCTTTTTACATTTGTAATGAGAAAACTCTGGCTATTTATTTCCATAAGGCTGATCCAGTAATCTATCTCTACCCTGGAAAACATTAAAAGTATACTTTCAAGTGCTTTGGTGAAGAGGGCTGCTTATTTATTAGCTGAATTTGGGCCTGAAGCACACTACATCTGACAACAAATTAACAGAGAGAAATAAGGTTCTGTCAAAGATTGACGGAATAGAGACTTCCTCTATTCGCTCAAACAAACAGATCCCACTTTGCTCAAATTTAATGTGAGTTTTGCCATTATATGCGATGGGACCAGACCTCAAACATTATTTTTCATTTCATTGTACATTATTCTAAATGATATACAGCCCACAGTGTTAAAAATTGTAACTTAATTTGCTTTCTATGAAGCAGCCTCTCTGAATAAAGCCAAGAAGCTGTAGCTATCTAAGGCATGAAAAATACTTCTAATCAAATTTATCTCTGTGTGGGAAAAAATATGGCAAGTGGATGACAAAGAATTATCAGCAAACATGACTTTGCCATTCTTTTAAGAAAATGTATTCCAAACCTGACCCTGTTATGAATAGTTTTTAAATTTAGAATGTGTATATATTTATGAAGGTTTTATGATGGGTCAAGATCATTTCTCACATAACTCTATCAAACTCTGCATGCTATGACATAGATGACTTGCGAACATGATTTGCCATTTTTATCTTAAGTTGGAATTGCATCCAAAGAAGCAGAGAAGTCCAAAGAGATATGGATGTAAAGGATCAGTGTATCAAACTACTATACTCATTGTTTCACCTGCGAGTGAAAGTGCTTGGGGTTTTTTCCAAAAATAAAACCAGCACTCTCTCCTGACCTTCACTGTATCTCAAAAAGGCAGCATCTCACAGAGAACTGAAATTTACTAGTAGAATATATTGATCTACCATATAAAGGAACACATTAATTACATTACATCACTGAAATATGACATACAAAACCAGTAGAAAAACTAATTTTTAATTTTATAATAGAATAGAACAGAGCAGAGCAGAACAGTTCAGCTGGAGATGACCTATAATGGTCATCTGACTGACCACTTCAGGACTGGCCAAAAGTTAAAGCATGTTTTAAAGGACATTGCCCAAACACTTCTTAAACAATGACAGGCTTGGTGTGCCAAATACCCCTCTACAAAGGCCATTCCAGTGTGTGACCACCCTCTCAGTAAAGAAATACTTCCTAACATCCAGCTGGAACCTCCCTGGTACAACTTTGAACCATTTCTACACACCCTGTTTGTGGATCTCAGGGACAAGAGATCAACCCCTCCCTCTCTACTCCCCTGCTAGGTCATATTTAAACAAAACTCATTTCCATGAATTTTGCATACACTTGGATTTTATAGAGCTAAAATATCTCTATAGGAATAGGACTCTATAATCAGAAGGAAAAGGACTCTAACCAATAGGAAAAGGTTCTATAATCAGTTTCTATGACTATATGAATCCTGGTCCACCCACATTCCTGACTAGGTGTCCCTCTCTCCTTGTATATTTTCTAAATAGTTTTCCATTTCCTGTTTTCTTTCTGCTGTGTCTGCCTTTCACAGTGAGATGACATATAAAGAGCATTACCCAAAAGATAAGACACTCTTCATAAACCAGAGGAAAGGGAATTGAAAGTGCCCCACAGCAATCTCAAGATGTACACTTATATATTTTCCCTATGAAAAGGAAAGTTTAGGCAAAAAGAAAGTTATAAAGCTGGGGTATACTTCAAAATTATGTTAGGAAGCAGCAGCCAGGGTATGTGTTAAACTCTGGAAACTAAAATCTTAAACACCATAGTGTAGCCATGGCCAAAGGCACAATTGATATAAAAAACATCCTCTTACCTACCCATTTTCAGATACATAGGTACAATCTGACAGTCAACAAATATCAGTACTTAGATGACAAATTTCTATATTTGATCCAGTGAAAAAGGTCTTAAAAACACATTTGTCTTACTATGAATAAGTGACAAGATACTCCCTGGTTTAACTAAGAGTAGGATTACCTTTTTACCCTTAGTACATATATCATTACTTTTCAATCAGTTTTTGACTTATATTTAGAATAGTTTAATTGTAAAAGTAAAAATGTGGTATATGAAATTATTGTTTTACTGTGTTTCGACATCGGTCTGACCTGTTTCTGTGTGTTTGAAATCCAAAGTTTCACAAACTGACGCAACTTGTCTTGCAAATATGTATCTTCTTACTGTTCTTTCTTTCCTTTTGTTTCAGTATTCTTGTTTCTCTCTAGAGGTGTAGAAAACTTCTGTATAGTTTCCTACCTCCTCTTTTCTTTCTGCTGCATATCTTTCACAGCTGTACAGTGAGATTCTGTGCAAAGAACATTACCCAATATGCAAGACATGATCTTTATAAACACAGGGAAAGGGAAGCCAGCAGCTTTGGCAATACTCACTTTTAGTAAGGACTTCTGATACAGAATTCTGTTGGTGTAGACAAAATAATTCACCTTCTTCCTCTGAATTTTTTTCCCAAATTCATATTCCTTTGTCATTGCTTCCACAGCTTTAAAGCTGATCAGAATTGCCTCTCTCTCCATCAAGTACATGAAGGTAGCAAAATGCAGACATATGGTTTTCCTAAAAACAGAAGAGGTTGCTCTGACCTGCTTCACAGACATACATAGAAACAGAGTACAGATATTTAAACAGTTATATGATGGACTCTTCTTGATACTTAGTATACACTCCTCTACATCACCTCCTTCTTATCAAAATGCAGCATACTTTTTTTTTATCCTTCCATCAGACCATGACAAGACACACTCTAGGGGCAGAAGCAGAACAGCAAATATCACATGCAATTTATATTCAAAATAAGCTCTTATATTTTAGATTTATAAGCATTAATATTAACTTTTTGTTATTGCAGCCCCAAGGAATATCACTCTTATTATAATCAGCAATGGACACATACAGAAGAATATATGTATTAAATAGAAGATCAAATGCTCCTTAAGAAAGAGGGTTTCTAGTTAAAGAAGGAAAAAATTGATCTCTCTACTCATCATAGTGACAGGATAAAATTTGATCTTGAAAATCCTAACATGGTAAGGATTGTAATTAATTAAGTGACTTGTATGTCAGTTTGAAAGCACAAATTTCTGTGTTACATTACAGTGAGTTAAATTTTTCTGTACTCAGTCCTAGTAAGACCAAAACTAGAGCAACATGCCCAGTTTTCAATCCTGGGTTCCAAAAAATTAGATAATGACCAGTTTGGTAATGGAGTGATGAATGAACATCATCCAGATTGAGAACCAAAGATAAGCAGGTTCAAAACCCCTCAGCCTTTAAGGAAGGAACTTGAACAATGAAACAAAAGGAGTCTGTGGGAAAAATAGAAGCAGCCTTCAAATAGATTGAAGTCTGGCACATAATGATGTGGTTCTCACATCCACTAGGAGTAGGATGCAACACAAGAAAAAAAGATGCATTAGAGCAACAAAGACTTCGTTTTGAAATGAAGGGAGGAAGAAAATTCTGGAAAAAAACACTGGAAAAAATTGCCTCAGTGGCTCTTCCAAAGGGATACTTTTAAATAAGTAGACAATTGACTTTTAAGGGTATTTGTAGTCAGATTGATCCTGCCCCAGGGCAGAAGATGGCTGTTGTTAGGTCTTTCATACTTCTGTTATCTCCAACTCTGCAGGGTTATAATTGTAGTATTTCCCACCAGCTGTTCAATACCTCTGTTCTTTTGTGCAGACTGTGTATTGGAATACACCACAATTTTATTTATTTTTTTTTAATGCAATGACCAGCAAATGTCAGGCTTGAAATGTAAGCCTGTAACCTACTTGGTCAACACAGAAATCTACAGTATGTCTGAATTAGACATATGCCTGGTTTACTCATGAAGATATTGAAGCCATAAGCAATTTATATTATTTGTCCATGAGTACACCATGAATACAAATTAATGGGAAATGAGGACTTAGAACTGAGTAGTCCTCTGGATTTTATCCTTAATATTATAAGCATAAAATAACAGTAGGTTCAAAAGAACAAAAAAAAGAAAAAACAAACATTAGAAAAAATAAGGCAATGTCATAGATCATAGAAACTGCACTGTTCTCTCACTATTAAATACTAAAAGGTCTACTTTGGAAGCATAGCTTCCCCAGAAGTCCATATTTCTAGTGCAATTTCTTTTGACTAAATGTAACATTCATCCAGTACAAAAAGAAAAATCTTTCAAAGTACCTTTAAACAACTATGCAGAGTTCTAAAATATATACTCACTAAGGGTCCAGCAATCAGTCTTGGTTATTAATCATTCTGACAAAAGAAATTGATTTTCATTTCCCTCTTTCATGTTGTGTGGGAACAGCCTGAGGTAGATTACAAGATCTGAGAGAAATGATAAGGACAGTAAGAAGGCTTTTGAGAGACTCTGAGAACCTAGTGGATTACTGTCTGTTTAACCTTTTGATGAACTATTGGGTTTAGTTTTGGGAATCTTGTCTCTTTAGCATCCTGAATCTCATTTCTGTGCTGGTGAGTTAGAATGTAGGGAATATAGTACTGAGGTGCCAGGTGTAATTAGATGTCCTAATCCCAGTAGGACACTATAAATTTTATGTGTGTAATTCCACTAAAAAGTTGATGTGTCTGTATTTCATACCATGTAAAAAGGCTCCTAAACAACCCAATAAATAGTAAAACTTCTGAAATCACTGGAATTTCATCAAATCTTAAATCCTGATCAATGCTTAAGTATATTCACTAAGCTTCTCTACCTAGTAACAAGGTATCCTGTGTGCCACAGAGGGATGCCTTGAAGATTATATAGTATTTTGTTCAACTTTTAAAAGTCTACTAAAGAAATAGGAAGTGCTAGAGACTGCTTTTCAAATATATTCATGACAGATTTCACTGCCTTGCAGAGACAAAGGTGACCCTTAAAATAAATTAGTGTTGATAGATCTATGTATCCCAAAGTATCACTTTGTAATAAGTCATAGCCCTACGTCTGTATATCCTGATTATTCCTCTGATCATTCCCAAAGAGTATTTCCTTCTTATTGTACTAAGCTTAAAATCAAGGAGGAACCAAATCAAACAGTCCTGTTTAAATGCACAAAAATCCCATTGAAGCATCATAGGATGCTTCAGGGTCAGGATGCTGGGCTGAGAGGCATTCTTATACCTGTGCACAGAACAAATTCATGGGCTGAAAGCTAAATCAAGTGTAAACCTGAGACTCACCTCTTATCAGACTGCTAAAATAAAATATATTTTTGAAAAAAAACAAAACCCAACACTTTTTGATTTGACTAATATTACTCCAAAAGTATTGTCATTTGTTTTTTAAAAACCAACAGGGAAAAATCTAGAATGTTCTGATCTTACTTCTGTGTAAGTAGATGTTCCTTGACTGAAATGAAACCGATTCATGTTTGTTCAAATTCTTATTTTCATATATCACTATTGCATACTCTTCTATAACAATATGAGGGTGCCTCCCTTTTTTTAACTAAAAAGCTTAATAACCCTAAGGTTAACCTAACCCTAACTGTATTTTTTGCCAAAAAACAGACAAATGGCTACAACTGCATATCTGGTACAAAGTAAACTTACACAGTCTAAGGACAACAGGTACGAAGTTTAAGGAAAGCTAAATAGACTAAGGTGCAGGAGATAAGTTGCCAGCTAACTCAGAGGGATGCTCCAATGTATTGTACTGCTGCCCCCTTAAGGACAAAGAAAGCGAAGAGCTGCGCTACCTGTCTTGCTTAGAGGCCTACAACTTTGTGTGACAGCTAGGATTTTGACACGATTCTCGTGCCTTTATATACGTTACCACACTCAGTTATGTCCCTTTTGCTCTCCAGGGCATGTTAGTATGCTCTTGTACTCTAAAGATGCCTGTTCTGCACGGAAAGCAGGCACGAGGCACGATGGAACCCAAAATGCTCTTTTTCTGTATTTCCAAAAGGCTTTGACATAGCAAATCACTCACTTCACACTCTTCCTGCAGGCTGCTAAACATTAGGGTGCTGAGGGTGTGCAGAAGCCACTGTCCTCTCCTTCTGGCTCCATGGGTGTCTTTGCATCAGGGGTTGAGGGCTGGAGAGGGAATGTTCCTCTAGGCAGCCTTGCAGCCCCAGCCTGAGGGATGTTGGGCTTCAGGTGTGCCACACCACAAGCAATTTATCTCCCACAGACTGACCAGTTAGAAATTTCCCCTACTAGGACAGGATTTGTGATTTTTCTAATTTGCCAATTACCACATATTTACAACAAAAAAGAAATTACTGTGATGCACAAATTAACCATGGGGCAACCTAAAAGAAATTCAGTTAGGACTGATAGCCCAACAGTTCAACTTCAGTATGTGGACATCTCTAAGTGCCTCATGGTGCCATCAAACCTGAAGGACAGGGCTCAAGGAGTGCTGTAAACACATTAAGGTACTTCAGTTTTTGCAGAATTTTATTAAAGAATTTTATCAAAGAATTGCAGAATTGCAGGTTTTCATTAAAAGCAGCTCCTTTCTGAGAAAGGCCCTAGAATGGGATGTCAGTATATTTAAATACTTCATCTGAAAGGAAGAAACTGACAAAACGCTTTTAAGACAAAAAAAAAATAAATAAACTCTGCTGTATATGTGCTGAAAGTAGACTGACATGACTATTACCAAGCTTGTGTTGCAAATACTGAAGATAAGGTGTTATTTTATCATTTATCTTCTCTTTCCCCAAAATTGAAAACCAATTCTCTTCATTAGTATTTTCTCTATTTCTTGTTGTCAGACTTCTGATTTAATATTCAGCTTCACATACCTGAAATTTAACTTGCTGAATCCCTCCACAGGAGAATATTGTTCCCTACACAAAGTGATTTAAGATAAGTATGATTAGTACTTCTGCATTGTAAATTCTATGATAGCTTGTCATTGCTATCAATATAACTGTGTAGCATTCACACAATCTGGATGTTCAAAATCACATTCAGTTGACAGTGACTACAGTGACCAGATACAAAGGATTAGACTAGATGATCTTTTAACCCAAACCATCCTATAATTCTATCAATGAATACATCATTTTCAATAGCTATTTAGATGTTTCAATACTTCAGTGTGTTAAGTTGGTTTTTTGGTGAGTTTTTGTACAGAAATGCTTTACTGGCATAGCAAGTAAAATATACCTTTTAAATGCCATAACCTAAACACTATTTTGGAAGCTACCTGAATCCTTTCCAGGAAAAAAAAACAACAAACTGGAATAAGATAACTGTACTGCTATAATCTGAAAGGCAGACAAACTTTATGTGAGAATAGCATGAAACACTAACTATGCGTGACCTTTCAGACATTCTGAAGTCAATCAAAATTGTGGCCATCAACTTCAGTGGAAGAGGAATTTGCTCTGTGTTTTCTGAAGTGAGCAGCTTTAGGAAGATAAATGGTTTTGTGCTCTCAGTTCCCAGGCTGCTGCTTCATCTGGACAGTTATTATCCCTGTTGTGTGTTGTGTGTCCTGGATGGGCCTTTATTATATCCTTAGGTTTCACACACATTAACTTTTATGTATTTAGGCATATATGTATTTCTTTAACATATGTCTAAAACACATGTAAGTAATCACTATTTATGCATAATTTATTGTGTGTATACATATATAAAGTTTGGTGTGAGTATACATGGCATGCATATATATATGCATACACATTAGAAAGTATTAGCATTAGAAAGAATATTAATGTCTGGAGGAGATTCTGAGAACCTTTGAAAGAAACTGCTGTACAATGGGCTTTGGTAAAACTTTGTAACCCCTTTCTAGCTTGCTCTGACACCTTACATGCTCGTCCTGTCCTACTATCAGCATTTTTGAATTTTCTTCTTAGTTTCTATATATTTACCTGTCTAGTTCCTTTCCTAATCTGATACTGAACTTTTCTGTGGAATTGTTAAATGCATGTGAGAGGTCATGCTATTAAATTTCTCTCAAAATCTTCTTTGTGTCTACCTGAACATAGAAAACGGAATCATAATATATAAGTACATTGTATCTCTTAATATATAAGAAAATTGTATCTATTTACTACTTGAATGTATTTTCAAAAGTGTTTTTCTCTTTAATACCAAAGTATCATTGAGTCATCCTGCAAAAATCAAATCATAATTTGATATAATCAAAATTTCTTCTGCACACTGCTATGGTTATGAGCTCAAATTTATCAACCTACAAAGCACAGTTCTTACAGCTGTGCGCAGGTAGACAACACTGGAAAAGATTACTTGTAATAAATGTTTTTTAATAATTGCTCTCAATTTAAATACTTTTTTATACTATTCTATTTATAGCCATACAAGAATTTAAAAATAAAATATATTTATTTACAATATATTGAACTAGAATTTTTCATGTTTTGTAAATCAAAGCAGTTTTGATGGTGTCATTGGTCTACTGAGAGAAAATAAGTGAAGAATGAAGAGGTCCTTCAAACAAGACTGTCAAGCCCAGTTGTTTCAGAATCCTGATTCCAGCCTTAGCTATATTCAAGTTCAACCACTGAGAACAAGACTACCTTAATGCAACTCCCATCCGTATGCTTTCCTCCAAATACAATATTTTCTTTCAGACAGCACTTTCTTTCTAATTGCACTACAGCATTATTTATTCAGCAGACACCTATCAAAAGCTTATTTGTTTATGTATTCTGGACACATACTGTCTGTACTGGACTCTACTGTTCTTAATGGGGGGTTACCCAAACTGTCAGTAAATTAAAATGTAGCTATGGAATTACCTATGGATTTTTGGTTTTTCCACAGCCAAACGCACAGCATAGTGTGGTTTACTGTATACAGTATACCCTGCAGGGACTTTGATACATAAGAATCATAAAATGGTTTGCCTTGGAAGTGACCTTTAAGATCATCCAGTTCCAACCCTCCTGCCATGAACAGGGACACCTTCCACTAGACCAGGCTGCTTGCGGCCCCATCCAACCTAACCTTCAATTATTTATGGGATGGGGCATCCACAACTTCTTTGTGCAACCTGCTCCAGAGCCTCACACCCTCAAAGGAAAGAATTTCCTCCTTACATCTAATCCAAACCTACCCTCAGTTTAAAGCCCTTGTCCCAGCACTACATGCCTTTGTAGAAAATCCCTCTCCAGCATTCCTGTAAGTTCTTTAGGTATTGGAATGCTGCTGTAAGGTCTCTCTGAAGCCTTCTCTTCTCCAGGCTGAACAACCCCAGCTTTATCAGCCTGCCTTCATAAAAGAGGTGCTTCAGTCCCCTGATTATCTTCATGACCCTCCTCAGGACTCAGTCCAGCAGGTGCACATCTTTATTATGCTGGGGGCCCCAGAGGTGGACAGAGCAGGAGTGGAGTAGATGGGCAGAATCCCCTCTCTTGCCCTGCTGCCCACATTTCTTTTGATGCATCCGAGGACACAGTTGGCTTTCTGGGCTGGAAGTGCACATTGAACTTCTCATCCACCAATACCCCCAAGTCCTCCTCCTCAGGGCTGCTCTCTGTCCATTTTCTGCCCAGCCTCGTGCTTGGGATTGTCCTGATCCAGGTGCAGGACCTTGCTCCTGGCGTTGTTGAACTTCATGAGTTTCGCACAGTCCCACCTCTCAAGCCTGCCAAGGTCCCTAAGGATGATATCCCTTCCCTCCAGCGAGCACCACACAGCTTGGAGTCATGGCAAACGTGCTGAGGATGCATAATGAAGTAGTAAGTAGTGTTTTCTCTACCTACATATGTTAATTGTCCCCGGTAGAGCCCTTGCGGTGTGGCACCGGCTGTCCTGTGACTGACCAAGGCTGACTCCTGTTCCCCTCTGCTCACCAGCTCCCCGCAAACACCCCCGAAGACTCGCGCTTTCGGTCTGCCAGACGAGCGGGAGCACTCCGTTCCCACGCCTGCTCCCGAGCACACAAAGCCGCGGCGGGAAGCATGTTTTTGGAATTCGAGCGCTTGGACACGCCTCCGGGCATCCTCCCTGCGCCCGCCCCTCCATCGCCGGGCTCGCCGAGGGGCTGTGCCGCAGGTGAGGGCGGCCCCGCCGGGGCTGGCCGGGGCGGGCCGAGGGCGTCCCGCGGGCCCCGCTCCGCTCTGCCCGCCACGGCTCCGCAGGAAGCGCCGCCCGCGCTCCTTCCTCCTCCCGCCTCTTTCTCCTCCTCCTCCTCCGCCCGCCTGCGGCGGCGGCGGCTCGGCGATGCAGCAGCACTTTTCCCTGGCTGAGTGCGACGTGGTGGGCTTCGACCTGGACCACACGCTCTGCCGGTACCACCTCCCGCAGAGCGCACGGGTGAGTGCGGGCTGCGCGGCCGAGGGGAGCCGCGGGAGGGGCCCCGCTCCGCCCCGCTCCCGCCGCATGCCCCACCGAAGGCAAAGAGCCGGGGAGTGGGGCCGGGACCCCTCCGGCGGGCACAGCGAGCCCGGGGCCGGCAGACATCCACGGGAGATAAGAGAAACGCAAGTGCATCCCTCGCCGGGCGCTTCCTCAGCAGGCCTCTCTGCCCGAGCGGAGGGGACAGCCATTTCTCCTTCCTTGAAAATGGTTCTTCTTTCCTGGCCGTAGCGGCTCTGAGGAAAAGGTAGAGCCCGCCCGCTAAATCCAGAGATGCTGCAGAGTGAGGAATCCGCAGCACTTTGGACAGGAGACCTTTGAGAACTTTCTGGTGCTTATAATAAAACGCCGAGTTTAGAGGGATGCGGCGCCTCTGACTTAGCCCTGTGGTCTCTTTAGAAGAGGAACTGCTGCCTGTGCTGTGCCTTCCCGCCCTTGTCACTTTCGTTTCTAAACTCCCTGGTGATCTTACATTTACTCGTCTTTCTCTGTTGATGTCAGGACTCTGTTCTGGAGCTATCTTATGTCGCGGATGCTCATGGTGTCTCACTCTCTCCCTTTCTTTGCCTCCATTCACTTGCAGTACATTTTGCACTGCACAGGACTCCCACGCTAATTGCAAGATAATTTCAGAATTTGGTATAGAAATTCATGTTTATGAGCTGTCCCATTTATTAATAGTCAGTGCATCCTGTGCTGAAAAAGTGTGCTGCTTCCCATAGCTACGTGTGAACTTTAGTGGAGAGGCATCTTGCTTGCAAAAGAGGATTCAAAAGTAACAATAAAATGTATGAGCTGTTAAATATCTAGGTGGAAACTGTGTAACACTGGGCTTACCTTCCATGTTCTTGCCATACACAAGCATGTTCTTCCTGACACAAATTCTGTCTGATGAAAGCAAACATTAGACACTTGATAACTATAAGAGGTTTTTAAAAAATGCTAAGCAACCAATGAACAAAATGGAGAAAAAAGATCCAAAAACTTTTACTAAACTTGGTGCACTCTTCATCTTCTCACAGGAGACAGAGGCAGACTGACACATGCCCATTGCATACTTCCTTATCTCTTGGAAATAAGAAATACTTTAAAAGGCTGATAGGCTCAGCTGAAGATGAAGTTGGTTCTTACTATTTCAGCATTTGCTTTCATAATTGTCTTTCTCAGACATTATTCATACTAATTCCAAGAGTATCTGTTGTAATTAAAGAAAAAAGGCCAAGGAACAGCTTTAATGAAAGAACCACGAGAAAAAGGGAGCAATTACTATTTTTGGATGGTCTTTAAGGACATGGCAGCATCTCCATAGAGCTTCTTGTATAACATTACCAGCACAGTACATTAATAAGCTGCTGAGTGTCATGCTAGGCCATTTGAACTTAGAAATAATAGCCATTTGTTCAGTAGTTGCCTCTTTTCTTCAAAATAAATTCCTTCAAATACTTTTTAAATGCCCCTAAGGATAAATGTTTACTGGTTTGGAAGCTGCTTGTTGAATCTCAGTAACCATGATATTAAAAATTTTAAAAAATAAAGCAAAAAGGATTGGGAAGGGGGAAATAGTGACTAGTCTACTATCTTGATTTCCCAACAATCCTGGAGCGCAGGGACTATAAAGCAGAATGTTGTAACCTGGGTTGTGCAGGACTCATTGCACCAGAACTCTTGTGTCTTTTCCAGCCACGACAGAAATAACCTTGGGCACTATTTCCCAGTGGAGGCAGTGGGACAGGGCCCCTATCTCCATGGCTTGATTTCACTTAGGAGGCATTAACACTCACATCTTGCCACTTTTCAAGGAAGCAATGTCTCTGATCTTACTTAATCAATATAATGAATGCATGTATTTTTTCATTTGTAGCTAATATATGATAGTTTTGCCCAGTATCTGGTAACAGAGAAGGGATATGATGAAGACTTGCTGACTCTAGCTCCAGACAGCTTAGACTTCTGGTGAGTACATTGAAAATAACGTCACTGCTTTATGCTGTAACTTTTACAAAGCTCAGAAAACAGCTTCATTTTGTAGGCAATTGATGTTATGATTGTTAAGCCCAATGGATAAATCCAAAATTACAGCTTTAAGTAGTTGTCCTAAATAGTATTTAACATGAGATAGTTGTAATGGTATTTCGAAGAGAGAACTGAGCATCCAAGCTTGCTTCGTGCTTCCAGCTGTCTGTACACAAGCCTTTTAGTTTCACTCTTTTACATCCTATTCAACAGAAACCATTAGATTTTAGTAATTTTTATCTCAACAGATGTTGTTTTGTTTGTGTAAGGCAGATTAATCACAACAGCCTTCTGAGAAACCAAGGAAAGGTGACGTTCCAGAAGGTAGCCCTTGGGTGGCACATCAGGCACAAAGCCTTGATGAAAAGGACTGAAACCCAAGTTCCTGCTCTGAACACAGTGGTTTCTGAGCAGGAACTTAATTTGAATCTTGATCTTTTAACTTCATAAGGTTATTATCTAGGCCATGGGGGTGAAGGCTTGAAGGCTAAATAATCATTAGATATAGAAACATACAGTTTTTTTTAAATAATGTATGCATTCGTGTGTAATGTTTTTTACAATTCAATATTTGACTGGTCAGTTTCCAACAAGATTGATTTCAACTTCCATGAGACAAGTGATGTATCTATCATAATTTGAGTCCTATGATGCAAGAAATCCATTGTTCAGCTCTAGATATCTTGGGTTTGGTCTCTTATTGAAGCAGGAAGTTCATTAACATAGACCTGCAAGTCCACAGTGCTGGTAACAAGTTTGTCATTGCTAATTTCCCAGGAGTCATTCATGAAAGGTTGGCATCTGCTTGCTGCCTTCATGGCATATATTCTTTCCTTTGGGTGCCTCACAGAGGATGAAGGTGTCATTACTTCCTCAGTCTCATTTATTCATTTGTATTTTAACTGCTGAACTCTGAATTAATTTTTCAAAGAACCTAAGCAAATGGCAATTCAATTATCTGGAAGACAAAGATTTATTAGGGAGGATTAGAAACTCTTGCCAAGTATCTCCAGCATTGTCAACTCTTCCCCTTGTTTGTGCTGGCTAGCAGTGCTTCTGCTTCATGTGTTCTTAGCTTATTGAGTTGCCTCATTTAGACTGATGTTCTCCCCCTCTTTTCTGTAATAACTGGTGCAATCACTCAAGTAATAACTAGAGGAGGTGCCACAAAAAAAAAAAAAAAGTCTTTAATAGAATTGACTTAAACATTTCTTAGTTTTATATGTTTGGACCTTAAACCTCCAACCAATCTATATAACAGTTCCTAAATTTAGTGGATATGGAACTGGGTTTATTTAGTGGGATTTTGCTATGTAAGGAAAAACCAATCCTCATTGTAATAATATGCAGTTAGAGAGAATTGTTCAAACATGGAAGTATTTGAAGGGTTGTGACTTGTTTAGTTTTCTCTAGCATCATAGCTGCAGAAGCACCATAGCTTCTGTAACTGCATATCACTGATAGATAAGAAGACAGCCTTCTGAAAGCATTAATTTTTTTGTTTCTTCCTTAAAATTAATTTATTCTTAGTTGCAAAGGCTTGGTATTGGACATTGAAGAAGGAAACTTCCTGAAACTTGCAGAAGATGGAACAGTTTTAAGGTAATATTGACCATAAATCTAAATTGTTAAATATAAGTTGTATTGTTAAATATACTACCATTTTATCCCCCTTCTTAATTGTCATCTCTCAATTTTATAAATATTTAAAACACTTATTTCATCATATATTCATTTGTTAGATGTAAAAGTTAAAATACTCTTTGGTAATGTGGTGTTCATTTTCTCTTAATGTTACATATGGAATCTTTTGGTAATGTTTTGATGTTGTCTGGTTGTAAATAATACCTCATTTTTAATAAAATCTGAGACTCCGAGGACACATTGAGCTTGAAAGTGAATTCATTTTTTTGGTGGCTACCAATGTACTCTTTGTCCAGGTCTGCTAAAATCCAGGGTAAGGTTTTTCTTTGGATTGAGGGTAAACTGACTTGCGAGGCAGTTAATTAGTATTAATGACTAATACTAATGACTGGAATGACTATTGTCTTTGTGCCATAGACATTCAAAATTCTGCAAGTGTACAATATCTAATTTAAATAGCCTGAGATAAATTAACCACAGAAAGTTATACATTCACTTTTGGAATTCTGGGGGCTTTCCACTTAAAAGTTGTTTTGCAGTCATCACTTTCAGTAAATCCTTAGGGGGTTTTTTTGTTGGTTTTTTTTCTTTAGATATAGGAGACTGCTATTTTAAATAAAAATCTGAAAAGTAAATGTACTTAAAGTATATCAATCGTAGTCCCATTTCTTCCTAATTTTGTTCCAGAATAAAAATCTATGTAATTTAGAATGCAAGACAGACTATACTTTTTTCTTTTTTTTTTCTGAGAACATGTGGAAGAAGGAGCTTGAGGATGCTAAAGAAACACACATCTCATTAAAAGAAGAAAGAAATACTTTTGAGTCATTATTGTGTGTCCCAAAATTAATTTAATAGCATGAATTTTGGAGTATTAAATGCAGAATTGAAGATTACAGGATATACCTCATTAAAGGGAAGAATGATACAGAGTTACCTCTCCTGGTATTGCTTGCATTTGCTTCAAAATGGGACCCAATCTGATGGTCTGAGCAGTTAATTTGTAGTACCTAAAAAGGCTTGTGTGTAGTTATGTATTAAAAAGCTGCTTGCAGGGCCCAAACTAGCACTTTTCCATAGTTTCCCTGCATTCTGTGAATGTTACCAGGCGTCAGAACGATGTATAGGCTTTCTGCACTGTGCTTTATTGTGCAGTGTATATTGATAGCTCAAGTATAGCGAGTGTCCTCACACAATTGAAAACATTCGAGCAATACAGAGTGATTGTGTTAGCAGGTGAGGCACAGTAGCTGTGCCCCCAGCCAACCAAACCTTTGTGTTGTAAGGCCTTTATCGAGAACTGGAATGTATATGATAAAAGCTTAGTAGGTCCTGGGAAACTTCTAAGCTATAAAGAGAGTCAGTTTTGATCAGCTTGCATGCACTGTAATTCAATTTCAGTGTGTAACTTTGCACAAGTAGTAGTTTAGATGTTTTCAACTACTTTCTGTTTTGTTTTGTTTTATAAACAACTTGATGCATCAAACAGGGCAAGCCATGGTACAAAGAGCATGACATCCGAAGAGATCCTGGAGATCTATGGAAGGAAGGAGTGGAAGCATTTTAATACAGTCAGTGGAATGGTTTCACGCACAGGTAGCTATACTTTAGCATGTCCTCTTCTTTAAAATTCCTCTGGTCCATTCAGTACCTCATACTGTTAAGAACTAACACAGATTTATAAGAATACTTTAGCTGGGAATTATTAGAACAGGTAAATGGATTGGGGAAGATTTGGTTTTTATGTGTTTTTAACTTCTAGTACTAGAATTCACCTTCAATTTATTTTGTGGTATTTATTTTATGGTAAGACAAATGAGCTGACATGATAGGCATGTTTTGGTGATAGTGGTGGTCACAATGTCTCTTGATGAAGTAGACTGATACAACCAGTATCACGATTTAAACTGAGCTGGCAACTGAGGACCATACAGCTGCTCATTCACTCCCACCCTGCCCAGGCCCAGTAGGCAGGAGAATCAGACAGAATGGTAAATCTCATGGGTTGAGAACAATTTATAATTGAAATGAAATGTTATAATAATAAATATACTAAAAATACTACTAATAATTATTGTAATGATAAGGAAACAGAGCCTCAGAACCCAAGAGGAACAGATGATGCACAATACAATTGCTCAATACCTGATGACTGATATCCTATCTCATTTAGGACAAACCTTAAATTTTTCTTAATTGTTGACTTACTGCCACTAATCCTGTAGTAACAGGAGGTCTAGGCACAGGTGCAAAGAGCAAAGCAGGTTTAGAAACAAAACTTCTCCCCTTGCATTTTAGGTTCCTGTGTTTAAGACAGGAGTCACTTTGAAGGAGCTGTGGCTAGGTTTGTGTTCTTGCTCTGTGTTTCCTCTCCGTTTTTCTTTGATCTTGGCAGTTGAGAATAACACAGGAAGTTCTCACTTAAGGTGCATTTTGTTACGAAATGGAGATACTTTCCTTGAGATTTTGCTGACTGCAAATGCAATGTTTATTCTAAACTGCAGGTAATCTTTTGCAAAATGGAGGAAGAAAGATGTTTTCTTTGATCATAAAGGAAATGTGTTTTTCTTTTTCACTGAAACATGCACTTGGTCTCTGTTGTGAATGAAGATCATGAAAAAAAATAAATTGCTGGTTAATTAATTTCACTCCTTGAAGAGAGTTGTTGAGCATGACCATAGTCTGGGAGAACATTTGCACCCTCCTGATACAGTTCCGTTTTGGGGATTGATGTAATAATGGTAGCATGCTTCCCCTTGGGCTGAGGGGAACTGCAACATGAGTGTGCAAAGCACATGACTGTGCCAAACCTGTCCAAATGTCTCTGAACTTCTTAAACACTTTTCTTGTGTTTTCACTACTAGGGAAATAGATATTTTGGAAGAGTTGAAAGATACTGTCCTGAATTAAAACTCATGGTTCTCCCTCTTTTCTTTTACCTGGGCTTTTGGAATCTTAAAATGTCTTGTCAAAATCTCGCTGCCTTCATATAGGTAAACAACTTTAAGTTGCCAATTATGTCAACCAAAAGTTAGACTCTGTTAACAATGATTGGGAAATAGATAATGCTTATTACCAGTAAAATACAAATAGGAGCTTATATTATTATTTATATGTAATTTTTATTTGTAATTAAAGCATACAGTAAAGAGGTGTTTAAACTGTATTTTTTAAATTATCTTTTCCAGCTAAATATTATTTGTATGATAATTATTTTGACCTGCCAGGAGCTCTCTTGTGTGCAAGGGTTGTGGACAGCTTAGATCAGGTAAGAACTGGATTATGTGAAAATTATGTGTTGCATTATCTTTTTCTTCTGCCACCACATCTCTTGCATGCATTATTAAATGCATAAAAGTTTGGTATTGAACAGCATCAAGGTCTTTTTCTCATTTGGACTATTCCATGTTAGACTTACTGTATTAAAGTTGTCCATGAAGATAATTGTGAGCTACATGGCATGTTCAAAATAAAAGTACTTCCACCAGAGGGCACAAATAACTAGGATACTAATGGAAATATGCTGTTTCCTCAAGTTTACCCTGTAGTATGCACAATGTAGTTCTTAAAGTCTCCTTTAATTATGCTTGATTGTACTTGAAATAAATACAGTATTTCTTTGAATTACACAATTTGCTAATTTGCAAGATGTTAAAGAGTGAATGAAGCTTCATTTAATCTTTTTTTGAGCTTGCTTTTGTCCTAAATATACAAGATACACAGATCAATATCTGTGTACAAAGATATAAATACACCCCTGGCGTAGTATCTTTTAAATGTTTTTTCCTCTGCTAAACAGTAAATTAAATTCTTAAGGTGGAAAATACAGTTGCTTGAACATTTTTCAGTGCTATTTAGATAGATAGAATGTCCTAAATTCTACCTTTGACATTTGGTAATAATTGTTTTGTTGTGTAAAAGAAGGTTTGAATGTTTAACTTGCATGCAGGTGGAGGTAGGAGAGGGTTCTTCTCATAGAGTAACTTGTGTTGATGTCAAAAGAGTACTGAGGTACTCTTCTGACTAGAAGTACCAAAGCACTGAAGGCCTGAAGATTGCCAATACTTAACCTTGTCTGCAGAGTGAAAGTCCGAGTCTGTGAGATGAGTATCTGGGGTCTCTTTGGATGTTAGGTGGCTTGCAGCTTTAGCCTTCACTCCAAAATAGCATGCTGAGTAGATTGCTGCCTAAATCCATGTGCTGCATGAAGAGTTAGCTATAACTAGCTTATCAGGGAAGCATGGAGGACAAGTGGTCGGTAAGACTCTTAATTTTCTGCCTGATTAATCTCCTTCCCCTAAGCTGTTCACAGCTTAGAAGAAACCTGTTGCGGTTGTGACACCTGTATTATATTTAATTTAGACTCAGCAGAAATCACCTGCTTGTTAAGAGAGAAAGCACTTCATAGCATGTGTGTAATAAGCTTTCACATCCAGTTACTAGATCGCAGGCTGGAGCACTGACCCGGGATTGGTGCCATCTTCAGCCAGAGGGGATTAAACCCGTGCTGTTCCTCTGCAGAGCCACGAGAAGTGGGTCATGCACCCTCTTTATCTCCTAGCAGTCCTCAAGTATTTTACTGGCTGTCAGCCCTATTTCAACAGGAGGGCTACAGTAATTCCCTGCAAGGTTAGCAGCAGCCACTTGAGAAAGATGCGAGGCAGGAGGTGGTCAGCGTCTCCAGCCCAGAACTCATGCCTGCAAAATGCAGCATCCTAAGGATTAGAAACAATCACATTTTCTTCTTCCACATTTCTAAAAGAAAGTAGATCCTTCTGTGTCCTGTTCTATGAGCCTGCTTACAACATGCTATTTTCTTAGCATTTCCAGACAACATTCTAGGTTCAAGAAAGCTTTCTACTGGAAGCAGATGTGAGAATTACTAAGTTTGGATTAAAGTGGGTTTAGACATGAGTTGGATGCTGGACTACCCTGCACTGTTAAAAATGTATCTGTTTTTGCTGTGTCTAGAGCCAGAACTCTTACGTGTTTACAGACAAAGCATGGGAGTTTTTGATCTTCACTCTGATGAGCTAAACCAAACATTGCTTTGTCTTGATGGTTCAGCTAATAAAATCATATTTTGTAATCATACCAAAATCATGGTGGACTGGATGGCCATGATTTCTCTCTGCTTTTCTCTCTTCTTTTTGGAATTGGTCAGTTTTCTTTTACATCTTGTATGCAATGGCTGAAGATATGCAAGAAATTAGTTTAAGTTATTTTAGTCTCCTCCGAGTTCAAATGTTTCGAAGGAAGTGTACCCAGTTTTAAACTACTATGCATCTGTCCTCAAAAAGAGCACTCTGAGGAACTTTTGGTTCAGTTCAGTACTTTTTTTTTTTTAAGAGAAACAAGCAAAAAAACCCAGAACCCTAAGGGCTAAGTCAGCCACATGGAGTGTGAGGGGAGAAGAGAGTTGAATCTGTCTGTCTTGAGAAGAGTGCTAGCTTAGGCTACTTGCATTGCCTCTAGACAGATGGTCCCCACTATCCCCTGTACATAGCTTTGAATAATCACCCTTGGTTTAGCATCCTTGGCTAGCTGAAGCTGACATACGAAACCTTTTCTCTTTATTAGCTCATTTATGTATTTCTGTGGCAGTTTGCTATAGGAATGGATTAAAAAAATATTCTGAAAGCCACAGCACCATATCTTTCCTGCTTTTAACCTGTAGAGCTGATGGATGATAAGCAAACTGCGCTTGTCAGTTATACACAAAAGACCTTGTTTGTGTGACTTGCCGATTGTGAAAGTAAAGGCAGACTGTTCTCTGGAAGCCTCCATGGCAGGTTTGGCCTGAAATAGCAGTTTACTTCAGTATATATAAACTACATGTTTTTGGTTTTTGTTTGGCAATGTTTGGGCTTGGAGGTTTTTTCCAGTTTCTGAATGTTTTCCTTGCTACAAAATGCTTTATGCTTACAGAATGGCTCATTATTCAGGTATTAGTGCAGGCATCAATGCACAGAGGGCAGCAGTGCCCTGAAACTGCTAACACTTACCTTGAAATTTATCCTAATGTGGAAGGCCTGCAGCAGCATTACAGAAATACTTTCCATGACACATAAAGACTATTCCACCTGCTTTACTGCTGACAAGTTACTCTGTAACTGAGCACCTCTTACGGGCTCTGTAGCTAATCCTCTACTCTGTAATACTGGCTAGCTGTGTAATTGCATCTGTTTCATTCATCACTACTAAAATTTGTGGTGTTTGAGAGTGTTGTTGGGCTCAGCAGGTTGAGGTTTTCCTTTCCCATGTGAGAGGCTGAAGGCGGAGCTGAGGTCAACTGGAGCTCTGCTATGCCTGGGAAGCTTTCTAGGAATGGCGAGAGACTGTTCACAATCGTGGATCACCTTCTCCTGTCTTTCTGCCAGAGCTGGGGTTTGGCATTTTTCAGAGCACAGTGCCATGAACTGCTACTCAGCCAGGCTTCTGGATGAGTGTTTTATACCATGTTTGGGGTAAGGTTCTTGGCAGAAGGGCACTACCTCTAAATTATAGTGAAGGGATTTGTCAGTTCTTAAGGTGGAAGGTGGTACAAATGCCATGCTGTGGATAATGTCAACATGCTAATTAAGTTCAGTATCTGCAGCCCTGGACACTTCTTTTTCCCAAATGTCAGTGGGATGGGATGCTCATGCTGTAAGTTCCTGTTCTATCTGATGCCCCTTTTTGCTGTAATGTTTTAGAGCTCCTCACAAATATTAAGCATTTCTCCTTTTCCCTTCCTCCTCTCATGGTAACCCTCTAAGAGGGACATAACTTGCCTGCAGTTACACAATGTTAATCTGGGTACTACTGAATACTGATGTCCTGAATTCTAGTGTCTTAAGACTGTTTTACTTCATATAATTTTGTTAATTCATGGCATTTCTGTCACTGTTTCAAAGCTTGTAATAGCTGATACTTGATATAATGACTAGGTTCCTTTTCATGCTTACAGCATAATGGTCAGAAAAAATATGACTTCTGGAAGGACATGGTGGCTGCTATCCAACATAACTATAAAATATCAGCTTTTAAAGGTAAGTGGGTTCACTGAAGACTCACTGTAACAGCTGAAAATATTACATGTGCTTGCCAGAGCAAATATGTCTGCAAGTACACTGTAGGCTACTCAGCAAACCTTTTATTTTTCAAGTTTTTAAATAGTTGTATAGTAAACAAATGTTTTCCCTGGAATAAAACATCTTTATCATAACTATTTCTGTTTCATTTCACTGCTTTGATATCTTTAATAACATTTCTGATGTGCTATTTCACTCAATATTTCAATTTTTATTGCTATTGCAACTCATTTTAGAAGGAAAAATGGTTTCTTACTGTGATTGATATGTTAATGTGGATACCCTTGAACTGTGTTTTGAATCTATTCCTTATGATCTTGTAATGATATAGAAAATCAGAAATGAATTGGGGAAAGAAATTCAAGTACTAACTCATATTTGATGATTTTCTTTAGCAATCTAGTTTTGATTAGAATTCCTCATGTAGTATTGACACAGTAGAGAGGTTTTGAACTTCCTAAAATTTGCAGAAGACCATTTTTTAATAACAGTGTTTCTCTACCCAAAACCAACATTATAAAACTATAATATAAATTAGAATTGGAAAACATCTGGGATGCTGTTCAGCAAGACATTATTTTCCTTCCTTCACAAGCATAACTTCAGAGTTACTATCAGGCATACAAAATAATAAGTTGATTATAAAGGCTAACAATTCTGTGTGCACACAGTTAATTGAAATAATTTTTAATAATATTTCTTGTAAAACATTTGTATGCACCTCAGTTCTGAATTCTTAACTACCTTAGTTGATGCAACATTCACTAGATGCAGGTGCAGTCTTTACCTTCTTAGAACTCATTTTTTGTTCACCTCAGCTGTCTCACTTTCTGTATTCCTTTCAAATGTAATTGACAAAATTGTGTCAGAGGGATTCCAAGCAAAAATGGAAATTGATACCAAGTATCAAATTTGGTAAAAATAGTAAAAACCAGCAAGATATTTCCAAACTGCTTTGTTTTGTTGCTGTTGCTGTGTTTCCCTTGGAGCTTAGAGTGTGACTGGGAGTTGTGAATTGCCCTAGGAACTCACGCATACACAAAAATAAATTTATCCTTTCTTTTCTGCTGATACAAAATCAACCCTAATCAACTGTAATATTTTTTTTTTTTAGAATTTTTGTTAATTCTCTTCTTCAAACTGTGAGAGCTCTTATTTTAAAAAGGCATGGATCATGCAGCAAAAAGAAGAATTTTTAAAAGTGCTATTTGGAAATTAATGAGATCCAAAAAATGTTAGTCTAAACTTTGAAGTCATACAAGTAATTGCTTAGTTTCTCAGTTTTATTTATATGTGTCTGCTTGTGTGTACACTTGGACATTTATACTTATATCTATCAATCAGGTGCCTATTTCTATATGTAAATCTGGAATCTGAAAACAAAATTTGTGATATTACTTAATCCTTTCTAGCTTCTGTCAGATGCACATGCATTCATAAGAGTGTTAAAAAATATAGGGAAGTGTAGTAACTGATAGGAACAAGTTTTATGGGATAAAAGTTTGTAATATCAGAAGTGAGACAATGCAGATTATATGTGCTACTTAAATATTGTAATACAAGAAAGTGATATACTCTGTCATGCATCATTTTGAGAGGCTTCACAGTGGTTTTATTTTCCATTTAATAACATGGTCAAGTAGCTGAAGCACTAAACAGGGAGTCAGAAGAACCAGAGATAACTTCTTCCTGTATCACTTACCAGTGATTTTCCCATGAAGCATCTCTTTTTGCTTTAGGACCCTCTGTGACACCAGAATGAGGGTACTAATCTTCTATCACTGCTGACAGTGATTTATTTTTCTCAATTTCACATCTCACATAACTTCCTGGGGAAACTCTCAAACCTGGATCCCAACATCTACATACCCGGAAACCCCAGTGTCTTTCACAACCCAGAATCTGGCCTGAAAACCACAGCCTTTTGACTTAACTCCATGTCTCGTAGAGGGTTTAACCCTTCGGAGAAAAATAGTGCTCATTAACAGTTAGTCAAGGTAAAATTTCAAAAGTAAACTTATTAAGTGGTCAGTTGAGGGGACGCAAAGTTCCCAACTCAAAACATCGTCTTAGTGGTGCCATTGTCAGTGGCGGAGCAGAACGACTGACCGCTTTATTTTTTGAAATTCACTGAGTGTTTGCAGTTCACTTTGATTTGTTGTCAGTATGCCCTTGTGTCTCTATGTCCCTTCCCTTTTTCACAGAATTTTTTTGATCATAATCAGGTGTCTGATAGATTTTGCTTTTCATTGTCTTAGCTATGGTAATTGCCTTAGATAATTGCCCTATGATATTTTTTTTGGATGACTCTTTCAGATAGGCATGATTGTCCTGACTCAGCTTGATGAAGGATATTAACCCACTCTTCTCCTTGTAAAAAGTGAAGAGCTGAGGCTTGCAAAAGGAAAGTAAGGGGGCTCCCAAATAGTCATGTTATTTTAGGCATTCCGTTGTGAAAAATAATTTAAAAAAAAAAAAAAAAAAGAAAATCTATGAAACAATACTATCAGAAAAGCATGGTGTCAGATAGCAGTGGACACAGATATTTGCAATGTGGTCATTTCTTACCTAGTAATACCTGTAAGAGAGCTCTCTGCAGTTCATATCCCTGCTGAGCCTTACGTTACTTGGGAATCCATTTTACTCTCAGTACTTTAGTCTTATTACTGGAATATTTTGTGACTGTAAGCTGATTAACATTACCTCGACTGCATTGGATTTAGTGGACGTTTTATAGATAGTAGTAAAAGCAATTTTAAAGAAAACATCACGGGGCAATGTATTTTACACTATTAAGTTATGTGGACATATTATGGAAACAAAGTGTGCTCTTCAGAGCTAATAAAAGCTTGAAGTACTGTATAATTATTTCCTTCTGAAAAATTTCAGATTTGATTATTTTTTTGACAGAAAAATCAATAGCTTTTATTGGGAAATGTTGCCAAGTATAACTTCTTAAAACAGAAATTTGTAAAATTCCTTGTCTTAAAGGCTACTTTCCCTCTCTTGAAGACTTACTTTCCCTGTAATTTTCCTGCCACTTCTGAAAACTGTACCATCTGTGGCAATGTAGTTACAATTATGTATTTGTAATATTTTCAATCAGTTTATAAGATTATATTTCATTTTGGAAGTAAAAACATCATGGCTGATAGGGCAGCAGACTTCATAAATTGCCCATAAGAAGGCTTGTTGGGATACACATTTTTTATCACAAGTTTATGGTCTTGGCAGAATATAATGAATCTAGATGTCTTGATATGTATGTTTGATCTTTTGTACACAACTTCAGATATAAGAAACAAAAAGCAAAGATGGCCAAAAGAAAAACAGTCTTCCAAAAATTGTGCAAAATATTAGTAGTTACTAATGCTTATGTGCCAGTGATATCTTTATTTGTCTCAATTGTGAAAAGATGTACCAAAGAAGCAAGTGAAAACTAAATTTGTTAGATTTCTTTGCTGTGCTTTCCAACTAAATACAGAAGGGATTGTTTGGGTGCTTCATGTTTTTGATCACTTAAGGCTTCAGAAATTTCAGTACTTGTTTAGAAGTGATTTTGTACTATTACAGGCTCTTAAGTTTTCATTTGAATCTCATGTTGGATTTTCTTTCCGTTCATATCCAAGATCCAGAAGAAACAGTGGTTTTGGAAGGGTTTTATCTTTAGATAGATTGCTAATCTTCTTGTGGAGAAAATATTAAAAAACAAACTTAAAAATCTCACAGACCTTCTTAAGATCCCCTCTAAACTGAAAATCCAAAGCTAAAATCAAAGCTGTGCTTTTGCCACAATTTGCTGTGTCATCTATAGCTTTTCAGTTTTTGGAGTTGTTTTTTCAGTGACTTAATACCTGAGCAATTATGAAAAGACTTTAAAAAGCCAGGCATGAGGTTCCAAGCTGTAAACTTACCTGAAGTCCCACATGTTCAAGGAACAAAGACATAAAGGACAAAACCAGATTTCAAGTGGATGGATGGATGGATGGATGGATGATAAGGGTTAATGAACTATGCTTTTAAGAATGCTGCCTGGGCCCAGTTTCTTCTAAGTTAATTGGAATCACTGGGCAATGTGCTTCTGAGCTGCTGAGCACCAAGCATCTCCAACAATTTCAAGCATGTGCTTTGGCATACATTCCATATGTAAAGTAATTAACCAGAAGCCTACTACTTAGTCATATTTCCCAGCTCCCATATCCAGTTCCTCTATTTGTTTCTGAAACAAAAGTTCCAAGTTGGTAGAGTGGATAGGCAGCAGGTCATGCTATGTTTAAGTACCAGGAAGTGCTGTTTAGCTAATGTTCATTTACTGAATTACTGCCTTAACCAAAAGTTTCCTTAGCAGCGCTTAGAAAGGAAAAAAAAAAAAAAACTTAAAGAATTTAACCTACTTCATGGTAGGTCTTTACAGTTTCCAAAACATAATATGGTTTTGCTCGTGATGGGTCAACCATCAAGCAAAATGTATCCTAGCTTTTTTATTAATCCCAGTATATTATCAAGTATTTATGATATTGCTGATTTTGAATGTATGTAACATAACAAGCCTCAAGTTCTGCTTTCATGAGGAAATGGTAATATCACAAAAATTTTAAATATAGGTGTACATACTTTCAGTGCAAGTGATTAAAAGCTTCTGTTTAAAAAAAAAAGATGCCAACTATGGTAGTTTTAAGGGTTCATAAGGTTTTATGAACTGATATATATGTATCATACATGCATATGATACTTTTAAAGCACATGAATGGCAGCTGTCATTGGAAGAAATGTGTGATCAAACTTTTAAGGTTTCGTAATTCATAGGCTGATTTTCGTAGTAGCATAATAAATTGATGAAGTGACTGCTTTTTGTGAGATGTATTTGTATGGTAAATATGATTATGTCTACTGTTTAATTACTGCCATCGTCTGATAAATTTACTCAATAAGTAAAATATATTCCTTACACTATTGTGTTTTAAAGGGATGAATGGTTCAGGAAAAATCAGGGCAAGAATTATCTCCAGTTTTGAGGTGTTAAAGCTATTCTGTTTTTGTATGTGTCTGCATGCTTGTGAGGATATGTTTTTAAGGTTGGGATTTGGTCAATGTTGTTTTATAGTACTCTGAAAGTTACAGAATGTTAGGAGATTCAAAAATATTGAACTAGTTTGTTGCATCAATGTGCATTAAAGAAAGCCAAGTGGATTTTGAGGCTTCAAATCTGGTTGTTTTTTCATATTGTGAAACTTTAGATCTTCAGTAACATGTAGTAATTTGTAAATGTACCTTTCTCCAAGGTAGTTATTAATTAGTAAGAACAGTAGAACTAAATGAAAACTGTGATTATGATATGCACTCTATTAGAGTTGTTGTTCTTGTCTCCTGTTGGATAGCTTAAAGATGACGCTGGATTTAAAATGTTCCTGAAGTGTATTGTTCAGTTGAGGTGACTGTGGTGTATTTGAGACCATTTACTTGGAATAAAATGCCTTCAGTTAATTCCAGTATAGTGAAATATAATTTAGCATCCTTTATTGTGTTATGAGGTGTGATAGTTAGAAATTCTGATTTTCCTTTTGAAAGAAAAAAAAAAGAAAAAAGGACAGAGACTGCTGTATTATATTAATTCATAAAATTTTTATGTTGCATTCAGTCAGTCAATTAATTATCATTCAAAACATTTTTATGACAATTCTCTAAAACAATACAATATTTTTCTACTAGGGTTGAACCACTCTCTTCCAATTACTCGTTCCCTCCTCCATTCCTGTTGCAAAAGTTGCATGACCTGCTAAGGACAAATCAGATCAGTACCTGGTTAAAATGGTCTGAAGGAGAGTGTGTCAGGACAGGGTAAGTGGGATATTAGATGTGAGAAAACAGGAAACCTGAGAAAGAAGAGTGAACGTACTCAGAGGAATAGAGACCATTAGATTCTGAATTGGGCAGTTGGAGCCATACTTGATCATTCTCCATGAGATCAATGACAGCACTGCCAGAGGCCTGGTCAAGGTATCCTTTCTTGTACTCATCATAGGTGTACATAATTGGGGTGCCATTTTTGTAGAGTGCAACCCAAACGTTTGTTCCTTTTGCATGTACATGGTAGGAGAAATAGTACAGTCCAGGGGTCCTGCAGGTGAAGATTCCTGTTCTGGGGTCATAGTGTTGCTGCCTATTGTACAAGATTTTATCAAATTTGATGGGGACTGTTGCTGCAGGGTAGGCTTTTGAGAGGATGACACTGAAAGCAGACACTGGCATCCCTGTCAGAGCTTGGTTTACGCCTCCTTTTATGAAAGATATCCCTGATAGCTCCCGAGACTCTCCTGCTTTAACATAGCCTTCGGGCATTACAGCTTGGCCAGGGGGACCAGGAGGACCTGGGGGGCCGGGCAAGCCAGGCTCACCATTGCTGCCTTTAGGCCCAGGGGGTCCAGGTGGTCCCATGGGTCCACTTAAGCCTTTCGTGGAAATGCCTGCTGGGCCCGGCAGTCCTGGTGCTCCTGGCTCACCCTTCGCACCAGGAGCTCCTGGCAGGCCAGGGGGGCCAATGGGACCTCTGATCCCAGGTATTCCTGAAGGCCCTCTGGGGCCTGGCTCACCGTTGGTCCCTGGCACTCCCTTGGCTCCTTGAGGACCCATTGGACCAGGCAGCCCAGGTAGCCCAGCAGGACCTGTATCACCTTTTGGACCTGGGAGCCCTGGGTGTCCCTTAGGACCAGCAAGACCCTGCTCACCTGGGTATCCCGGTTTTCCCTCTAATCCTGGTAGGCCTCGTTCCCCCTTGGCCCCTGGAAATCCTGGGTGGCCTGCAGGGCCCATGTCACCTTTGGGCCCAGGTAGGCCATTCTCACCGGGCAAACCTTTGAGTCCATGAGGGCCCATGCTCCCTGGTGGCCCAACCGGCCCTGGTTCTCCTGGTACACCAGCTGGACCTTGGTCTCCTTTAGGTCCTGGAAGGCCAGGAGGACCTTCAGGCCCTCTGTGTCCCTTCATCCCTGGCAATCCTGGCTTTCCAAAACCTGGCAGTCCCGGGGATCCGGGCAACCCTGCAGGTCCAGGATGTCCCTTGGCTCCAGGGATACCTGCTGCTCCTGGTGGTCCCATTGGCCCAGGCTTGCCGATGCCAACTTCTCCAGGTTCACCTGGGAGACCCTGGGGACCTGGGAGACCAACTGCTCCAGGTGCACCTGGAAAACCTCGGTCACCTTTCAGACCTGGCTGACCTGGCAGGCCGTTTTCACCAGGCTTCCCTATCCCAGCAGGACCAGGGGGGCCCCGGGGTCCCTGTGGGCCTGGAAGACCCCTGCCACCTGGGCGGCCTGGAATTCCGAATCCGTTTTCTCCCTTTTGTCCATTTATACCTGGGATACCTGGCTCTCCCTTCTCACCAGGGGGACCCCTTGGCCCCTGAGCTCCTGGAGGGCCCTGTGGTCCTGGCTTGCCAGGGACAGTCAGTCCTGCGGGGCCGGGGCTGCCAGGGGGCCCTTGTGGCCCTCTTGCTCCTGGGAGTCCAACAGGTCCAGGTTCTCCTTTTTCACCATTTAGTCCTCTTGCTCCTGGCTTTCCTGGTAGACCTGGCACTCCTGGCTTTCCGACCGCAGAGAACCCAGGTGGTCCTGGGGGACCGGGAGGACCCTGGGGACCTGGACTTCCAAACCCTGGTTTTCCTGCAGGACCTGGTTGTCCTCTTGGTCCAACGGGGCCTGGGGGACCAGGGGGTCCTTGTTCCCCCCTTAGCTGCACACCTGTAAGAGAGAGGAAACCAGATCAGCCAGGTTGATCAACAACATATTTGCAGACAATGTAGCATGGTGGTAAAATGCATGAAGGGTTAATTTAACCTCAACCTCATAGAAGTCAAGTTTCAGCTGCTGTGTTGGTCACTAAGAGCCTGACATTCAGAGTAAAAGTGTTTCATGGCCCTTACAAGTAACAAGTGCAAATTTGTTGGAATTGTGAGATATAAGGCCTCTAGAAATTTTTTTTTTTTTTTGCTTCAATACATTCAGGGTCATCAGAGAGGTTAGAAAATGCTGTGCAAGTAGATGCAGACTATTAAGTAAGGAGAAAAAAAATCCCAGACAGGTCATCAGATTTAGCAGGTCATCAGATTTGATGAATGAATCATCATATTTGATGAATGAAATTGCAGAAAGTTGTCTGTGCAGGTGCAGCAGCTTTTCAGAAGCAACTTGATGCTACATTTAAGTAGTGAAAATTTTGTTCTTCTCTGCCCCCTACTTTCAAAAGTGGCCCATGGCACTGGTTCTTTTGTAAGTATATGAATGTTGTATTTTCAGATACTGTCTGAAAGGCTTTTTTCCTCTCATAAAATATTTACACAATAGAAAGGTCACAACTGATAATTCATTTTACTGCTGTCAGAATTCTGGCACTATTATGGGTTTTTTTAGTACTACTTCATTTTCTTAGTTACCAAAACAGCAGGTGGAGCCACTTAACCAAATGTCACAAATAGAGAAATAAACAAAAAAGTTCACTGCTTAGTTTTATGTGTGCCTTGGAGGAGCCAGGAAATTTATGTTGAAATTAGCATGCTGATTTGTTGGACATTACATACAAGTTTAACACAGATACTGTGATACTACTTCAACAGTTTGCAACAACTGGCAGCATTATGAACAAACTGACATATCTGTGATGGATGTGAATTTAAGAAGTCATTTTGAAAATAAAAACTGAAGGATACAAAAAGAGCATGGATTCTGTTTTTTATAATGGCAATACATTGTATTGAATGCTTATTTAGAAAATATTATTAGAAAATTGATCAGCAATTTCATCAGCTACAATTTTTCCTTTCAGTCTCTCACAAAAAGACCAGTGTATGTATTGTTATATATATATATATATATATATATATATATATATATACACATGAAAGTTAATACAATGACTATGCATCTGTCTCTTAGATAATAAACTGCATATTCCAATATGTGGCTAGTCTTGTTGAACCAAAAGTGAGGTGAAAGAGGAAGCTATTCTTCTACATATTGGTTTGGATTTTTTTAAAATAATAGAGGTATGCTTATGAAAAACATGTGATTTTGCTTTGTTATTGGATCTGCAAGGTTGCCTTCTTTGTGTATTGACAGGGAAATTGTTCTTATCTAGAAAGTACAGAGAGTGCATTTTCTTTTCTACTGATGCATAAAATCAGCACAAATGCAAACCAATATATTTTGCACATCTTTCTATCTCATCCTTCTTAAGGCCATGAAAAGGAAGATAGCTGTTAAAATGCTACACATAGAAAACAAGCATGGTCTGTGGTTTATTTGTGATATATTGACAATTTTTTTTGGTGGCAAATTGCATCAGACTTTAGGTCAGAGTACATCTCCTTATTACTTTTACCATATTTTAGATGCAGATATCAGTCCTGGGTTCACAGAATGGTGCATCCTGCCAATTTTGCCTAAGATATTAAAGGCATTGTAAGCACTCATGTTGTTATAGAGATTTTCTGTGAGGTGTATTGTTCCAAAGTTGTGCTGCTTTTAGATTAGAATTGTAATTTTAATTGTGCTGCCTAAAAGCAATGGTTATTCCACTGAGGAAAAGACTGCTAAATCCGTTAATAAAGTAGAATTTATACCAAGAACACTGAAGTATGTATTGGCTACTCTTTTACATGTCTCAGCACATACCTTGATGCAAAATTGGTTTACATTCTCTAGTGCAATCAAACCCCATATATGTATTGAATTAAATATGTAGATTTTAACATAACCTGCAGTAATGGCTTATTTAAACATTGCTGAATAGTGAGGCCTCATTCAATTATTGTTTTTACCTTGGGCTTTTCAAATATTTCAAGCCAAAGAGATACTGGTTTAAAAAATATTTTCTGGAGAGCTGTTAAGACTAAGATTTTTTAAACAATTTTACCAAACTAAATGAAGCTTTATTAGTCTTTGGTTGCCAGCAGAAATTTTGTGATCTGTTTTATGTTGTCCTGAGTCACCAGTTTGGGTTTAAACTGAAATTTCAGTTCCAGGATGGTTTTTGACAAAGCTGTACAAAGTAAAAAGATAAATTATTGGTAGTTATATCTGTAGAAGTCAATGTTTGGTGATCAAATTGGGAAAGTAAGCTATGATGAAAAGCTTGCCATTGCTATTTGAGCTACTTGGAAATGGAACAATTCACTAGACAAAAGCTGAATTGATTTGGTTCTCTAGGCTCCTGTTTTACTCTTCTGAGATCGTCTCAGATTAGAAGTGAGGATCTCCAGCAATCTTCCCTCTTTAAATTCTTCTAAAAACTCTTTATAGAATGCTTGTTTTCCAGTCCCATGAATAACAATCCTCCATTTCAATGCTTGCTCACCAAATCAAAATTTGTCAAGCACTTTTGACTGACTGGACTTGCATGTCTGTAAAACTCTAGGCTGTTCCTGCTATATATAGTCTTCTGTTGCATTTCCTAAATTGAGAGCATTTTCTATTTCTCAGATTTTAATATAATCATTCTCGTTCTAAATATGAATTTAGACACATTAGATTCTGTGTTCGTATATAAAAGTGAAAACTTAGGACAATTCATTTCCCCTTTTCACACCATTTTCTGTCTACCCTGATTCTTGCTTAATTTGTTGCTGGTTTCCCATTTCCCAAATGTTTTCTATAGAGGGGGAAAGAAGAACCACTATGAGGAGGAGTGAAGTATGGTAGAGGATAGCCAAGTAGATATTATGCTTCACTTAAAAATAGTATAAATATGTAAACTGTTCTGGGTAAAGTCATGGAAAAACACAATGAAAAGTTAATGAGGGAGGAGGGAGGAAATGCAGCATTTAACTCAGTGAGAATTCTAGTTAGCAAGTCCTCAGAGCAGCTGTTTATGTGCATGTACCTAAATCTGATCTGGGAGTGCTAGGGTTCCAGGAAGTCCTTGTGCTGTAGGCAAGGGATGAAACTGTGACAGTATTTTGGTACAGCCCAGGGAAATATTTGGAGGGTAAGGTTCCCAGCTGCCATGCTGCTCTCACTTGTTTCTTACTGCAGAGGTTCTTGGAGCATGTGGGTTGTAGCTGGTTGGTATGGGGCCAGTACTGACACCAGCTGGTATGAGACCAGAGTCTCTTTGGGCTCCATGTGTGCTGCTCACCATCTGACAGTCCATAGGAACTGTCTGCAGAGCTATTCTGAATCAAAAACCTCTGAATGAAGGTATTGTGGATGCAATGCCCTGAGCTGCAATTCTGCTCTCCACATGTGCCCATGTCATTTTTCTGGTGAAGAGAAGCTTATTTTCTAATGCTGTTTTCTGAACCCCTCATTCAGTTTCCTCATTTCCTCCCAAATGTGATTACTTCAACTAAAAGTGGATGGGATACAGCAAAAAAAGAAAGCTATTTTGAATAGTCTGAAGATGTTCGAAAGAAAATAATGCTATTCTCAGGGGCTAAGGTAGTATGTTTACAAGGAAGATTCACTTCTCTTAATTTTAGTGACAACAACTTTGAATAGTCATTATGGATCAGAGGCTTTGAGTTCCGAGATTTCTAAGGAAGATGTTGGCCTAAGTATGGAAAAATAAAACAGAACTCAAATAGTTTCAAACATTAGGGACAGCCACCTGCTTGACTTAAAGGGACAGAGAGGATAATCAGAAATAAGATTGAACATTGTAGCATTGCAGTTATGTGTTGTCTATCCAAGCTGCCATAAGACTAATTTCTGCAATGAAGAGGGGTTTTTAAAAAATACTAATGCTAGAATCGTTATATTACTATGTTCTTATCCTGATGATTAAAGCATAAGCTTAAATCACTCCTGAAAAGCTATATAGAACTTTATGGCACATTTTTACAACTATATATCATTTTATTTTGTCTTTCTATGCTTTAAATGGGTTCTTCATTTGCCCATATGTATCATATATTTGAATTCACTCCTAAGGTCTGTTTTGAGTACAGATAACATGACAACATATGTAAAAGTTCTTCTTGAGTGTAGGTTAAATTGTAGGTAACAGGTCTGTTGCTAGAAACCCCAGTGCTGAATCAAGAAATTTGAAGATTATGTTGTACATCTTTATGTACACAATCATGGTGTGTTACTCCCAAGAAGCAGAGATCTGGGGCTGTTACTTTGTTTCTGCTCTATATTCTTTCTTCAGTGATAAAATTATTTCAATAAATCTAAATTGTTAGTGAACTTTTAATGCCAGTTGTATAAGCAAAGAGCTTTTATTCATGTATTGAACCTCTCGGAATAATTGTGTTAGTTTATTATTAAAAGATAGTAAACTTACCTTGACTCTTTACGTTGTATGGTAGAAAATGTGGCCCCTTGATGCTGGATTGTTTCTGGTATCGCTCAGAAAAATATCCATCACCACCATGGACAATGTTCAGACAAAACAGCAGCAGTAAAGATACTTGTAAATGCATGTTTCCAAATCTGTTCTGTGTTAGAGAAGATAGAGAAAGTTTGTTGTAATGAAAAGCTGTTTAGCTCTGGTTTTGGAGCATGAATAGATGAGTTTTCTTAAATTGTTGATATTAAAAGTAACATTATTTTGTGCTTACTTCCATCTGCTTTCACTAGTTTTGAAAAATGCTCTAAGAAAAAGGGAATCATCACTGCTATCTCTTTGAAGGATGGAGCTGTTGTATAGATTAGAGGCAATTGTCTCACTCTTAGGAAATAATAATTTTGATTGGCACCCTATTCAAGACAACAGTGTTCAGAAACAGTGATTATTTTAACTAGACCTCCAAAGTAAGTTCAGGAGTTCCATATACCAAAACTCCTGAAAAGAAGAAAAGTTTTCAATGAAAATACATAAACACTTCCATGATCTCTGTCTAATGCTATAGAAAAAGATGAAGTCCTGGTTCCTTCAGCATCAGTGGCAAAAATCTCACCAAGGCTGAAACGTGATTTTTACCTGTAACCTTACAAAGAGCCCCAATGGCAGTGACGATGCTGTCACTGGCCCTTAAAGTATCAACCCTTTTCCCTCCACAGACTGAAAACAGGCATCCTGAAGAAGTTACCTTCAAACCAAAGAGAATAAAATGAAATCATGACATACCAAAATGTTGTGGAGCTCCAAGGCAGAGTGGTAGAGGAGTGAATCCTCCTCTGCTGAGGAGTTCTTCTGCCACTGTGAGTGAGCAGAAGCTGATGATTTCAAGTGCACCCTTGAGTATTTATCTGGTTTTCCCCTTAGTTGGGTGACTGCTGGACATAAGCTCCTCCCCAAAAATCAGTAAGCAGTAATTACCTGTGTGTGTCTAAGTGTGTTTTTTAGGGGTGGGGGAGAGCTATTTTGGGCATTCATCCTAGATTCTCTTAAGGGGCTTTTTTGATTATTTTTTTTTCTCATTATTTTCTTGGATTTCTTATTGTTTATGAGATTGTATTGCCCATAGCTTGTTTTTTTTCTAAAATTTTATAGCCCCTCTGTTTTTAGAATTGATACAGGTAGCATTAGGAAAAATTATGAACTAGTAAGTAAGGTTAATAATTCCAAGTGTTCATTTAAATTTCTCTGTAAATGTTTTAAGGAATGACCTATACATTTTGAACTTTGGTGAGCTGTTTCTTTCAGGAGTAACCTCACTAAAGTTTGTAGGGACCATTTATGTAATCGACTAGAGACTGTTTATGAGAGTAATTGTTCACTGGGATACAAGTGAAGAACTTCAAACCAATTAAGATGTTAATAAGGGAGTTGTTAGAGAACCTGATTGTTTTAAGCAGTTATTTTAGGAGATTTATCTTCATGTTGTATCTCTAGACTTCTGTTTTGATGTTGGAGGTATACTACTACACATATAATGCAAGTAATGTTTCTGTATTACGAAATTTTGAAATGCTAGTTCACCTTACAGAAGGAGAACTTTACTGTGTCTGGTTGTAACAAATGTACAGAAATCCACACTGCTTAATTTTGCAAGTGTTAATACAGAGTGATGTTTGGGGGTTTCAGTTTAGTAAATTTAAACTAATGCTCATTTTAGTGTTGATGGATCAAATCTGGTTATGGTACTAGCTCTTAAGAGATTTTGTTAAACTAGTCTTGCTTAATGGGCTGTAATGACAGATTGCAACTTTTTTTTTATTTTATTTTAACAAATCTTATAATGATTCAGCATCATTATATTGAAGTTCCATACTAAATAGGCAGTAACTCTCAGTCCCTGAATCATTTGTGACTCTGAATAATCTTTTAAAACTGAAGGTCAAAATAAGAGACAAGAAACAACTTTGCTGATTAAGGATGAAACTGTAGAATTAAATACATAGTGCACTTTGTTTTAAGAAAAGATACCTACACATAAAATTATCTGTGTATTAAAACTCTTCTGCCAATTGCAGACTTCTTTGATATTCATATATGGTATTCAATTTTGTAGGAGTTATAGGAATAGTAACAAATAATGTGTACTACTGTCAGTTCTCATGCATGGTAGGAACAGAAGGAACACCTGTTACTGTTCCAACCAAAAGACTGAGCTGGTGGCCCTGAACCCTGTGGCTGTCCTGTGAAATGACAGGTTAACGTGGGCTGAATTTTGCCTGCTCCATGTCTTTGTTTAATTCCACACTCTTCAGCTTTTTTGGCTTTTATGTATTATGGCAAATATCCTAGAACACAAGTTACTGTACTGAAAGGGACCAGTGGACCATCAAGTCTGTACTGCTTCCAATTGTGCTAATACCTTTGCTTACTAGAGGTCTAGTTTAATGTTTTAACTTAAACTGGTGCAATAATTTATTCAATGTATTGTTGAACAGTTCTTTTCTTCTATTCTTCTTCCTAACCATCCTATAGTACAGCACTATTCTTGTACTATTTTTGTAAATAGCCCTTTTTGCTGCAGGGGTCTTCAGACTAAAGCCTGCTTTCTCCATTAAGCTTGCATGCCTGACCTGGTCAGTGATTTTCAGAGAGTTTGCATATCTGAAATGGCATTTCTACTCCCCACATATGTATTCAGTTTCTTTTAGTCTTTCAGGGAAAAAAAAACTCTGTCCTCAGGTTTTTTGTGTAACTTCTCAAGGTGCTTTATTTAAAAAATTAGTCCCTATAAACTCTTATGAGAATCAAGTCATCCACTTTTGACAGAGGTAGCAAATATATGGGTAGAAAGTTTATTCCCTCCTTGAAAAAACACAGCTCCAGCCCCTTTTTTGGTTCGTATAAATCCAAAAATAGCTTTTGATTTTTTTAAAGTATTTAAATATACAGCCCTCAGTGGGAAGTGTGGTTGTTGCTAATTTGACAATATTTGGTTAAGAACAGCAGGAGACAGTTTCATGCACACAAAGTTTTGTGCTAATTTCTTGCCTAAATCATAAATACCCCCAAAGCAGGCACACTTATGTTACAAAAGCACCAATAATTTACACTGATATTTGCCCAGCAGCCTCGCTTCCTGCCTTGGCTCCCTCTGGGCAGTAAGGTGAATAATCTCTATGTGTCTCTGCATAAATAGGGATGATTGTGGGGTCTAAAGGTATATACAGGCAAACCCGTTGTCCTTGTGATTAACCTGAGCTCCACCCTATTGTGCTATCTCACGCCACTTCTTTGGCTTAAGGTTTTGTTTTTTGTGGGTGTGGGAAGTTGCGTTAGAATTGGAGCTCGCTGCTTTTGTATGTTTTCCCTGTTGCCGTGGCTATTTCATATGGCAAAGCACTAACAAGCATTTAGTGCCAAGCGTGCATATGAAAGGTGTGCTGTGGTATGTATTTGCCCTTGCAAAAATATGTGCAGCAGACACACTTGTGTAGATCCATTTATTTCCCCTTGCAAAAATATGTGCAATAGACAGACTTGTGTATATGTATTTGCAGTAACAGTGCATTGTAAACTTAGAAAGGTTATTTGCAAAGCTGTTTTCAAAGTGCAAACCTTCAGGTGCTTTTGTTTATAGTTGCAGGTTTAGAAAGTTGTTGCTTATGAATGAAGGTATCTTCACTCCCTCCCCTCCACAAATGTAATGGAATGTCAGGAATAAAATTTGATCCATTCTGCTACTTCAGAACTTTCTTTTTAGTAGTGTACTGGCTGCATCTTGCCATTTAAATGTAGCCACATTATGGTGATGCAGTAGCTTAAGTCCTAAGCTTAACTGCAATAAAAAGACTCCAAATAGTCTCTATGGACCACATGAATGGTACTGAAGTCAAAGCCTCCAGTGCCATTTGCAGCAGTCTGCAGTGTTTCATCAGATTTGCTGACTGGGTGTTCAGATTGTTGTTGAATGTTGCTGGAAAGCATTCACTTACACATGCTTTTCCAAAACCCCTTTTTGCTTCTGTCTCTTACTCCCACAGTCAGTGGAAACACGTAACATGGAAGTGACACCATGATTTGGGAAATGGGAACTGACTTTCACCACAGCCCTGCAAGTTACTCACAAAGTGACTTGAGTGAGTCCCGCAATAAGCAACTGCTTACAAGGAAGAAGTATGGAATATCTTAATTAAATACAAATTGTAATAAAACAGTAAACCACTCCCTGTCATGCACCCTTCAAAAAAAAAAACAAAAACGCTGAGAAGCAGAACTCCAGAAAAGGTTGAAAAGCTTGTGCTAGGTCCTTGCAGTAGCTGGGAGCTGGCCAGTTATGTTCTTGATGCAGAGGATACTCTGTGAGTATATTTATTGTTTTGACTTGGAGTATGTGATCTTAATTTTTACACCATCGAAGCACAAGCCATGAGCTTAGTTTCAAATAACAGAGTTATCTGAAAGTAATCACTCACAGCTTTAACTTGAAATTTGTCTTATTTTTAAAATTGGCCTTTAGTCTTAATCCTGACTTGTTGTTTTTTTTTTTTAAATTACTATTATGGATTATAATTACTATTTATGGTACTTAAGGAACCTGGTCTGTGGAGGGCTGTTTACTCCCTTTATTTGGATAAGTAATCTCAGTTGTGAAGAAAGAGTCAAGAATATGCTGGTTGGAGATTTTTCCTTTAATTTAAAATGTAGACTGGAAAATGGGGAGTAATTTGTTATTGATGATATAAAATAAAAATACTGTCAACAACAGGACTCAGTTCTTTTGCTACTTATGGCTCAGGTCCAGTTTTCTTACCTGCTTGAAGTAACCTTGAAGAATGTCCTAGTCTGTGACAAGTTTTCTTCTATTAAAATGCTTGTACCCAAAACACATGGTAGTTTTGGAAAGGATTCTAATAGCAAAGGACTCTAACAGCTTCTAGCACCATCTCTGGTTAATAAATTCTCCAGTCTCCAATTTTAAGTTTTTAAAGAAAGGTGTTTAAGAGTTTCCATGAGAGGTTTGAAAACCTGCCATGAAATTAAAGGAATAATTGGATTTCCTAGTTTGTGGTATGCTTTATGGCACTTTGGAAACTCCTAAATCATGTCAACTCCATGGTTTAAAGCTGTCCCTTTCTATCCCCACTATGTCATACTGTGGCAAAGAGTGTTCTCATCCTCCCACGACAGCAGCCAGGTAAGCCCTTGGTGGGAGTACAGAGCAACAAAGGGTTCCACTGAACCTGACGAGCCAAACTAATGCAGAGGGGTTTCAGCTTTTTATTGCCCACAGTCAAATGGACACACAGGAATAGAAAATGGTAAACTTTGTTAACCCGATAGCTGTGGGAAATCTGGGTGGTTGTTTGTTTGTTTTGTTGCTGTTTGTTTTGTATTTATTGTAACATTTACATGGAGGATATTTTCTACTCCAACACTAGCTGCTTGGACTGCACAGGATTAGAAAACATCTTGGTGAAGGAAATATTTACCTTGCTAATTGAAAAATAAATAAGATTTATTTTGAGTTTCAGAATGCATGTCTCCTTTTTTTATTAAGAGGCTTGTAGAGGTAATGTGCAGGGCTGTGCAGCCCTATCTATATCCATATTTTCAGATATAATAAAGAATTATCTTTACACAAACAAACCAAAACAAACTCTGTTACTCCTACAGTCCCGTTGTACTCTTTTTATAGACTTTAAAACCTTATACTCTTTTAACACTTGTAATTGTGGTTGAATAAATGTCCTCCTTTTAAGTAGCAATGGAAAGATGGTCTGTATTTTTTCTGGCACTGCAAAACTGTCTGCTGACCAGTTTGTTCTGTTCAGCTCAACTAACTGTTGATCACAAGAGCTCTATTTAGTATAGCAGTATATTTAAATAGATGACACCCAGTTAAATATTTATAGTTGTATTCTGGCTGAGTTAACTTGCAGGGACACTGAATAACCATGCTGAAACCTCAAAAGAAGATGTGTTCCACACAGCTTATAGAGCAAGCTTTGAGACTGACATGGGTTTTTGATGAAACAGTCCTCTGAGACAGATAGTATTATTGATTATTGCTTTCTAACTACATTGTACTACAATGCTTATCACCGTGTTCACTAGGCTTGTATAAAGATAAGACAATCTTCAGCCATCTTAGAGAATTTCTGGTAACTGAGTAAAAGATACCAGACAGAAGTACTGGTGTTAGAAAAGATGTTTTCCTTGGGTATCCTGTTGGCCTGACCTTATTCCTCCCTCATTTTTATTTTTCCCTCCCTTGCTCCTGAAAGTAAAAACTAAAAATATTGTTTAAATGAATGCATTATCTTGAAATTCCTATCAGATTTATTATTATTGGTTTAATTTAAAATCAATCATTTTCAAGATACTGAAAACACAAAGCTGGGTTTATATATTAAATATGCATCCTTTCTTTCACAAATGCTTTTCTCATTAGGTAATGTAAATGTTTAATTATATAAAGCTTTGTATTTTCACTAGTTCTGTTTAAAAGTGCAAACATGCAGCTGATGGCAGGACTTCCACAGAGAGGAAGAATGGAAGTATTTCGTTTACTTGTTGCACAGTTCAGGAAAATAAAATTTCCAGGAGCTTGGTCACTGAATGCCCTGAGTAAATGCAAAGATTTTGCTCTGGTTTTTGACAAGGGAGTTCCACAAAACTCTTTCTGGAGCTACTTAAGCATAACCAGATAAAGAGGTTTCCATTTCATTCTAGCTGAAGATGCTAATTTTCAGCCTTCTGGTTGATGTTGATTGCACTTCCAGTTGTGTCAATACAATGGTTTATGAAGCTTTTCTTTAAGAATTTGATTTGGATTAAAATCGGTCAGACTTTCCTGGGAGTGATGGAGGATGGAGGCTTGTTTTCTGTACGTCCATGTCATTTCACAGTATGTTTAAAATTATTTTTAAGCATTTTAAATAGATCATTAGTCTTTTAAAATTACTGCAAGTCTTCTTTCTATTTTAGTAAGTACCTGATGTTCTTGTTTAAAAACAGCATTCAAATAGAAACATAAATATGCTAAGTAATCATATTTTGCCAGTAAGGACTATTTTTATTCTTTTTTTTTGTTTTTAATTTGTGCTCTATTTTTTTACTGATTTTTATTAGATTATTTAATATCTTTCCCTACCTCTGCACTTGCTGGACTCAAGGTTTCTGTCAGAGTGCCCTGAACCACAGTGAATAAAGCAGAAACCATGGAAAAAAAGACTGGGAACCACTATTACTTTCCCAAAGGTGAAAAAGTTCATGAGCTTCCTTTGGTATCCCATAATTAGGTGAATCTTCCAAATAGTTGGTCAAAAATAGGTGTAACTGAGCTGCTTTTTCAAGTGTACCCACTGGAGCATGTAGTCAGCCTGCTGAATAGTCTCATTCATTGACTATGCTACCTGCTGTGGTTTGGACAATTGGAACAGAGTTGATTTTAAACTTTCATGTTTAAAAACAGGTGCCAAAGGGGGAAATCCAGACTTTTACAACCAGAACAAATAAAAAGTTGTCTGAGTTCATTTTAAAAATAAGGGATTTGTTTGTTTTATTAAGTCTGGCATTTTAAATATTGCTGTTGTGTTCTAATTTATTTAAATGGAAACTTTGAAAAATTCTATTGGTGGGTGCATATGCATATGGCGGGTGCAAGTCCTATGAGGAGTAGTTGAGGAAGCTGAAGTTGTTTATCCTGGAGAAAAGAGTTTCGGGAGATCTTATTTCTATCTACAAGTACCTGAAAAGAAATTAGCGTGGGTTCCAGTGTCTATTCCTAAGTAGAGAGTGATACAGCAAGAGGAAACAGCCTTGCATCGCACCAGAATGGGCTGGATTGCATATTAGGACAAATTTCTTTGCCAAAAGGGTTGTCAAGCACTGGAACAGGCTGCTCAGGGAAGGAGTGGAGTCACCATTCCTGGAGGAACCTAAAAGACCCGTAGATGTAGTGCTTAGGGATATGATTTGACTTGGCAGTGATGAGTTAATGGTTGTACTTGATGATCCTAAAGTATTTTGAAATCTAAATGATTCTATGATTCTGAATAATTTTTGTATACTCTCTCACTTATGCAAAATAAGCTTCAGTCCATGAACTCTAAGTATTCCTGATGATTAATAGACTAGTTTTCATTTCAATTTGCTGAAATTGAATTTTTACAAGCATTATATTGTCACAAGGGAGAGTCATAATTATTTGCTTTTAATAAAGTGCTAATATAGTGTCAGCTTTTATTATTACAGAAAACCAGGGCTACGAAGTTTTGTAGGTGACATTTGTTGTATTACCTGACTCAAATCACAGGTTTCAATGTCTCGTGTAGGACATCTTCCTCCATAGCAGGAAAATCACGTGAATACTAGGAATGATCTCTTTTTATGAACTTTACTAGTAAGCTTTTGCATTAAAAGCTTTGAGGACCAAAAGAGAGTTACATAAAGAGACTCATATGTGAAGCAGATAGATACTTTCCAAACTGCTGATACAAAACCATATGGAGATACCAGGAAAGGTACGGACTCTTAAACTCATGACAGACAACCTGACCAAATTTCATCCCATTTCCAATGGTGATATTTGCTGCCCCTGCTGCTACTGTACTAAATGGTGAAAAAACAAAATTGAAAAGTGGACTCTTGCTGGAGGTGATGTGAGATGACTTCTGTACCCATTGATGGTGATCTCCACAGTTCACAGATATTCTTGTAGAACTTTTAGGTTTGTCCTCCAAAAAACTGTAAATTCCAGTTTGAGGGCTACTGTAAGTATTTGTCTGCAGTGGGGAAAAGTATTATATGGTGATTTAGGGGGAGGACCTTTTAACAGTAGATAATGAGGGTTTCTCTAAATTAGTTTTCAACCAAAATTAAGTGTGGAATCTGGTAAGTTGTGGCTAAAATGAATGCTATTACTTGATATGGCATCTATGCTAGTGTCATGACATCATTTAACATTAACTCTGGTTCATTCAATTCAGTGTTCTATTTCCATTGCATCTATTCCATGGCTTATCCAATGAGTATCTGGTTATCCCCTTCTGCACTAGAAACAAGTCAAGGTTCTATCTTTATATTTGCATATTTTCAGTCTCATTCTGCATGCTAGCTTTCCCTTTTTTTTTAAAGGTACTTCACATTTTTCCAAAAATAGACTTCAGTATTAGATTTAGATGTAGTAGATTCAAAAAGAAGCCTTATATACAGAACATTCATCTGCAAATTCAGTAGAATTTACAAGAATGAGATTTAGAGTTTAATTTTTTTGATGGAAACCCTTTCATTTACCAGCTTGAAATATTTTTTAATAAAGCTGAGAATCCTGAAACATTCTCCTTATTTCAGGACTTACACATAACACAATTTGTCTGTTGAAATATTGGTTCACCACTAATGCATGTTAGGTCATTCAGAGAGAGTTTATTGTTTCAGAAAATAGATCTCTGTCTGTAGACCTGTGGTGGGATGTATTTGCTTACCTATGTATTAGTAAGTAAAAGTAAAATTAAAATACTAGAATATTTTTCTCATGTTTCCTTTTTATACCTGTCTAAATCCAGATTTTCTGGTATGTCCTGTGTACATAAATTGTATTGGGTTTCAGAGTTGGATTCCACCTTTAGCTGTGCTGATGACCACAGGATGTTTACATGAACTATGGCAGACTTTTCCCTCTGAGGCTTTCCTGCAGTGCTGTATCCCTGGGACACTCAAGTCGTTTAGAACAGGGGTTTTTGTTTGTTTGTGCACAAATAGCTTGCAGGTACTTTAAGGGAAAATATATTTAGGCTAGACACATAGGGAGTGCCAACACTGATGGAAAACTGAGCTGGCAGGAGCATGAGCAGAATTTATTTGATATGTGAAATAATCTCTGGTCAACCTTACAAACTATTTAATATGGATATAGGATAATTTTACTACTTTTACCAATTTATAGAGATTGAAAATGCCAAATAAAGATAGGATGAACTTTTGCATCGACAAAGATTTCTTATGCAAACTTAATGGGGATAGTGGACACAGTTTTGTCATGTTATTTCTAAAACTGATTTGGAATGTTTAAACTTCTAGTGGATCATCTTTTAGAAGCAGAGAAACACCTCACTGTAAAAATTTGTATTCGCTAAGAAAATAATCTGAAGTTTCTACAGAAATTGATTAGAAGCTGTCACAAGCTACCTATGAATCTCACAGTAAGAGCTAAATGGCCTCTTGGGAACACAGGATCTTGGTCTTTTGACAAGGAAAAGTCAAAAGTAGTCATAGATGTAAAGGACCTGTTTCTGAGACTTAGCAAATTGAAGAACAGAGAGCAAGTTAAAATTCCAGTATTTTTAAACCATTTTTCTATGGAATAATAGTGGAGGATGCACTAACATCCATCTGTTCTGATGGAAAACTGCCTCGTGGTGTTTGTTCGAACTTCTGACAAAAGCCTCTCTCCTTATCCTTCATTCCTAAGTTACCTGAAGGACAAGTATGGCACCTTTAGATGCAGGTACTTTTTTATGTCTAGTAGCTGGGAGAAATCGGTTTCCATGCATACAACTGCAAAAAAGTGATGATAGACAAGACTACATTTTGTGTTTGGCATTATTTTATGGCCTACAACTAAAATGCCTACTTGAAATAAAACATGTTTTTTTCCAAGTTATACTAATGTTCAGGAAAGGACTCTAGGCTGTCCAAATCTCAGCCATCAGCTTATAATCAAGGCCTGATGGCATCTAATTACATTTCAGGTGATTGCACAGTGGTCTGTAAAGTAAAATACTCCATTTTTGGCACTGGTTTATGCAAATGTGGATCAAGCCTGTGATTTTTTTTTTTAAGGACATGTATGCCTTAAGTCTGTATTTAACAGAAAATGAATCTATACACGGAGTCTAACAGCAGGTTCTGAGTTTCTGCAGTCAGGCTTATGGCCCATCAGAGCTTCATCAGCTTCCTATACAGCACAGCATTTTTCCTTGACTTCTGCATTTATGCCACATGCCTGGAAGGTACATAGGAAGCATCTCAAGTTTCTGTTCTTGTACTAGGAGGACAAGGCTTTCCTGCCACTGCCTCTTCCAAAAGAAACACAGCCTGTTTCTTTGGAGAGTCGTCCATTAAGCAGCTAAATAGGTGTGAGACCTTGATGCTGAAGGTGTAGATAAGCGCTTTGCAGCATTTAGCTGCCGAACTCTAACCAGTCTTTATTGTGAAAATGCAATCAGAAATCTGTAATAATTGTATAAAATTTCATGGTAGTGGCAGATTGGCTATTTTGCACATTGGACTACTATGTCCCAAATTCCAGACCTATGGAAAGAATTAATGCCTTGGAGCTGCTTTGCAAGAGGTATGTAGAAGACTAGGGTAGAGACTTTTTTCCTGTTATTTTTATTAAAGGATAAACAAACAGTTTTAAACAAATCTTTTAAAAAAAACAAAAGCATGAGGTATAATAAGTTGCAGTTATTGCATGAATGAGGTATTGAGCAGAACCAGTAAAAATTTGGTAGCATTTTATATGAAAACCTAATCCTGATGAAAACTTGCAGTTCACACTAAAGATGAATTATATATATTTCCTGTTAATCATCAGGTAATCATTTTAATGTTTAAACTCTTTTCTCATGCTTTTATAATTCAGAGCATCAGGGGTTTTTTTAAGGAAAACTATTTTCATAGTCTTTACTTTTTGTTTTTAAAGACAGTATTTGTATTAAAGACAGTATTAAAGATACTATTTGATATTGTTGTTAAAAGCTGTTTGATCTACAAAAATTGGTATCAAAAGTTGTATACTAATGCTCAAGTGCCATAAATTAAAATGAAATCTTCCCAAGGGAAAAAAAAGCCAAGTATGCAAGTGTTTCGTATATTCTTTATAGTACTGTAATTTAAAGCATGATCACTTGTTATCTCTGTGTTTTTTCTCTCCTTATTGGTAACTGTATCCCTCTGAGATCCTCCTGCCTAACAGATGCTAGGAGTAAGAAACAAGTGCTTTGGAAAAGTTGAAACTCACAACTAAACTAGCTTTAGGCTTGTCCTCTCTTCCCAAAGGTATTTCTTTTCTTCTTTATCACAGATATTTATTAAAGTTTTCATTTGGGGAAGTTTTTTAAGATGAGTACTGCAATGTTCCTGGCTCTTTTAGAAGAACAGTGAATTTAAAAAAAAAAAATTAAGTATGAAAAACAATGGCAAAGTTCATAAGAAGTGGTTTTTTTACATTCTGTTTTCCCTAGGTCTGTCATTTGTTTTTCTTAGTCTAGTACAGAATGTTTGCTCTGAATTTCAGTTATTGTCATTTAAAATGACAAAAAATTTAGGAAAAACTTTCTGCATTCTCTGTGGTTTGGAGCTGATTGGACTGTTAGAATAAAATATAGAGGACTACAAATATGTTTAAGAATATTTATTTTGGGCTGCATCCCATGGGGATGCTTTCTGAATCTGGTTGGTCATTGCAACATGGAAGTACAGAGAGAGAGGATTAGATTTTTAAAATGCTGCATATGTGTGCCTATTTGATTATTTTTAGGGCTCTTTTAAGGGTTTTTCCCCCTGCACTTAGTTTTGTTCTGGATACTGTGGTTAGGTAAGTATTAAGGATTGTCATGATTACACAGACCTCCAGCTTTTCTTAGTGTCCTCATGACAGGAACTTTGCATGCCAAAGGCATATAGATATATAGATATATATATAGTGGAAAATATAACACTGAAAGGGATTTGAGTAGTTGTGACTATTGCAGAGTGCTGTCTCACATTGGTAAAACTGATTCCTGTAGAAACTGCTGTCTTACTAGCCACCACACATTTTGGCTTAAGTTTTAAAGGTGTTTGAAGTACTCACAAAATTACTCTGTTTCAGCAGTTCAACACTGAAGCCCATGCCCCATATAGCCTCATTCTAGGTGAGGCATCCTCTGAATGCCACTTTTGTATAGGCAACTAACTGCTGTCTTTAGATGAGGCTGCAGATAAGAATTCATTCTTTTCTCCAGTGACTGAATTTGAGTACTCTGGCACTCAATATGCTGGCAAGTTGGAAATCCATTCTTAAGTATCTGAATGTGTCCATTATATATGTACTTATTATATGTATTATTATTCAGTACTGAATGCTCTGCAATACCTGCATCTCTCTGCATCTGGCCCTTAGTGTCTGATGATGATGAATGGCATCCTCTCCCTGTAGGCAGAACCAGCCAAAAGGACTAAATCAGGCCAGGCACTGCCCACATTTTAGTCAAACCTCCCTAAAATCAGTTGTAAGTACCTTTATTGATGGAGGATAAGATTGTGCAGCTGACTGTATTTCTATTATAGCTCTTCTTTGAAACAGTTAGGCAGTGGAAGATAGGGTGATTAGTTTTCTTTTTCTTTGGACTTCATCATGATGTTGGCTAGAAGGTTTGTAGTTTGGCGCAGGGGGGTAATAAAATATAATTAATACTTAAATAATACATTGTAAGAATAGCCCCCTTTCCCTTTACTACTACTACTGCTAATTTTTTTCTCAGCCTGTCACCTCTAGAAAGTTGCTTTCCAAAGTTTGCAAAAAGGCAAACCATAAGGAAACAACAAAGGAAATCTGTGTTGCTTTCAGGCTATCCTCTTTCCAGGATGTTTTTTTCCTCATCAGGATGTGTTCTTGCTCTCTTTAGAGCTGCAGGATCTTTTCTCCTGAAGACTCTAGACTGGTGGAAGTGGGTGTAAAGGGAGAAGGCATTTAGCTTGTAACTAGAAATGTGAACACTGCACATTTCCTACATAAAACATGCAAGCAATATGTATAGAACTGAAGGCTTATCTCAGTTTTTCAGTGATTTTTTGGTATTAATTTCTTTCCAATTTCCATATCTTTGGCATTGCTCTCTGCTTCTCAGTGTATTTGATGCTTCCTCTTACTATTGTGTTCTACTTACACCATTCATCATGGCATGGGTTGTGGGGGTATTTGTTTTTGCTCATGCATTATCAAGCAGGGGTTCTGGCAGTGGAGGCAGCCAGCATAAGTAGGGTGAGTCCTTTTTTGAAAAGTAAGGCCAAAACAGAAAAGGAAATACATTTTTGAAGCTGGCTGGAACAGAGCCTTTAGGTAGCATGAAACTGCTGCATTGTATAAAATGTTCTTGCTGCATCTTGTCCAGTCATGTTGACATATAATCATTGCCTTTAAATAGAAAAAATTAGCTACAACATAATTAAGGTCATAGTTTACTTCTCTTCAAAAGCACTATATACAAAACTCTGTATTTAGTATTAGACCACCAAAAATGATAGTCTGTCCATTGACTCACTTTAAAATATATTGCTCTAAAAATTCAACCTGAGACAAAAGTCAGCAATCCTGAAACTTAAGAAAGAATCGCTGTCTACTCTTGGTGAAGGCTTTGGATTTTCTAATTTTGTTATTATAATTTCCGTCACGGTGTCTGAGAGCAGAATTTTCAATCTGTCTCATTGTAAATACCATATTTTTTTATTCAAAAGAACTGAAGACCATCTGAGTTTGAGTCCTAGCCTGGATGTGCTGAATGAAAAATAAGCTTTTAATTTCCCATTAATTTTACATGTATAGATAAAAAATGAAAAACCTGCTTCTTGGCTCTTAGCTCCAAGAAGCTGCAGAGGTTCTCAGGCTGGTGATGAAATCCTCTGTGCTGACAGCCTAAGAATGCTGTCCACTCCATCAGGTCAGGTTTGGAATTCAGGGCACTTCTCTTTTTGTTTTGTCTGTGAACTTGAAAGGAGCTTTTTCCAGCAGGAAAGAAATATATATATTTTTATGATATGCCACTCGTTTCAAGTTCCTTCTTGTAGTTACTCAGTACTTGTTTTCTTCAAATTTATTTAAAGTCTTTGGGACTGAAGAGTCTTCTTGCTATCTGAGAGATCACTTCCAGGTTTCCTAATAATTCTGTGCAATCTTGACATGTGTCTACAGCTTATTCATCCTTTAGCAAAATGTAATTTAAAATATTTTCAGTGTCAAAAGCCAAACTGAATCATTACAATAATTCATTCCTACTGTCATAATACAAGCCAAAGAAGCTTGCCTATTAGCTTCTGTTTCTACCCAAAGCATATCTTCAGGGACATAACATTCTATCATAGCCCTTTTGTCGCTGTGGGTTACTCTGGTTACTTCACAAACTGCTCTTGATCCTGCTTCACACCACAGAGGAGAGCTCCCTTTGCTATCACATCTTTCAGTTGTTTGTCAGGAGTTTCTTTTTCATCTCTCTTTTTTTGTTTTCCTTTTTGTCTTCTTTGGTTTGGTTTTTGTTGTTTGTTTGGTTTTTTTGCATTGTAATGTTGTGCAATACCATTTTAGCATGCAAGGAGCTTTATTAACTTGGTTTGATTTGGGAGAATCTAAGCATCAAGAACTGTCATAGATATCTACTACAGACACAATTTATCCTGCACCTCCAAAAGAACTTGATTTGTCTTAGTTTCGTATTTCGAGAACATCTTTCAGTTCAGTGGTTTTATTTTCATATCTTCCTTTTTCTCTTGATCAATTTATTATCCTGTCATCTTCCTCCTTGTTTAGATGTTATATATTCTGCTTTTTGGATACAGCACATATGTTCCTATGAAAATATTCATGCATATATATGCATAAACTGTATTATATGCACACTAATTGGATAACAGACTTAAATAAAGTTTGAAAATAAGCTTTTTCAATAAGACATCTTTCGTATATATGGAGATGAAAAATTATCTAGTATCACCTAATTTTCAGAATTTAATTCTAACAACATTCTCATACATAAAAATCATACATTTTCATTACAAAATACTAATTAGTTTTTGAAAATTAATATAAATATTAATCCAGATAAAATTAGAAAATGTGTAACCATTTTTTTTGTCTAATCTCTGATTACAACTAGTTCCCAACTTAAAATCTCAACTTTTATACTAATTGACATCCAAGAGATATCTATCAGAATTAGGTAAGCTATAGAAAAGCTATGTAAAAATTCTATCTTTTGTCTGAAAATTCAAAAGAAAGAGAAGTATTCTTTCCTTATCAGAGGAGAAACATTCCTTGAACTTCTTAAGTTCTTAAGACTTTACCCTTAGGTGCATGAAAATCTTCACTTTTTCAAGTGTGTTTAATTCCCTATTTTCCAAAGTAGTTTTAAAAACTGTAATTATATTTTGAGAAATATTAATTGATGCTTTTATGTATAGAGCTCAATTAACTCATATGTTATGCATTAGAACAGCGTTCATCTCCTTTGGAAATGATGGGGAGCAGAATGACAGACTGTGCTGTTCACCAGAGCAAATGTCTGGACTGGTCCCCTGCATCTGTAAGTAGAGTCTGCTGGATCCTAACTTCATCCATCTTGACAAAAATCCTGCCCTTGTCAAAGGTTTTCTGCTGGGGTAGTCTGCTAAATTAGTCTGAACTGTATCTTTCAAGCCAAAAAATGACTTTAAACAGGAAAGGCTAAAGTAGAAATAAGGCTGTGACTGCAAATACGAATCAGCAAAGGAAATCTGGCAGGCCCAAAGCCTACATGACCTACGTGACACCCTTCAGAATGTTGACAGATGCATGACTGAACTTGCATCTGGCGAGTCCTGCCGAGAGACACCAAAGCAGCTCCTTTTTTGTTGACCAGAGAGTGGATATAAAATGCTTTCTGTGATTTGCCAAATGTACACAAGTAAATTTGAGATGCCAATTTCTATTTGTGTCCGTGGTAGCAGGTTGTACTTTTCCTCTTGACTGTCATTTAATAACTCTTCACAAGTCCTGCATTACATCTTCCATTGCTAATGTCTAGTTGACCCCATGAAGATTTGTTGTGCTTGCATTTGTGTTCTTGAGAGCATATTTTTTCTCTAGAAGCTGCAGCTTTACAGAAAGGTTCTCCTCAGCATATTTCATGTCTCTGGCCAGCTACACTAAGCAAATTCTGCTTTTTTTATATTTGAGCCTCTGAGCACATTGGACATGTTTATACAGCTGGCACCAGACTTTTGCAATCCTGCAGAAGCCAAGTGGATGTGAAGCAGGCCTTTGCTGGAAGCTGTGTGACTCTCTAGAGTGGTGCAGCACAATACATATGTTAGCAAGGGGATGTCCATGCTAATGCAGCTTTGTGTGCAGCTAGACAGGGTATAAGCAGAGTCTGGTTGCACCTGCCTGCACAGATACCATTGCTGTGTCCAACAGATTGTGTAGAACTGCCAGTTCTGGTCACCTAAAAATAAATTATCAAGTTACAGCATAAAGAAATAGTTGTACTGTTGCAAAATAAAAGGAGAGTGGAAAAAGAACATGTCTGGAAAAGGAAATTTTTTTTTTTTTTTTTAACACCAAACTATTTACATCAAAATGCCAGAGCACACATAACTAGGATTTGGCAGGAGCATCTTCCACGCAGCAGGTCTCTGTTGGATGCTATGGGGAAAGTGGCTTTGGAGCTGGATGAGTGAGGAGGCTGGAAATCCTATTGTGTGTGCTTACGATTTTGAGCAGAACTTCTTCCTTCTGAACTGCAAAATGTGGCAGCTGGTATGTGGCAAATGGTCAGGTTTGTAACAAATATGCATAACCAATTATGGAGCGTTCTGTGAAGCAGTGGTTCCAGAGAGAACAGCTTTGGTGTCTGTTACAGTGTGTTCCTAGAACTTCACTCAGTGATTGAGTGATTTTAAAGAAAGTGAAAGATGAATCCTTACACACCCATTGGAAAAGCAGATATTTTCCTTTTAGCAGAGAACATCTGTTGTAGTTAAACTTATATATGAAATACTTTTTTTGTGGGAAATCAGAGCAACTGCTGTTTTTACAAACAGTAAATACTGAAGAGATGATGAGTACTTTTGTATTAAGGGTCCCCTTCTATATAGAAAATAAACACTTCTGTTGTATCAATAGAGATTTTACCTTAATTTTAAATCTCAAGGTAACATGAAATTATCTATAATCTCCAATTCACATAAATTTACAGAAAAGAAGAAATAGAACAAAAACATAACAACAACAAAAAAGACTAGACAGCCTCATTCCCACAAAGAACTCCAGAGCTGTTGTCTTTCCTCGTTTTAAACAGATGTAGTTTGTATTAGTATTCTGGAAATGTAGGTGTATCAAAAGACCTGCTTTAAGCAGTAGACAATGCAAAAAGCTAAATATTTGTGTAAGTGACATTGGGTAGTATTAGTGTTTGTCTCCTAAAAAGGCTAGGGCAGATAATAGTGTAAGAGTCACCTTCTTTAGCTCAAAAGCTGACGCATGCTTTTAATTACTGATTCAGCTGAGCAGGATCTGCTTACAGCACACAAACAGCCCCATAGAATTGCACAAACTGCTCACATGATTTAAAAAATTATTATCTTTTTGGTTAGTCTAATGGTGCTTTTTTTCCTCCATAAAGAAGATCAAGAGTCACAGAAGACAGTTCAACTTCTCTTAAAAATGTTTGGTGATCTACTGATAGAAGCATTACTTTGAGGCTGATTTATGGCAGGAGGAACCTCCAAACATGGGTTAGGAGAAGTAGTGGCATCTACCATAGATATTTTAAAAGACAAATTTGGGACTTAAAAGTGAATTCTATGAGAATCGCTTTAAAGAAATAAATCCAAGCTAATGGTTCCTGAAAACCTTTTACCTTTTTCTAGCTACTGCAGTTAGATAAACAGATATAGTTATATATAAAAAAATGTCGAGGATCAGAAAACACTATAAGAGTGCCTTGTTTGAGAACCAGTCACAGCTTTGATACTTGTGACATTAACTGCAACTTGGTGCTTTATACTAGCCTTATTTAATTCAGTGGATTTGCCCAAACTACATACTGATCCAAAAAGAAAAAAGAAAAAAAAAAGTGTCCAGATTGCTTAGTGCTGCTACAACTAAATACCTAGTTGAATCTATTGATTTCCAATTCATCTGTGCCTAGTTTTTACCCTGCCATGGATTAGTTAAATCTTCCAAATTAGCCTAAGGGAAATGTAAAATACTAATTTACAGTGCTGCTAATGCAATATGAGAAATGGGCTGTTGTTCCTTGAAAGAGGAACAGGAGCAGTTATATGCAAGATATGGTTGCTTTTATGTGGATGAGGATAAAATTGGTATGGTTGATGAAGCAAACTGTTGAGAAATGTCATTATATTCCTCTGTAACTCACAAATGGAAAGTAATCTCAGTGAGGTTTTAAAATTTGGGGTTCTTTTGTGAAACCACTTTTTGCACCAAAATGCTTTTTTGGAAAAACTTTAATTTTATTTTTTTTTCCCTGAAAACCTTCTATTTCATAAATGTTACTTTGAAAGACTGTAAATTTTGTGGCTAAATTTCATATGTTCTTCATTTTCTTTTACTAGAAACAAATTACATTTTGCACGTATGTATGTGTGTATGTGTATTTATAATGAGAAAGAGACAGGAGGGAAACCTTCAACCTGGAAAAGGTGACAGAAGACTAAAAAATATTTTCCCATCACAGATTTAGCCATTCCAACTTATGGTCAACTAGTAAATTTCTCTTTCCAAACTATCCTTTGCTAGTTAAATACAAGGTGTTTACTTTGGCTACAGGACCTTTAGGCAGACGTGGTATGAGAGGCAGACAGTGCCAAGTTAGTTGAAAGGTCTGTTAAAACATTTGAAAGCGGCTAAGGAGGAACAATACTACTTATTTATTTGAACTCTAAGTATTAAAATACTTAATTTTTGGACTACTTTCTGTGGTAGTAGAGAAAGTGTACTTTTTCCTACCTGAGAATGCAGTATTATATTGGCAGATGTTGATTATTTGTAGTCTTAAATCATTATCTTCTTATCCTATCTAGAGATCTATTTTGTTTATTTAGCAATTTGAAAAAATGTAAAATTCATATTAATGTTAAGGATGAAGAAAATATTGACATCAACAGTTGTTCAAATTTAGCCTGTTTTTTCTGCAGCTGCCTGTTTTTTCTTTTGTCTGCCTTAGAATTGAGTCCATAAATAATTGCAGCTCAACTGATCTGCAAGTAGTTTTTAATTTGTGATATTGATGCATAAGTTGGTATCTTTATCATTGTATTTTGAGTTTTAACCTAAATGATGTGATGAAATAGAGAAAAGTATGGTCTTCACAAGGCACCTTATAAAAAGAAACAAGGCATTGTGTTGAAAACCAAGTAAAGGATTTGCACTATTTATCCTTTTATCCATCTTTGTCACTATTATATACCTTTCATCTCTTGTTAATCTCTTTTCCTTCTGGTTTTCCTAATTTTGTCCAGATTATATTTTTTTATTATCAGCAATGTAGTTCGCTGCAACCTTTTTTAAAAATCTACATTTGTTTTTCTCATTTTCCATATGTAAGGATATTTCTATATGGTATCACATAATCACATAGGTAATTATTGCATTGTCTGTTCATGCCTGCTTAATTGAAAAATGGAAACAAGGCATATCTTTTGTAATCCATTTGTCTGCATGGATTGGAATTCCACCTTGTTGGAATTGTGTGTTGAGCAATTTTTATGCTGCTGTTACAAATATGAAAAAATTGCCTCTACTTTCTTTTGGTTTCAATTGTCAAAGGTTTATGTGCAATGGACAATAGACATTATATTTTGATGAAGGCAGAAGCATTAGCTCTTTTCCAGAATTGGAAGAGCAAAGTGTTTGTGAGAGATAATAACTGACATGAAATTTTGTTTTAAGTTGGTTCAGCCTAACACTACAATTTCTCTCTGTGACCTTTTGAACACTTTATGTCCAAGTTACTGTCCTTATTGGACAAAGGTGTGTAGTGAACCAAGATCTCAACCATGGCTGAAAAGAGGTTTTGCTTATGGCAGCGGACTCTAGCCATTGTCAAGGCAGCTTCAGCACTGTCCAGTAGCATTCATAAACTCATACTCATCATAAAAAAAATTCCTTATATTCCTTTGCATTCTGCTTTCTCATTATAGTAGGAGAAATGAGCAGAGATGTGTTCATGTTAGGTAAGCACAGGGGACAAACCCAATAGAGTTTATCCTCCTGTCTCCAGACTCCTCTCTTAAAGGAAAAAATGTTTGTAACAAGTAAAAATAATACATATCTGAGTGCTAAAATTATTCTAATATTTCTGTTTAAAACTAAAGGTGTCTCTGAGCAATTCCCACAGATATAACATTATGGTTACCTTTATTAACTCATTCTACAGTTTCACATGTAAGTGTTCAGTGTAGCAAAGAAAAGGTTATCTACATGGGACAAGAATGACTGCATGTAGAAGATCTACCCCTTGCTTACTGGAAAACCAGATTCTTGCCCTTTTTTTCCCAGTGATTATTCTTGTGAGTAATACTAGCCTAGCTCCTAGGAAAAGGGGGCTCACAGTTTAAATTGTAGTAGTGTCATTTGTTTCACAGAAAAAAAAATAAAAAATTAATAAGAGCAGAAACCAAAAGGGATAATATCTTCAGCATATGCAGAATTTTGTAGTTACTTTCCATATTTTAAGTGTTCCATCTCTTTTTCTTTGTAATGTAATGCTGCTTCCTAATTTCATAACTTTCAAGATAATATTTGGCCTAAGAAATTACTGGAATAAACCTAAAAAATCTGTAATACTAAAAGACATTTTTGCAGAAGTTAACATCTAAAATGCCAAGCAGAGAACTTTCTTCCAGTTTTGACATCTGTCTCTTATTTTTAAGCAATGGTTTTAAATAATTTCCCAGATGTTACACAGCATTTTTATCAAATCCATGTTTTTATATGTCCTAAATTGTATCCCCTAATTTCTGCAAGATGTGTACTTCTTTCTTACTCAGTAACCCTAAATATTTCCCCCACAAAAAAGTGTTAGACTCATTGGAATAGTTTATGTGTGTTTCCAAGGGTAGGTACTTGGAGGTTAACATTTTACATGTAATATGTGCTTAATAGTCTGTTAATTCAAAGGAATTTGGAGGCAGAAGGATAAGCCACATGTGGATAAAGCCCAAATCAAAATGCTGATTGTCATCCCCCTGGTTCTGTGCTTTAAGTCTGCAACACACCATGTAATGAATTATCTTGCATCAAAACAGGAAGGTTTGTATATGTGCCTAGTAGTCTATAGTAAATGTAGAATTATGAGAGAAATTAATTATCTTTATGGGCAAAGCCAGATTTTCACAGCTGAGCTCATCTACTTGGCTGCTTGCAACCAAGAGGTCAGCTTCTCTGCTCTAGCTCTGTCCATTAGTCCCCCTCCTGTGTTCTCATTTCCTTCTACCATGTGGCGATTGTCAGATTCATCTGGGTTCTGCTTTAGCTGCGATAGCTAAAACTAGTCAAACTTTTTACTGGTTTTGTTTTCTTCCATTATAGAAAATTGAAAGAGCATTATAGGGATGTTCCATCAGCATTAAGTTGAAAGAGTGAGCAGAGGAGGAACAGGCCCATAAATCACTTAGAATGCTCCACAGTTCGTATTTTTAATTCAAGTCTGCCATGAACACAATTCTGGTTTTTTTTTAAAGCCTGCATCTTGTGTATGAAACAGAGAAATTTCTTGTCTCATGTGGTTAAAAGTAAACTGAAGTCTTGAAAATGAGCTGTGTTACAATTTATTTTCTATGACTTTAAGAGGTTGATTATATCAGTGCACTCTAGATATTTGGAAACTTTGGATTACTTAGTAGTTTGAGACACCTTGAGTTAAAATGTGATGTTCTGCATGAAATCAAAGTAGTCTGGTTCAGATTTATAAAGCTAGTTGGTTTCAAACTGTTTCTTACTGGAAAATGAATGGGGAGATGTGTGTGTTGTAGGAAGAGGTCAAGCATTTTCCATGTCTTTAATTCTGAACATCAGAATACTTTTTTTACCAGAAGAGCAAAGCAGCTTAATTAACTTCAGTAGTGTGTCTTTTCCTTTGCAGCTTTTTTAAAGGAATCTGATACTTGGGTAACTGAAGTGTTAATACACTAACAAGGATGTAATTGTCTTATTTCAGTTACATAGATTATATTTAGAAAACCTTGACCTTTTGGCTAATTGTTTGGTCTGTTCCATGAAATGGGGTCTGACTATTATTCACTGTCCATTGAGAACAGAATAAGCTATCAATCTCTATTCATCCAGACCCCAAATTAAGAGCACCTGCCAATTGCTGTGTATTATATTTGCCCATATACTTCCATCTGCAGAGTGGCCTAACAGAGGATTACAAAATCCTTAATGCTACCCATCTGGGTGGCCATCCTAAAAATAACCAGACAGTGCTACTCAAGGTAGTGCTTCAAGCATATTGACTGCAAGCACTGCCTACTGCACTTCCTAACACTAGACTGTCATCTAAAATACAAATTAATTACTTCATGCTCATTTCAATTCTGACTGCACAAGGGTTGATCATGGCTTGCAGTTTTGCTCTCCCTGGCCTATTCTGTTGTTAAAAGAATCCATTGTGTAGAGTCTTTTTTCTTTCACCTATTTTGCTGCATTATAGGGGGTCACCACTTCTGTTATTCAAAGAATCTATATATCCTTTGATGCTAGAGCAGGAAAATTCTGAGCAGTGGTACTTGTGAGTTACTGCCTCCCCAGAATTACTACCTAAATATAGCCTGAGTCTTAAAAGATTATGTCCTAATGTATATCACTTAGTAGAGGTTTAAAACTTGTCTTTGCAAAAAGCAGACATTCTTAGTTTGGGGTCTAGAGGTTGTCTGTTTTCCCCAGCACTGTCATTGTGCTTTGTTTCTTCCTTGGTGTAACAAGGAAAAGGCTGGAGATCTGCAATTTCTCATATGCTTGCAGAAAGTCACCACATTTGAAGAGAGGCTGTAAAAAATACAGGGACACCAGATAGCGAGCACTTTAATGAAAAATGTTGTCATGTAAAAAAGATGTCCAAAGCCAAACAATATTTGATAGAGTTATGTTAACTTGGTGATTCCTAAACATGACTCCATATAAGGTTACTTTTACTATGTCAATCCATTCCATAAATATATTAGAAGATTTTATTCGTTATATCCTCATACAATAGCTTGAAGTAAATTGAGAGCATAGCTCGAAGTTGTAGTGCAGTGTAAATGCATCAGGTCCCGTCAGAATGTAAACATAAAGGAAAATCTGAAGTTCTGACTCATTTATGCCCTTATACACTTTGGAGATCCTTTAGGCTACCAATGGAAAATATGATGAATCTTTAAAAATTTTATTCAGTAACTGTCTAATATGGGAAAATAATGCTCAATCAGCACTGTGTTTAGAAGAAACAGTATTGTCTAGTACATTTCTCTCTCACTCTGTCTTATATTATTAAGGAAATTTCTCCTATGATTTTTTGACACAAAGTAATTTAGGGCGCAGCTATCAAAATGCATCATTTCACCTTGCAAGCTCTTTTTAAGTGGTAGAATTATCAATTTTCATGGTAAGCTGTGCTAATCTTTTACCAATCACAAAGGCTTGTAACTGGAATTTTAGGGATTCCTGGTACATCCATTTTAAAATGAAGGAAGACTTTTCTGTGTAACAACTGCTTAAGCCTTCTGCACAAATAAAATTTTTATGTCACATTTAAAAATACATTTGCCTGCTTTATATGCAAAATTATGTTCAAAAGTAAGTGCTTTTAAATTCTTAGTGCTGTGTGAAGACAAGAGCAAATTAGGCATAAAGGAAGAACATTTTGTTTGGGGTGCTGTCCAGCTTTCTTTGATTTTATTACTGCTCCCGTTGGTATGGTCTGTGAGGATAAGTGTGGGGGTAGGGCTCATGGTCAGTGTGCAGATCTTTGCAGGTGGTGATTACCTGCAGCAGACCTTTTGGATCCTCCACCTCATAATTTAGGAGATTCTAAGAACGTGCTGGGATGACCTGAATGAACAGACCTTCTCAAAGAAGTTGTGAGCAGATATAGAACTAGTGTCATCAATATGACTGCAAATGTCTGGAAAAAAGACTATTAATTTGCTTTTATAAAGCACAAATCCTGATATTCAATCTTGAGCCCTGAATCAGCCCAACTAAGGTAAGGGATGTGCCTAACTTCAGAAGTGTTGCTCACTTCTAGAAATTGTCTTCAGTGTTTTATTTTGTTATACAGAAAATAAAACACAAAAAGTAGTGAGCATGTTGAGCAATATTGAGTAATTTCAGTGTCATGGGTTACAAGACCAGTCTGGTGAAAGGTTGGGTTTAGTCTGTACAGGTTTCAGGTGCAGTGTGGAGTTGGAAGGATCAGGAAATGAATAATTTTGGGTGGGAGCTTGGGATGCCACAAGCTTCTGTGGGAGAGAATTTGATGGTAACACCTCAGGGGAGATGCAGACTTAACATTAGGACATATTTTACTAAGTTAGTCAACTGCTGGAAAGAGCCTCCTAGAAAGATGGTCAGTGTCCCAAACCTGTCTGTTTTTGAGAGGCATATGAACAATGCCCTTAAGAACATGGTTTAACTTTTGGTCAGATCTGAAGTGATAAAACAGTTGACTGGATGATCATTGTAAGTCTCTTCCAGCTGAACTAGTCTAGTCTAGTCTAGTAGATTCTCGTCTGTTCCAAAAGGATTGGAAAGTAACTGGATGTAGAGTAGGAAAAACAAGAGGGTTTGGGAGAGTTTAGGAGAGCGGAACTTCCGGAGGCAAAGCACTGGGACTCGGGGATTGGGAAGATTACATTTGTGAGGAGCTAGAAGAAAAGATTTAAAGCCAGAGGTTTTAGAGGAGAGAAGTCTGGGGGAGGAAGACTGGAGAGATGGGAGGCTCTGCAGCAAAATGGACCAAGCCAACATCAGCTTCTGGTACCAGAGGCAGTTTTCATTTCCCAGACATATGCATGGATTTGAAATATCTTTGCCCTGACTTTTTGCCTTCATAAAGCCCTATATTTTAAATTTTAGGGACTTCTTCATTTAAACAAAAATCAAACAACTTTATGATTCTGATTTTCTATAGATTGCAAAGTTAACAAACTAATCCAGCATTGGTATTCTGTCCTCACTCCTTCTATATAGAAAGTCTATGAACCGTAATTGAGAGCTGTAGCTGTGACAGCTTTTATGCTTTCACAGATGTGTTTTGGGGCATGTTGATTAATGTGTATCCTGGTGTGTAAGTTCCTGCATGAGAATAAGATACACCTGAGAACCTCTGATAACCAAAGCCATAGTACTACTGAGTCAAATGTGTTTCAGTAAATTCACTGTAGATACAACAGTAAAAAACAAAACTATCTGAAAAGAGCTTAGGTGTGAAGTACACTTGTTAATACTGAGCAAGCTAATTCCTCTGAGTCATCACCATGCATTATTTAACTTCAGGTATGAAGAAGGTTTTTGGCGAAGATAAGCCCATGCCTGCAGTTTAAAATATGAGCTGTAAGATAAGGCACAAAAGAAGTTGTATTGGTGGCTTCCTGTGCCTAATCTGGGCCCTTGTCTATTAATGTATAACACAGTAACTCTCTGATAAGATGATTTTTTACTTTATTGATGAGGGTACTTTGAAAATATTTCAGCTTAGTCTAGCTGTGTCCATAGAGTGAAGTGATAATAGTTGGCATGGTAAGGGTCATCTGGAATACTCATTTAAAGTTAATTTTTGTCACTTCAAAAGGACAGTTTTCAAATCTTAAAATTTAAGTAAAATAAGGCAAACACAACTGGCTGCTGAGAGCCTAAATTCAAGGTAGTATTATGGAGTAAAATGTACTCATTAAAAATTACTGTGCAGACTGTGAAAAAATACTTGAAGCATTGTCTCCCACTAAAAATAGGAAAAAAACCTCAACCTTTATAACCTTAACATTTAAGGTATCTGTTCAAATCTTGTTTAAAGGAAAAAGCATTAGAGACTGTTTTTAATGTAGCCTCAGTTTTAAACCTGTGGTAAGCTTCTTTCTTCAAATAAAGATGATCTTTTTTGTAACCCTATTCTTACGCTTTTTCATGCAGATACATTTCCAATGTATTTGAACGCAAGAAGAGCAGGCTTCAAAGCAGATAAAAGAAAATACAGTATTTGTTTTCAATCTAAATTTCACTGCTTTTGTGCAGCTAATACATTTTTGTAAAGCTCAAGTGGTTTTGCTTACTGCTTCTCTAAGTATTGCAAGGCTGCTTTGGAATATTTTAAACAGAAGTCTTTTGAACACAGGAAATTTTCGTTGTTAGTAATTTGTTAAATGATCAGGCTAGTAAAAATCTAACATGATTAATCTGTGAGCCTAGTGTTTTTTTCAATTGGTTTAACAAGTAGGACAAAACCCTCATTCAAAATACATTGCCTTGAAAATGTGAATGAATTACCGCAGAAATAGTTTTCTAATTGTGTACATTGCATGGAAGAATATTTAAAGCATTTGAAGGCTCAGCTAAATCATTCTGCAGTTCAAGCACTGAATTTAACGTAAGTGGAATACTTAGTACTATTTTCACCTTCTGTATTATTTTCCAAGACTTGAATGGAATGTCCTTTTCCAACTGGCAATAGTGTTTATTTCTCAATTATTCAATGTTTGCTAGTATAAATATAAAATATAAGCAAAAATCAGCATATTTTATGAAGCATCTATAATCAACATTTTTCTTTTTACAGAAAACACTATGTTTGAAAGGAGAGTTGTAATTGCTATGTATTTTTATCATTGATCTAATTTCTTTTTGGTGTCCTACCAGCTACAGGAATTGGTGTTTGTCCTACCTTTTAGTTGAATGAAAGCTGTCCCTCGATAGAGGGAGTGTCTGCTTGCCAGCTGTCACCGAAAATCCCTGCTTTCTTAACTCAGATGTGCTCCTCTTGCAGCAGGCGTGATTTACAGGAGTGCTCAGCAGGCAATTCAAAAGAGTTAGAAGGAAGCAGTCCTCTCATTCAAAAACGTTTTTTTGGTGACTTTTGGATTTTCTAACTTATTGAAAAGCTAAGCTGAATCATATACTGGCTACTGACTAATGGGTCTGCCTTTTGATTCACTTCCAGGAGAGAATAATTCTTTGTTTCCCAGCAGAAAATGACTGCATATGAGAGGTGGAAGGGGATTGGGGATTCTTGCTTGTTTAACCTCCATGTTCTCATTTATCTGTGTTAAAGAAGAGCATGGAATTCATTTGACATGTCTCTCTAATGGGATGGGCTTTTTTTGAGAGTAGAGAACAAAGTCCTTTATGTTCTGTAACCAATAAAAATTCCTTCTTATGAGAAAAATTACAGCATTTTCCTGAATTTTTCAGTCTATTCATAGTCTTGTAGCAAAACTCAGATTTCAGAAAGGGGAAACAAGCTTCCTGGAAGATCTTACGCAAATGTCTTCATGTCTTTCATCCATTTCTCTGCTTCTGTTAATATAAAGGTCAAATAACGATACAATACAATGTGATTTTTTATTTATTTTTTCCATAGTAAGGAATGAGGGTAAGTCTAAAGTATTAGTGTTTCCTGGAATCCAAGACAGTAATCTCAAATCAAGATATTACCACTTCTGAATTCTGGTATTGAATTTGGATAATTTGAAAATTCATCTTCTGAACACTGGCTTCATCGCTATGATAGTCCTGTACCTGACTTTCAAAGGTGACTGTGCTGTACTTTTTTGAGTTCATATAAAATCCCTTATGCTGATACTTTACTTCATTTAGCCTAAACAGTTCTTTGTTATCAAAGGGTGAAAACCTTGCCTTTGGAGTAAACCCAGTCACTGCCATAACCTTTGGGAGAAAAAAAAAATGAGAAAAGTATAAACCTTGAAGATGACAGTGAAGGATGTTAATTGTCATCATATCCCTTGGTTGAGGCAGATTCATCTTTTTTACTGTTTCATTTCAATATTTCTCTGATGTGAGACAGATAACTATGACATGACATGTGGCATTGTTCTGTTGTTTCAAAATGCAATGTCAAAAAAGTTACATACTTCTGTTAATGTATATAGACAACTAATTGTCACATTCCCTGCACCGTAGCTTCAGAGATATTTCAAACTATTTTTCAAAACTTAGTGCAAAATACTTCGTCTTTTAGGTATCAAAATTTTAGTCAGCTCTGTGACTTTGGATTTTATCTGTAACAATATGGGAAATGCTTTTTACTATTGATTCTTTTTGACAAGCAGCCAAAGTCAACTTTTTGACAAAGTCATGAGAGTAGTTTGTCTGCCCTTTTTGATCCTCATGCTACATGGAATGAATTCTTTGAGAGCTGCTAATCTTCCTGATTTAGTTCAGTTTGAATCTGTCAGTTCTAAGGACAAACCAGTTTCTGAGATAACATTAACTTAATTCAAATTACAAGTCAATTACTACTTTTATCCTAAAACACATTTGACTGCAAATTCTCGTTTAGTGCCATTGAGAAGAGTAAGTGGGAATGCCAATGTTAGGCCACTGCTGCTCTGGGGGCAGTGATCCCATTCATTTTTATGGCATTTTTTACACTGAATTCAGAAGAGACAAGTTTTTCCTAAACTGCAGAACTTCTCCACACTTAGAGACACAAGGTTTTTACAAGGCACATCTCTTTCCAGGTGATACTTCATTTTTTGCTATATCTTTCATTATCATTCAGGGACTGAGGGCTTGACATGCAGAAGGACAGAACAAAATATTGTAGTACCCAAGAATGGGATTTCTCTTTATTAATAAGTTTGGAAAACAGTAAAAATATCAGGGGAGGGGGCAGCCAGAATTAGTAGATATATGTGCCACAGCATCTCTCTACCTCAGCGAGAGGTAGAGAGGTACTGGGGATTTTTGTAGGATGGGAATAGCAAAATGTCAGCATCTCTTAGGAATCTGATGAATATTCTTAAATGTTTGTAAAACTCTGGGATGCTTTAATGGGTGGTAGTGCTGACAGTCATAAGATCATGTTAATCGTATTAATAGATTTGTGTGCAGAGCATATGTGAGAATGTAAAAAAACATATAGAAATAAGGTAGTGAACCCAACATACTAAGAGGAAGGAATATAAGATCATTTTTTTGGAACTTCAGCCTCAGGTGTTTGCTTTATTTAAAGGATGCATGCTTTTAGTTTTATTATAAATCATATAATGAAAGTGACATTTCCTGTCCTGTATTTATTTGGCATGTATCTGAACTTCCTTAGTGCATCCCTTTAAATTCACAGTCTAGGACTGCAGTATCTAACAGCCCAGAGTGGTAAGTGTTGCAGGAGTATTGGGAAACACAGAAATTAGGAGTGGATAAACTATGGATTTCCATAAAATAATGTGTATATGGTTCTGAATTGAGTTTATGTCTGTTCTGAATTGATTTGAATGCACTTTGACTTGGCCTTTAACCCATGACTGCTGGGTAGTTAATACGGCTTGTATAACAGAATAAACCATCATTCCTTTGCAGGAAATCATTGCTTTTTCCCCTCTCCTTTCATGTTTTCCTAGTCCCACTGTCTTATGTCTATTTCTTAGAAATTTTCACCTTACTTCAATGCAAGATTTTTAGTCTTGGGAGACTTTCCTCCCCAGTATACCAAGGGAGCTGAGAACTGAGAAGCTTGTTGCTTTCAGCTGTAGCAGCTTCTCTTGGAGGACAAACTTGCAGATGAAGTCCTCTTCATGTTTCAAGGAGACTTACACTGAGTTTATAGGCAAGAATAGTGAATTATATAATCCTACTGGCACAGCAGCCCTGTGTGAGAATAGAAAATGCATAGGAAGAATGGAATCTTTGAAGAATTTTATTACCTAAATCCATAATGCAAATTTCAGAAGCATGTACTTTGGATTGTTGAAGTGTAAAATCAGAGCTCTTTAACACGAGGAGGCAGCTTGTGCTGTTACATAGATTTTGTGGATTTATATTATAAAAAGGATTCCTGTTTATATTATTTTTAGGTGCCAGTGGTGGTTGTTGCTCATGCTTAAGAACTTACCTTGTTTCAAGTTTCCTTCATTAATTATATTTTGCATCATGCCTATTTATGCCACCATATGATGGGTTAGCCAGGCTACCTCTAGAATATTTTTCACAAATGAGTGCCCTGGAGGTGCCTCATTTTGTCTTTCACCTTTGCAATCATCTGCATTTATTTTAGCTATAGTAATTATTTGAAGTAGATGGTATTTAATTCAAATGCTTAAATATTTCTCAGTAGACTAACTTAAAAAGAGATTTGTTCTTTCTTAGAAATTACTCACGTGTCTTCTGGATCTCCTTCTATAAAAGAAAGAGAGAAAAATCTGTATGTCTAAAACTTTCAAATAATTACATCTTTGTCCTGTGTTTTATTCAGTAAATCATTTCAGACTATCTTTTATAGGTAGTCTGAGAAAATAATATTTACAACTTGTTACTGTTTACAGCAAGATTCAGTTCTTTATTTGTTTTGAAATAACATCCCAAAGTTAACATTTATTTCTGACATCTCAAAAAGCCAAAAGGCCAAAATGATATTGATTTTCTAAACTTCTGAATCATGATACAAATATTTTTGGGTTTGTATCTTTGTTTCAGTGGAGAAAGAGTCTTTATTTTTGCACAGAAGTTGAAATGACGTCTTAATAAAGATTATTTAATGTTCTGTTCTGTGCGAAAGAGAACTGGGTGTTTCTTCAGCAGTGGAAAAACTTGTGGTCTCTCTAAAGCTCTGGTTGCAATTTTGTCCTCAGCTTCACTTTCCTGTACTTAACTGGCACTTTTTCATCCATATGCTTGAAGACTGCAATTCCATCCATCTATCAGATATGGTCCTCCCTTAGGTATGTTCTTAGTTCCTTTGCTTACAACCATCTCCCTTCAAACAAGCACCAAGCTATAAATGCATAAAAAATTATAGCTTGAAAAAATATTTTAGGTACTTAGACAATCCTAGAACTTAAAATGGTTAGTTTGCCTTTGCATGCTTTTAATTCTTCGTGCCATAAAAAAAACGCTAATTATTTCTGAAAAAATAAACAGATCTAGGGGTGGGGGACAGTCTTGTAGTTAGGAAGGAAGGAATATACAACACATACCTGAAGAGAGCAAAATAAAAGAAATACACTCTTGGGTTGGTGTGAGCATTGCTTTTCATCATTTCCAGTTACATAATGAATAAAGCTACACGTAGCAAAGTTTGCAAAGAGGGAATGATGCTGCAAAATCTTTCTGACCATCTGCTTTGCTTAATGAAAGCACTTGGATAAAGAAATATTGGACTGGAACTTGTAAGTTTTATAAGCTTTTAACAGAAGTTCAGACAAATGTGCAAAAGCTGGAAGAGTTATGGTTGTTATCTCAGGAGAAGAATCTGTGCATTTCTTGATCAGGCTGCTGAGAATTTCACAACATGGCAATAAATACTTCTAGCTCAAGGGTCCCAGTGCCTGTTACCAGCCAGACTCCCATAAAGCCCTTGACAAGTTTGGAAAATAAATGCACTGGCATTCATAAAAAAAAATAGAAATTTCAGTGAGACTCTCCACAGAAATACAGATAGATAAACAGGAGGAAGGAAAGCCACACAAAGCTTGAAACTGACTTTGCCAATGATAAAACGATTTAAAGCTAAGGCTTAAAGCATTTGAGTAATCTACCACGTGATATTGAAGCATTGTGAAACTGATTAGAAAATATAGGCAGGTAAACAGACCTGGAATAGAGGACCTTAGAGGAATAGGAATGAGATAGTAATGGCATGTATAGTTCAATCTGTATTTTCCTATATGTTTTTATTAAAAATACTCAAACTATTTTTTTCCTGAATGTGTATGAATTGTGAACACATTGACTCTTGCAATGATTTTCTGCTCTTCTAGAAAATACACAACTTTTCTTAAAAAATTAGTCATAAAACCATATTCACTTGGCATGTTAAAACTGGGGTTTGACATACATCATTTAACCTGAGAGTAGCTCAGTTTGCTTGGTGCTAGTAACACCAAGGTTGTGCATTTGATCCCTGCATGGGCCATTCACTTACAGGTTGGACTTGGTGATCCTTGTGGGCCCCTTCCAGCTCAGCATATTCTGATACAGGTTCACATCAGTTTTATTTTAAAAGAATTTTTCTATCAAAGATACACTTAATAGATAATATAGCTATGACAAATAGAGACCCAGCAGTGAAGATTGACTATCTAAGTAGTTGTTTGTCTGTTTTGGATAAGATTGCCCCTAGCACAGTATCTTTATGTCTTCAAAATGAAAAATTACTCCATAGCGTCACATAAAAAGGAACACAGCAAGTTCATTCTAAAATCAGTTATTACCTCTTCAATCAGTACCATGTTCATTTTTGTTATTTTTAGTTAATATGCAGTGTGGAAAAACTCTCTAGTTATAAAGTAGTAAATTGAAGTTTATTGATCTCTGAGAGCCCACTTGCACACTGATTTTTCAGGGAAACTTTGCCCACCATTCTGCCCTGCTTTGAAACCTTCACTCTTCTTTATCATCATATGCAGAAATCACATTTCTATACAATTCTTGCTTCAAACGACTTATCAAAGATGCATGAAAAATAGATGATATATCAAGAGTGATGCATTATTGATAACTTTTTATTAACTGCTTTTTCTTTGTTGAGGTAATGTAAGGTTGGAAATTAAAGACTAACAATTCTTTTTTTATGTACATTTATTTTATTGTTCAAATATTTTTATATTGTTTCAGCATGTGCTTCACCAGATCTATACTACAAGAAGATCCATTTATAAGAGAAGAATAGATTCAGTCCTGAGATATTTGATACTACTAAAATTGTGACAGGCATATGGCAAAATGACAAAGTGAGATTTCAATTCCTAGGGGAAGAAATAAAATCTGATTATTCACAGTCATTGACTCTACTTACACTGTGAATGATTTAAACTGCTACAAAACAATCAGGTGTCTGTGTAAATAAAAAGTTTTTCAATTAAACTCTTCAAACTCTTTCAAACTTTCATAAGGTCATCAGAAATTAAGTAGCCATATCTCATAACAAACTTTAAACCTTCTATTTTATATGAAATTGCAAAAACTTTCTGAAACTAAATCAAGTTATAATCCTTGTTTTAATTATGATATATTATTTCACTAATTATTTACTTTATTTAGGAATGTGTATATACCAGAAAAGCTGGTTAAAAAAAAAGTGAACAAAGCTCTTTCATAAAAAGTCCATCTGCTTTATCTGACCAAATGAAAAATTTATCTCATTTGTATTGTTCAAATCACTCTTTGTTTCTTTCTTAAAAAATAAATAAATATAGAAATCAATAAATAAAACCAACAACCAAATATTTTATATTAATAAATTAACATATACCCATAAAAAGGAGTGTTAGCTTTGAATTCACACATTTGGTTCTGTTGCTGTCATCAAAATGGACATATCTATCATTTCCCTTTGAAAACCTGTATAAATATACTAGGGTACATTGGAAAAATGTTTTAACTTGGAAGGTGTCTTTTTGGTGCTGTTAAAGTATAAAATAAAGGTTCTCAGGGAATTTCAGCCCATTTCCAAATTATAGGTAGGAATTTAGCTTTTGGGGTCTTCTTTCAAGCCAAAATAAAGCTAGCAAGATTCTTCTGACACACCTGTTCTTCTCAGGCCCTGCAATTGTTTCATAAAACAGTCCAGGTCACTTAAAACTCTTCAGGTTTCTGGCCTTCAGTAGCTCTTGTGGAAGGCATTCCCACAGCCTCACTGTTCTCATGTTTGAGAAAGTTTCAGCCTAAATCTGTTTGTGGCAAGTATCTAACCTGCAGCTATTGTGGGTTTTAAGATTAAACTGTCCTCCCCTGTGAGGGGGGGTGGGGGTCTAATGAGGTATTTGATTATTCATGTAGTTCTTTCTCTTGCAGTGTTTTCTTACATGATAAGCTGTGTTCTGGAAGACTCTTGCAGAATATGTACAGCCAGCTATTGACTCAGATAGGATTTCACTAGTATTTTGACATTTGTATTAACTCTCTGCTGCTTCAGTTGAATTTATCTTGTGTACTATGTCTGAAGAAGTTATTTGTGTATTATTGAGACCTGGGTCAGAAAAGGAAATTGCATGTTTTTCTCTTACCTGATTTCTGGCTGATGAGCTACTGAAAAGTAAATTTTTAATAGCCCTTGGGGAGACTTTTTTTTGTTTTAAACTTAGGCACCTAAGACTTCTAAATGTACTTTATGAATAACTATAGAAAGACAGAAGAATTTCCAGGGAATCTCTATTCATCCCATATAGAAATGGGTCTCAAGTAATATAAAATATCAGTGTATTTGTTCACATCTTTCTATACAAAGAATTAGGAATTTACTAAGCTTTTAGAGGGCTTGGATAAGTTGAATCCCATATCAGCTGGGGGGCACCATACTATGTACTTCCATCCCATGTTTAATATTCTGCTCCATTTTCTTCCTTTGCATGGTGGTGTTCTGTCAGTGCTTCTCTTTTTTTTTCTTTTTCTTTCTTTTTTCCCAAACTTCTACTATTCATTTCTATTTTAGAGGTGAAAACACAAAAGTAGAAGTATAAATAAAACTAATATCAAGACTGCTTCAGGAGAAGTTCTACTGGAGTAATCACTTCTGGCCCAGAGGTTTCCCTTTCAGTGCAGTTCATTGGCATTTCCTCTGCAACAGGCACTTTAGTCAGCACTTTCACAGTCTTTTTCTAACCTTCTTTTTTTCCAGTTTATCAAGCAATCTCTGTTGTGACACCTTACCAAATGTTCTGCTGAAGTTCAGATAAAATCTAATCTCTCTGTACAGTTCTTTTGTCTGGAAAATTGGGTATCCTATCAAAGCAAAAAATCAGGCTGGTCTGACACGACCTACCTTTTCTAAGGCCGTGTTACATTTTATTCTATTGTCCATTTACCTTCAAGCCTTTAATTATTCTTTCCTTCAAATTTCATCATATGATTTACATGGAGCCTGAAGTGTGAAAGAATAAAAAAATTTGAGTCATTTTTTATTTCCCAGTGTTGGCACAAACAAATCCTGTTATGACTTGAGCATATTTTGTAGTTCTGCCTAAGTAACATCTTCATTAAAAATCTTTCTGTTGGGTCTGGTATTAATTATAGGGCCATTTTTCAGAATTCTGAGGTAAAAGGGAGCTTGTGAGTAGGCTCAAGTGCATTAAGCTGTTTGAACTTTGCTTGTTCCTTGACTATGATTATGGATATATACTTACCTCACACATTGACTTCACGGAAGGCTTCCGTTTAATTTGGGAATCACACTGATTTCTTCTGTGGTATTTCAACAACTTTGCTAGAGATACTTTCATTCCCTGGTAGGTGAAAAAGTTATTGGCATTTTCTTGAGCATTTTTTTATTTCTTCAAGAAGTAATTAATTTTGCCTGCTTAAGTTTTCTTTGTATTCAGTCGTTTTAGGCTTTCTGCTTTTTCAAATATTGTTATCCGTCCATTTGGATCTGGAGACATGATATAAAGGGATTTCCCTTTCACTGAGATGCAAGTTACAGTAAATACTTGAATATTTGATATAAAGAAATGCAGGTGTCCTTCTTCAGTGGTGTTTCGGGGTTTTTTTACTTTTTTTTTTTTTTTTTTGTCTGAGAGGACTAAATTTTCAAATAAATCTCATGGGATATTTGAAAAGCTGGATTCATGTATGTGCTCTCTGCCAAGTAGTTTATTTTCCTGCTAAAATAAATAGCTATGCACTTTTAATAGTAAAAATAGGCTTATATTACTTGCACACTCTTAAGAGAGCTTCTGATTAGTCAAAGCTTGTTTCTAGTAATTGTATCATTTCTTAAGTGGGAAGAAAAATGCCTTGACCTTAGTGACCAGACAACTTTCACAAAAAACTTTGACTAAGATGTGAAATGACTGTTTTAAGTCATTAAAAAGTAATAGACTAAAAGAGATTTTGCAAAGGAAATGTAAGATAATACTGCAGTGGCATCACATTGCTCAGTAACAATCCCAGAATTATTGTGCTCTAGGTTCTCCAGATGGATTTGAAAAGGAAAAAAAAGAGCAAATGTCTGTAAAAACATGCCCCAAAGTAGTGGATGTGCTTCTCCCATTACATGGGGCCTTTGGCTGTCTACATTTAGAAGTGCTTTGAAATGCCATGGTGTTGAGCCAATTGCTTTACAGGAAAGGAGAAATGCAATTGATTAATTTCATTTTGGGGTGAAGCTCCTTCATTTGTTTCTTGTAACTGACTGGATCATGATCCAAGCAACCTAATTCAATAAGTAAGGGAGTACAGTACAGTTACAAAGACCATCACAACTGAATATTTTCTTAAGAAATTAAAATACTTCATCAATGACTGTTGGCTGTATATTTTTACTTCTGTATCAACTGGAGAGAAAGATAATTATTTACCTAGTTTGTTCAAATGTTTAGTCAATGAGGTTTTGGAAATTTACTAATGAAGTAGAGAAGCCAATATGCTCTTTTGCGAATGTGAAAGGAGGCTGTTATGTGTCCCATTGGGATTATGCTGCAACATTTGCTGTCTGCAAAAGGTTTTGCATGCCAATCAGCCATCACCAGTTTCTTAATCCATGTTATGGAATGAAGCAGGAGCAGTTTTTGGTACCTGCTGATGTATCCTGATGTTTAGGACTAGGACCAGCCAGTTAATCTGTGTTGTTTTTTTAAAATTCTGTTTACCTGATCTTAAAGAGATTTTAATTTTATCTAAAACAAAATTATTTGCAGAATTTACAGTAAAAGCCATAGTGCAAAGTTTAATGAGAAGAGTAAATGCAAGTAAAAGGAGTAAGCCACATAATTTTGCTTAGCATAAATGTTAGTTTAGGGGTTTCTTTTATCTCCATGCCCTCTGACACTGGCTGTATTCAAGCTAAAACATCTATTTCCCCAGATTATGGATGTTTGCAGAAGACAGTCAAGATTTGGAGCAGGTCATTTTTATCTGTATAGTGAATGTTCATCTTCCAGGAAAGAGAGGAGGAAGAGGATAGAAAAATAGAGAATTTATTTTCAGTCAGTCTTATGCCTCTAGTCCTTTGGTGTTCATCAATCCTATTAATTCCAATCATTGCTGTTTGTCCTGTTTTAGACATGTTCATGTTTAATTAGCCCAGCTGAACAAATCACATTCTTCCAGCCAGACTGGCTTTCATTCAGCTGAACACTGGACATTGACAATTACACATTTGTTGTCTAGATTCCTTTTTTGAAGCGAAGGAAAGAAATGGGCAGTTGTAGTGAGTGACTCACATGGTCTATTTTAGACATCTGTGTACACTCTAGTGGGAAGAGCAACATGCTAGAGAGACCCATTTGTCTCCATCAACTATAAAAGAAGCCTTGCTATCCTGCACAGATTTTGGGATTGTCAACCTTGCATGGGGTGATTCTCGTCCTTAAGGACTGTCCTTCTACTAGGCTAGGTTTTTACCAAAATAGTGATTCATGATGAAATCCTGTCCTCTTGCAGAGCTGGGAAATTTCCATGTCCCAGAGAAAAACTTCTCATTCTCCCTCTTTGCTTACCCAGCAATTACAGCGTAGCCATACATTATGTAGCTGGGATGGTGTGTGTAACTCAGGGGAGAGCTCCTGTTTAGGACCAACCCTGCAAGGGACCCCTCATTAACTGCTCTGGGAGGTTCTGGCTCTTTTTCATGGCACTGAGGTGAAGGCAATGAAAATCTGCCCTGCAAGACCAGGGACACAGACAGGAATTCCCAGTGCTGCTCTTCTCCATGATCTCCTACAGTTTCAGGACTTTGCCAGTATTCCATGTGCACCTGCAAATGTTCCCACAGCAAAGGGAAAGAAATTGGGGTAATCCATATAGAAACTCCAACAAAGCCAAGCTTTCACAGAAACAGTGTTTGCAGTTATTAGAACATTGTAGATACTCCAAAACTGGTGTACGGTGGACAACTTTAGAAGGGAGGGAGCATGTAGAAACATCCTTAGTGTCTGAGTATGATCATCTCCAAATACTTTCATTTAAGCTGAACCTGAATGCTTGTGCTTACATTCTGTGATGAACTGATTCTGGTTTAAGGCTCCTAGGGCCTCATGCAGAACATCACATTAAATACTGGTGTAGGGTGCTGATAAGGTTTCTCTCCAAAAATATCATCAAGGTTAACTTTGTCCTAGCAGACTTTCTTTGAGGCTCCCATTGCTTCAGCTTTATAAAACATTGGGTATTTGATCTGCATTTAGCATAAAACCAGCATGAAGTCATAATGTCAGCATAAAGAGCTTATTGTAGTGAGCTTTGGGAAATGTGAAAGAAAAAAATAAATAAATAAAGTGATTATGTCCACACCTGGCCTGCTGCAAAATTTTATTATATTGGGTGATCTGCCAGAGGACAGATCTGATATAATCGTGGAGATTAGATTTTATGCCACTACACTTATGTGAACTTAAGGAGAATAAAGAGATAGTGATAATAAACCACCTAGTGAAGATATTAGGATGACAAAGGTGCTTGTATTGCATCTGCAGTAGTATTGTCTTCCTCCAAGGAAAGCTAAGTAGTTTTCTGGTGCCTGGCTGGAATAACAAAAAGGGGTCATTCTCATTGTAATTCAAAATAAAAAAAAATAATAATAATTTTAATAAAACAAGAGAGTGCTTGATTTATTCATTTATTATTCTACATTTCCTAGTAGAAAAAGAATCAAGAAAAAGTAGACATACTGAGTCTTTAGTACCCCTTTGTGATTCAAACAATATTCCAATTTCTTGCTGGTGTAAATTTCATTAATTTAAAAATTTAGTAATATTATCAATATCCTAGCTATTCATCTTTGTTACAAAGCACACTAGGGCTTTGGTTTTGAAAGCTAAAATATAGCAAGCTGTTAATGGAATTTATAGTTGTGCTCCCAAGAGATTTAAATGAAGTCTTGAGGGTAACCACAATCCCTGGCGAGAATCCTCCTTCTTATTAAAGCTGACCTGGACAGGACTTGCTTTCAAGCCACACTGAAATTGTCTAGAGAAAAGAATCTCTGTGGGAGAAAATACACATTCTTCTTGTCTCCCTGCCTCTGGCCAGCCAAGCATAGCACTGCATCTTAGTCATTAGCAAGGGAGAGAAGGAAACCAGTACTTCCCAGTTCTGGAAAAGAAAACCACTAAAGAAAAAATACACTTACTAGATTCCACAAACTAATAATGAAAGTTTTGTTTGATCACCAACAACTTACTCCTGACCTCATGAACTGGAAAATATTTTCTGTTGTCCTTGGGTAAGTTTTGTCAGTGGATTGTTTCAGGGTTTCTTGGAATGTATGGAGTAACTTAAAAGGTGTCTTGCTTGGATTTTAAAACTTTAATTTATTCAGTACGCTTCAGTTTGTTAGTTATTTAGCCCAAGCAGAAGCAATTAGCTGCCAGTAAAACATTAGCAATAAGCTTTCTGTGATGTTCCCTCTACAGAGTTAGCAACTGCATTAAATTCTTGCTCACCAGGATCTGCCTCAGTCTCTGTATTAATAAAGTAGGAAAACTGGTAAAGTTAATCAATATACACAACTCCTCTCCTAAAAAAAAATAAAATTATACGTTATTTGCATACATCTTTTCTATCAAATTGATTTTTTAAGGTACATTTATTTTTGAATTTACCTGGTATGAAGTTACTAAAACTGCTTTGTAAGTCCAAATCTGAGATTTTCTAAGTAAAATCTTGCCTGCTAAATGTAAGTTTTCTTGCTAAATTTAAAACTGAATTCTTACAGTAAAATGTATGAAGTTATTTGAAATTGGTTGTATAATGTTATTATTGTGCTACTTTTTAATGAAGACGTAAAAGATAGAATACTGATGGAATACTTTATCTAACTCTGTGGAGTGCCAACTACTTTGTAACTGCTATCAAAGTTTAGGAAAAAGAGATCAGCTTCTTTTTAAAAAAGAAGTTGAAAAAAAGGAACAAAGTACTTAGGAAAGGATTGAAGATGAAAAGGAACATAAGTTTTGTGTGCAGTTTTTAATGGTGGTAACTGATTTTCTGACAAAACTTTAAAAAAAATACACATTATCATGTGCTATTTTTGGAGAATTATAAGAGTCAAATAAATCTGTCAGAAAGCCAGATAACTACTTGAATACAGAATCACCACTCTGGTAACCTACATCAGTCTTAGAAGCTGATTTAAATTGTCTTCTTGGTAGATTTGAAAACAGTGAAATATAGCCACTCAGTGGCCATATGGCATGCATCCACCTTCCAGCATGAAAGCCAGTATGTGGCACTAATGTGTATTTCAGAGGCAAACTAACTTCCAAATGGCTGAAGAAGAACAGCCAGCTGCCTGCATGGACAGAGAGAGAAACCAAACGCAAGGGGAGAGCACTGCTGAAATCCTTTAAGTCTCCTGTGCCTTTGTACTGCTTGCCTTATAGAGCTCTGAGCAAAACCAAACAGGAAAGATCACAGACCTCTTGCACTGCCAAATATTTTGTGGTCTCTGAGAGCTTGAGGGTTGAACTATGAGACCTGTGTGGTATGTGAGAGGGCTGGAAAGGGTTGTTTCAAGTCGGGAGGCAGCGGCAGCACTGCTGGATCTCAGTAGCCTGCTGAGCGGCCAGCCAGCCTCCTCCTTGGAGCTTAAAAAAGGACGAGTGAAGTGATCCAACAGCTAATAAGTTTATCCATTAAGGTCAGATAAAGTACAAACTCCCTAATTACAGTGCTTACCAGAAGGAGGGGAAAACACTCTGTGGAGTTTGTGAAATCAGAGTTATATTTTATTCTTTCAAAAATACCCTCCAATCTTTAAAAGTTCACTGTGATAGTTTTCCTTTCTTCATCCTGTACCTTAGAAGCAGGAAAACACTTTTTGTCCAGGCATTAGAAATCCTCTTAATCATGTCCGAAGGTGGCCAGGGGCAATAAAGCATTCTCTGATACTTTTTTTGTTTGACAGACTTTTAACTTACTTAAATACAGCTGGATGGTATTTTGTGGAGTACTGTCGTTTAGGCATTCTTTTTGTTTGCTCCTTGCAGCCAGATCTTTGGTTTTTGTAGTAATTGTGGTGATCAAATCCTTGGGGTGCCTTTCTCCCATGGGATCGTAATGTGTTTGGAGTGAAAGAAATATGTACTGGTTTGCTACAACAGTACCAATCAGAGCAGGTCAAAAAAACCCTGTTGTGGATCCTGCTTTCAGCAGCTGTTGCTGCTCCCTGGCCAAAATCCTTACTCACTCAAGAGGCTGTCCTTTTACCTCTTCTCCCTCCACTTCCCTGGCTTAGTCCCATGACTTTCTCCTCTCCTCCTCCTCCTCCCTCTTTTCTGAAACTCAGTGTTCTTAGGTTGAAAGCAGACACCAAAACCACCACAAACTGTTTTCTTTGGTTTGAAACAGCCCTTCCTGTGCATTCTGTGTATACAGAATGTTTTGCTAGTAGTTCAGATCAGGCACCATTCACTGGAGAGAGCAGGAAAGATTAAGACACGTGCAAACTGAAAAATTCTTTATGAGGAGAAATTGCACTAATCATAATGTAAAGATTATTCCTGACCTTAGAGGTCACTCAGGAATGGGTCACCACCAACAACAAGGCAGCTGTTTTTTTTTCAGCTGTGAAAAAAAAAAATTGCTGGGGATCTCACCATGTAGTGGGTGGTGATGTCTTCTGACCAGACTGGGCTCAGTGTAATGACATAAAAGGATTTTTATCACTGCTAAATTTTAGACTGTATTAACAATTGCCACTTGATCAGTCCTTAAGAGCAGCTGTAAAGTTTCAGTTCCCATTTAAGACTTAGCAACAAGGTTGCTTCTAGTTAGGTCTAGTTCTTTCAGATGTGAATCATCCAAAAGACAACTGATTTTTTTTTTTCTTTGAGCCCTACATAGTTTAGTCCCTAATGAAGGACAAGAGAATGTGGTTTTTCCAAGTACCTCAGTATGGTGGATTTGACTTTGATCATATCTATTCTTTTTTTTTTTTTTTAGTCTTTTAGAGGAGTCTGTCACAACTGAGTCTGTGATTTGTGCTGTGAGGGAGGAGAATCAGTCGATTTTAAAAAAGAAAACAGTCAGTACCAAAAAAAATTTTATTAGGCAAATACATTAAGGCTGTTAGTTTTTCTTCTGTTAGTTTTTCCTCCCATAGTCAGTAAGAGAAGATATTTCAGCTTTGTGAATGAAAACCTGCAACTGCCCATATTATGTACATCCTCACTTTTTTCTGCTGCTTGGAGCTCCTTGTTACACATTTCATCACAAGTTGAAGGACTTCGCATTGAAGGACATTCCCAGCAATTCCAGCAATAAATTCTTTTGTATTCTCCTAGATGATGAAACACAGTAGCCAGGCGAGTTTTCAATAAAGCATTCTCTCCTCTGGGAAACTTGCTCCCTCTGGTGTTTCAGCAGAGCCAGTGCTTGGTGACCTTTAAATCCAGAGTTATAATTTAATTACATTATAGTAATGAGGGCATCTTTAATCTGTAAAATTATTATAAAAACTTACTGTATCTTACTTAAATATATATATATATATATATTGTTCAGTCAGTATTTTCATAGAAACAGTCAAGTGTCATTGAAGTGAATGCAAAGTTCACAGACATTCCTTCCCATCTTGGTCTGAATGTCATCTTCCCTATATATAATCCTTTTATTTTACTATAGTATTTAATTGCATTTCCAAGTTTTATGGATTTAAAAAAATAATTTGTCTAACTTTGGAAGCTTTATGTAGAAAGCACTTGTTACTTGTACGGTTTATATATATATATATATATATATATATATAATGTAAAGCTATTTGTAACTGTCAAGCTAGGAAAAGAAAATGGCATGTAAGCATGCTTCTTATTTGAAGCATTCCCAGTTCTGCTGTATTAGAATTTGGACATGTTCTTACAATTCAAATAAGATTGACTGGATAAAATATGAGGCACGTATTATGTAGACAAAATTTGTACGTAGCAATTGAAGTTTCTTGCATGCCTAAGATTGTAAGTCACTCAGAGCTTCTTATTGCACTGTGGGGAAATGCTGCCACCTGTTTGATTTAGCTCTCTGCACTTAATCAGCCAGAATACTTTTCCCAGTGTAGGACTCCTGCAGTCTTCTTTATATCCATTTTGTTTGGCTCAAGCAAAGGATATTTTAAGCAAGCTGGAAAGGAAGAGTTTAAACTTCCCAGGTGAGCATTGTGAAAGGTGTTTTTAGATTGGCATGTTACGTGGGGCATGTTGCTGAGCTTGCAAATGGCATAAAAAGTTACTGCCTGTCAGGTGAGATGGAGTGACTGATTGTATATGTGTACATTAAACCTGTCCCTACAGTGAAATAAAGCACTCGCCTAAATGAGGGAGTAAAGCAAGTAGGTGCAGGTTCTCATCTGCCAGATGCTTAGATTTGCCATTTGATCTTTTATAATCATCTGCAACAGAAATTAAAATGGGAGCAGAAGTAAGAGCAAAATAAGCTTGTGGCTTCTGAGCAAATAAAATACTATTAGCTGATGCTCAGTCTCATATTGAGGAGAGCAAGACCCTTGTAAACCCTTATGCCACTTAAGCCAGTGTGAATTTTGTCATGGGATTATGAACAAATCCTTAAGAGGCATACTTCTATCAAGCTATAAAATATCTTACTGCAGTACACAGTCAGCAATGGTCAAATACCAACCAAGAAGGACTTTTATTACCACAATGTTTGTGGTGAGCTAATCATGAAACTGTATGAGGTTTAATAAAAATTCCAAGAAAACTCTTATATAAACTCTCTATATTTTTCTTTTCATAACAGCATGTGATGCTGTACTCATATTTTCTAATAATGCATTTCTGTAGGAGAATGATTCTACATGTGGAAAAAGCTATAAGTAATTCAAATGCCTAACAATTAAATGAGCACATAAGATTTTACAGTCCTTTCTCTAAAGATTCTTGAAGTCTTTATGTATAATTTAAAGTTTCTTAAAGTATACTTACTGTTTTATTCTATCCACTAGCCCATAAACTTAGAATTATAATGGTAATAATGTCATTTTCCATATAAGTGTATTTATCTTTCTCAACAAATACAGCTTACATGTATGTGTGTAAATGTGCAAATTAGATTTTGTTTTATAGCACTTTTTAGCAATGAGTACAGATATGAGAAAATCCTTGAGAGAATATATCTCCCAAGCATATATCTGCTATGCTATTGTCTGACAGAGTTGTCTTTGATACTCAAATGGTTTCTAATGCCTGAAAATTTGCACTTAAAAAGGAAAAAGAAAATATTACTTTTACTTGTCTTGCTTTTTGCTTATTTTGAGTCCTTATACAGCAGAGAAATTCCTTTTCAAAAGCAGCTGTGATGTAGCCACTATTGCTGGTATAATTTAACATTGGTCCTGATAAGCATTTTAATGAAAAAACAAATCTGGTGTCCTATATCACTATAAACTGTCTAAAACCAGCATTCATTCTAGAGACATTTCCATACTCAATTCATTTCTTCCAGCAGAAAGGTAGTAATAAAAGAAAGCTCATACAACAAATGATATTAACACAAGAATCTGACATTTATGTTCAGATGTCAGTTCAAAAAAATAAATGAATGATGATACTGTCTTATTTTTGCAGAATGTAAGGTGCTGAATGCAACATGGTGTGCTTATGTCATTGGCTTTGGCAGGAATGGTAATTTAAAGATTAAAGGAGAAGTGGGTCTCCTTATATGTCTCTTTTCTTGGAAGTTAGTAACCAGTCCCACAATCTGGAAAACAAAAGAGCTGCTTGTGTGTCATCTGGTTTCTTCATAAATATTCAGGGAAGACTTTTGTTGCTCTGTGGAAACTGCCTCTACAAACATTTTAAATATACAAGTATGAATTGTTCATGCAGTCTTTGCTTTCATAAATACTTCATCCTGTTTGGCTAAGCCCCATGTAAGTGGAATTTGAATGGCAGGACTTCCTTCCTTGCACCTTAGCAGGGGTTCAAGTGGTAATCAGGCACTTGCTTTCTGCTTTTTCCCATCAAACTCAATTAAACATTGAGGTTGAGGTGAGGAAGCAAGAAGATTTGAGCTGGGCTGGTTGGTGGTGGAGGTGCTTGGAAACCCTCCTGCTCCACTACTGTAATGAGCAGGGTGGGTTCCCAGCCACCCATGCCAGGTCTGCCAGCCACTGCAAGAGACCTGAAACACTGAGTCCTGTGAAGTTTGCATTAACAGAAACAGCAATAGCATTTTAGGATATACTCTGTAAATACCCTATAAACGTAAGAGATACTCTATAGTCACTTAAATATTTTGAGGGAGATTTGGAACTACATGATCTTTAGGGTCCCTTCCACCCTAAACCATTCTATGATTCTATTCTTTTATATCAAATATATAAATTGCCTTTAATTTCCAGAATTTCCTGCTAGAAGCTGCAGAGATCCTTACAATAGCCTCAGAAAGCAAAGAGTGCTCATCTGTTTGACGTGTTGTTTGGATAATGTTAAAACAGGTGAAGAATCAAACCAGGAGAGATAAGAATACAGAATAACAAACAGAGCACCCAGAAAAAAATTTCTTCATAACTTTTAAATAGATTTCTCTGTACACGAAACTCCAACATCTGTGCTAACAGCTTGACCAGCAAAGATCTTTTCAGCATTTTAGGTATAATTTTAACCATTTCTTCTTTTCCCTTCTCTATAAGAGAGTGATGAACTCAACACACAGACTTTGCAGAAGATAATTTCATTTAGTTGTTCCATTTTTTAAGCATTCTCAATGGAGGCCGTACATCTTGTTAAATTTCTGGAAAACAGCTTTTTTTCTTTGTTCTCAAGCTGATCCCTTGGCCATAAAATAATGGAGTCTGTGCTCATGAAAATGGCTTTAGGGAGCTCTCCTTCTTAGCCTTCCTGTGGCAACAGAGCTGGTACAAATGGGAATGATGGTCTGCAAAGAAATTAGCGTGAAGTCAGCAGTCTGTATCTCTTTTGGCTGGATAAGTTTCAGACTTCTTGTTCAGGTCAGCAAAAACTGTGATTAAGAGAGTTGTGCTGCTGCTCTTTGCTGAATTCCTTCCTTTCACTGGCTACTAGTGAATTTTTGTAATGTGACTGTAAGGGTCATTATCCTTAACACACTGATAAACATGAGCACTAGCATCACTCATTAAAGCAGTGGATGGAGGTGGGGGTGCATATTCATTGGTAATATGGAATCATAGTACTTTAAGGAAGTGTAGAAAATAACTTGCATTTAGCACACAGCTGCCAAAGGGGTGGTTTAGGTGTTCCTAGCAGATGGCTTTCTAGCCTCTTTTTAAAGACCTGCACTGACAGAGATCATACAACCTCCTTGGCAGCTTTTCCAGTGCATCACTACCACTCAAATCAGAAATCTTCGTATCATTTCTAATCTAGGTTTACACAAGTGTAAGATTATTGCTTCTTGACTCATTGACCTTGGCCTCAGAGGACAGATTATTCCTTTTTTTCATTTTTTGCCCCAAGCATGAGCATTCTCCATGTTTGAAGACAGTTATTATTTCCCTCTTAGATTTATGTTTAAGCTGTCAAATCACCCAGTGTTTTCCATGGAGCCTTCCACCCACCCCCACGCCCTGACCTCTGACAATTGCTGTTTGAGGACCACTGCCATTTGTGGCTGTGGAGCTGCACGTTTCAGTTCTGTTCCGTCTTTTAAAAGTTTTGTCTAGAAATTTCAGAAGGTTTCAGTAACTGGAGAAAAGGGGAAAAAATTAATAGCTGGGATTTGTGCTCCCGACAGCCATGATGTGACGGTTCTGGATGGCAGGGGGCTTTGAGGTGAGGACGGTGCCGGTGGCGGTGGCGGTGCCGGTGGCGGTGCCGGTGCCGGTGTCGCGGCGCTCCCACTCGCGGGCCCCCCTCGCTAGATGGCACCACCGGAGCGATGGAGCGGGCAGGGAAGGAGCGCCGGGAAGGATGAGCTGCTGCTCCGGGAAGTTGCTCTTTCTCTTTCCAGTGCCGTGTGGCTGGACTATTGAGATGGAGAGCAAATACGCACACGTGGAGGCCTTGCTGCCTCCAGCTGTGCCGGGTTCTTAGAGATCAATGAATGCCTTTATACTGCGTCTCACTGCGCAGTCTGAATGTACCCTGACTCCCTGTCATTTAAGCTCTTGGAGTCTTATCCTGATGGCCCTTGGTGCATCTTCCTGTTAATATTTCTTTAATACACAGGGACTGAAAATATACTTCTGCAGCTTTGTAGGCAAAAAACCATGAAAAGCACTTGGTATGTGTGTGATTTGAGAGCTGTATTACCAGGACAGCTAGGGTGAGATCCCAGGCAGGAAGAGTAAGGCTTTCATTTAATGTATTACTAGGTGATGGTGAGCGTAACAGTAGGTGGTACATCACCTACAATTGGAGTAGTTATTATTGAACACTGCTTGTAAGATGACAGAAAGCACACGACTGGTAACTTTGTGTATACACAGGGTAGTCATAAACATGAAAGGTGAGAAGCCTAGTCACACATCTCCCCTGGTCACACTCTTCTGTAATGTCTTATTTTCTGATAGGTTTTCTGACACAATTTTAAATTCCTCAGTTTTCAGAGTTCTTCTCCTGACTCCATTCTTTTGGAACTTGATGCTTGCAGTTTCCCACTGCCCAACAGATTGTTCTTGAAGTGTGCATGTGGCATCTATATATATAGGAATGTTACATGTTGTATAGTATAGGAATGTTATGTAAGAAGTAAAATGAGTCTGCTTACAGCTCTTGGTCATTCTTTACCCATTTGGAATGTTTGCAGCTGTAGACCCGGAGGTTGGAATTAACACCATTTGTTCTTGTCAGTGCACAGTATCTTGGGAGACAGAAAAAGATTATTTCTTGTTTTTTAAAAAAAATATTGTTTTTCTTTAATATGTATTTCTGTTTGTGTGTTAGTATGTATGTATGCAAATATAATAGGTAGATCATGCTGTTGCTTCCAGGAAAAACATTTCTGAGAACTGAAACTTCTTTCTTACTGCAAGAAGTGCCTCCAAGTAGCTGATACACTCAAACTTTCAAAAAGAGTTTCATCTCTTCCCCAGAGCTATTTTAATTTGAGATCTCAGAAACAGGGATTACCTGTAATGTCTTCTTGGTGGTGCAGAACAGCAGAATAGGATTTTTAGTTTACCAGCAGCTGTAGTCTGTGTGTCATTGTAAGATATCTATCTACCGTATTGTATTTTTTTATTATGCACTTCATTTCCACACCAGGCATAAAAGCACATTTTACACAAGCCAATGGACTCAAGTAACCTACATCAGATTCATAAATAAAACAGTACTTGAATATTTTACTTCCTGCCAAATTAGACTGATGCAGAAGCATCCTGGACAGATCCCATTTCCCACCTACTTAGCTGCATTCAGTTGAACAAAACAGTTTCCTCCTTCCATCCTAAATTGTTTTGCAGTTTTTTTAGGTTGTCTTTACCATATTTTAAAGGTGTGTAAATTGACAGCAGGTAGAGTTTAACAGGCATCTATGTATGCAAAATTTGTTGGGCAAGTAGGTTTTGAGTGCAAATAGTTGTAATGTACATAGAAGAAAAATCTCAAATATACTTCCATGGCAAGTTTGTATGACAAATATATGTATATCCTTATGTGTATAAGGCTAAGTAACTTCAGCAGTCTAAGTATAGGTGAAGATGAAGATTTCCAGAATTTTTATGGTAATTTACCACTGATAGGTTGTCTTCCTGTAAATATTAATACCATGGTAATACTTATATAATTAATGATCCATGTAAATCTTTAACAGGAGGAAAAAATATGGGTTGTATTGCCCAGAGCAATCACTATGCTGCCACCTTTCAGTCTTCCAAGCATACAAAAGTGGGTTGCATGAATCCTATCAGAAGACATTCTTGACAATGAAACAAAGCAGATTTTCCTGCCTGCAGATTATTCACTTTAATTGTTCACACAGTGCAGTAGGGAGGATCTGGAGAATCAGACTGTTTAACTGTTTGTCCAGCAAAGGACAGTTACCTCTGCACGAGTTTTGAGCTCAGTCCATGGGTTGTGAGAGTGTCATCAGAAATTGATTAGTTTCACACAGTTTGATAAATCTGATCTGTTATGCTGCAAACTAGCATGGTAATGTAAAGCAGGGAAGTGAATTCTTTTGAGAAATAAATAATTTCCTCTAAAATATAACAACAGATCCTGTCCTATCTCCAGAGTACATCCTGCTTTGTAGTGCACTGGGGAAACACTACTATAAATAAATATAAATATGTATTGATCTAAATATTAACATAAAACAAGAAGGAAAATAAAACAAGGAAAGAAATTCTGTCTCCAACTCTAGTGTATATAAAACTATGGAAGATCATTTGAACTACCTACATCAAGACAACTTCCTTACAAGTGTCATATGTCAGCAGTCATGGTGAGGTCAGGCTTCAGACTTTGCCACATACATGTGCTTCTCATAACTTTTTTTATTTGTGTTGTTACCCTTTTCTAAAGGAAGGGATTTGAAAGCTTGGGATGAGATGGGGAAAGGACTGCAGAGTGGTACTAACTCTGGCTGTGGGGGCAGTTAAATCAGCCTTTTGGGAACACCAGTAAGAGCAGAAAACATGAAAATAGCCTGGATTTCTCTTTCAGTATCCATGGACCTCAGTAAGAAGTAGGAATAACACTACATGCAAAAGCCATACCAGCATCTGGCTGTGGCATTATGCTCCAAGGAGTCTTGACTGTTCTGCATCCGGGACATTGCTGATGTGGTGGGAGTTGAGGCAGAGCTAGCAAGCAGGAGGGTGAAGATTAGGGGCAGATTGAACAGGGTTCTCCCAGATAGGAAATGGTGGGGGGTTTCAGGAAATGGTACTTTTTAAGCTTGCTTGAAAAGTTTTTGGGGAGAAGTAGTTAACAAGCTATGTTTTCAAGAAATGGTACAGCCTCATCTCGAAGCTGACTTTGGTTTGGGCCAGCCCTTAAACCTTGCACAGCCTTGAGGTTCTGGGCTGTCCATCTTTGGCTTTGTTTCTATCCCCTGCTACACAGGGGCAAGAAGGGGGTGGATGATGTTCAGGTAAGAGATGGCAGAGCACTAATAGCTTCTAATTTAGACATTAGGACTTCCCTTTAAATATAGCTAAAGGTTCTGTGCTGTTCCTGACAGCATTTGTTATGGGAACCTCACTTCAGAAAGGAGGGAGAGTGGTGGATCCTGCCTTATAATATTAAGCCAGAAGAAACAACATCTGCTCTTAGCTTCCTTAGGAAAATTTCTAGTCAATCAGACCCTTTTTCATTGGAGACCTATCTTTAGCTACCAAAGCATTTTAAATGTTGCAGTAAATTTCTCACAGGCCACAGGAGTAGAAAATAAGTAGAACAGGAAATGACCCATGAAATATTTGCAGAGGTGATGTTTTGTGTGTGTTCTGCTAAAATGTTTCCTTCAGTGTATTAAGTGTTTATATAGCACTGCAGCCACTATTAATCCAAGTAGTCATGTTTTCCCTAGCCCACCATGGACCCTTACCTTATGGCCACCCCCTTGAAATTAATCAAGGTGAGCACAGAATTGTCACCACTGGAAAATAGTTTATTATTTTAGAAAATGTGATCTATTTCTGCCTGACTGGAGCTGGATGTTGCTAAAAAGATTGGGAATGTTAATGTTACATGGGCAGTAAACATCTTCTTTAGCAGATACACAGGCAAAAGAGCCAAATGAGGAACAAGTTGATCCTGTAGTCCAACTGGTAATGTGTGGTTAGTTCAAAACTCATGTGCCACTTGCAGAGGGCTTGCATTGTGATCATAAAAGTCCCTACTTTTCTGAGAACACAGGAGGAAAAGTTTTTTCTTTAATTTGATTTGACATCAAAATGTCAAATAGTTCCCTATTTATAAGTCTGGATTATTAATAGAATGTAGCCAATCCTTAATACTGGTTTGGTTTTCATTTCTCCTTGTATCTCTTACCTCCTCTCTTCTGTCTGAATTTTGTGGGTTTTTTTTTCCCTTTTCTATGCCATTTCTGTTTCATTTGTATATACAAGAGCAGCTTGAATGATACTGCTTATTAAGCAGCTACTCATATATATGGCACATAAGCTAATTCTCAGCAAGCAGAGGTTCATCATCAGGTTCAGCCTTGTGACAGGCAGAAACTCACTGAGGTGTCATTCTGGATTCCTGCTCTCCACTGGCCAATTCATCAATGTTCCTGTTTACCCACCTCTTTTATCACAGAAATACCGCTTCACTCTTTTTTCTGGTGAGAATGAGAGATTTGGTACCATACTATTAAAATCTCCTTTGCCTCCGAGCTCTTTTCATGTCTGCTGCTAATAAATGAAGAAGTGTAAATAGCTGGTGTTCTTCCTGCCTGAGCTGGACCAGGATGTTTAACCCTTTGGCCTTTTAAGAAATTTGTTCTAAAGAATTTCTCAGTCTTTCTAAACAATTGCAGAAAATATAAAAGCTCAAAATATTTAATATTTGTTACTCTTCATTTTTGCTCTTATGACATTTGCCTCTTCCCAACCTCCTATCTTCCAGGACTGTCATCCTTTTATTCTGTTTTTAAAAGTTTTTATCTCCTGGGGGAAGGAGAGGATGATTTATCTCTTCCTGCTGCTCCCTGTTCCTGATATCTGCCTCACTCCAGGCCTCCAGAATGTAACCATATTTTGTCCAGACATTTCTGTGCCACCCTTCATTATCTTTTCTTATTTTGCTTTAACATTTCCTTCCCTCTGTCTCTCATTTTGCTTCTGCTGCTTCTACTAGAACACACACTTCAGCTTAAATGAAAGGCAGTAAAAGACAACTTGCCTGGTGTAATTTAACCCCCTTTCTTCTCTTTCATTAGATTAAATTCAAGTTCTTTTGCAGAATCTTCTGTGCTGAAGTAATTTTTATTGTGTTTCTGTTGAATGCTCATGATAGCTGTTAGATTAGTTTATTCAGACAAGAGAAGAAGACGGCAACAATGATCAAAAAAGTGTCTCTTCACTCTAAAAACCTGAAGTGCTGTAAAGCTACAGTGGATAGGAATATACAGTGAGTATAGTTGTTTGTATCATTGCTGATTGCAACATTTATTGCAGCTCTACTCTGTTAATCAAATTGATAACTGTTACTTGCAAGCTAGCATTAAGACAAAAATTAGGGAAGAACTATAAGTTCTTTCTCATGGCAGAGCTGCAGAGAATTTGGTGATGGGTATTAATAGTTAAGCTATCATATTGCCTTTGAATTTAAAAGAGATTAAAGGCACATTCCTAAATACTACTTTCATTGTAAGAGATTGTTAGTTGTTAAAGCCACTAAATACAAGCTACAAATTGGCGGTGTAAAGTTTATTTTTCTTGGCTGAATTCTATGGACTTTTTTTAGCCTCATACTTCTCTGCTTAGCTAAATTGTATAAATAGCAGATAAATTATTTCTAATTTAATCAAGTAGGTGCCCTCTAAAAGCAGTGACAATACTAAGAAATACACTGTTCCTGTGTTTTAGTTCTGGATTAAAACCTTGCTGGAGAGGTGCCTCTTGAACATTTGCCCATTTTATAATCCAAATAGCAGTTAAGGGATGAAAAGTGCAGTGTCCTGGCAGTACAGATTTACAGACATTGAGTCCAGAGGAGTCCAGAGCCAGTGGGGGTGAACTGGCCCTGCCAGGGAGAGGCAGTGTAAATGCAGAGCACAAAAGAAATCCATAATTATTTTTTCCACAAATGTAGGTATTCTATTAGAACATTAAAATGCATACTCCAATAAAGTAATTTGTGACTGCAGTAGAGGGAGATTGTTGGTTTAAGGACTGGATTATTATCTGTGCTGGAAGACATGACAAATGTTGTACAGCCTCTGAGTATGGTCTGGGGATTCTGCATTTCCAGCTACAAGGTTCCCATCCCACTTGCTATCACAGCTTTACACACAGTTAAACTGCTAGTCAAGACAATATGAGATAAATGTCAGACAAAACAAGAAAAAACATACTCCAAACTGGACACTAAAGAAACATCTGATAGTACAGATAGAGGAAGTGATATTGCTTCAAAAATATAGACAATTCAACTTAATTGCATCCATTTTTATCGTCAGCTTGAAAAGTATATATATATATATATATATATATATTCTTTTTCTGAAAGGATACTTGGTGGACTGGAAAAGCAATAATTGTTTTTGAAAGTGTATTTAGAAGATTATTATAAATCCCTACAGAGGCTAATTGCTAATTTGCTATTCCAGGCTGTATTTCAGAGATTTGAGATAAACTTTAAAAGTTATTTAGTAACAAGAATGAAAATCGAAAAAATTGCATTTTTTCCATGGTAACATATACATAATACATTCCAAGTTTGTGTATAAAATGCTTAGATATTCACTTTCCTGTTCCACATCATTCAATTAAGTTTTCTCATAAAATCACAGGGGGTAAATATGTTGATTGTTGTGTTGATTGTCACAGTCTTCTTGTTTCAATTTTCTTTTATTAAATACTTCTTTGTATTTTGTGTAAGTGTTCACACTGCCAAAGGGCCAAAGGTTACTAATGAAGGCCTTGGCATGCTTGAAGGTAACTGAAAACAGCAGAGAATTTGAGGTGAAAGTTGGGACAGTTGTTTTGTTAATGTTTTGCTTTCACTGATTTATGGGTATGTTGTAATATATGGCAATGTCTATATAGCTGTATATTAAGTGTATTCATAAAACAGAGAGGGAAAAAAAGTAGAGATTTTATTTTAGGCAGTGTAGAGATAACAAACCATCAGTTGTGGATCTGGCAGTGACCACAAGTCCCCCACTTGGATACACTGGATTTGTAGACCAACAAAACTTTCCTAAAGTTTGGTTATCTTTCCATTTTTAAGAATATTTTCCAATTTGGATGATCCATAAGCATTGCATGCATTATTAATGGGATGCAGCCTATCAGGGAGGTTTACAAGGTAGAGAAATTTTTTATTCCTCCAGAACAGTGTTATTCTGATTAATTACTTCATTTTTCAAGAATGGAGCTGTATGACAGTTGCACAATCACTTATTTCTATTAACTCATTATTGCTTTCCTCTATTCGCTCTGATAAAATTATTTCTTTTCTGATTTCTCACTGATGCTTTGCTTAATAGTTTTCTTCTTACTTTTATTCTTTGTTTGGTTTAGAAAAGCACAGTGAAACATAAGCCATAGTGGAGAAAAAGGCTTAGGAAATCATTAGGAAATCACTCCATTTGTTTTTGAAGACTTGACACAATGGTATTTCACCATCACATGTTAAAGCTTCCACAGTTATTTCTGCCAACAAGGTGCCTGTGGCTCTGCAATACTCCCCAAAATTGGCTGCTGCTCTGGGTTAATGAGCAAGTTTTTTGGCTTTTATTTTATTTGGCTTTCAATCAAATCTTGTAAGCTTTGGTGGTTAAACTCATTTACAGGTATGAATTTGTGTTCCACCAAACTGTCTTCACCAGATGCAATAGTATGTTAGGAATTAAGTCAAACTCTGCTTTCCTGGGCCATGCTGGCCTAATTACACTAGAGTATGCTTTAACGAGGATTCTTCTGAGCTGCCTCTGCCTGATATGGCAAACAGCCCAGAGGCAAATTTCAGATCCCAGTGTCAAGAACTGATTCATTGCTTGTCTGCAATTAACAGCTGGGCTTCAGGGTCTAGATAGAGAGCTAGAATAAGACTCTCAGCTCATGTATTGAACCCAGAGTTACTGACCTTTTCCAATGCAGATGTAGCTCAAAGGCCAAATATAATAGATTTGTCACGTCGGAGATACCACACAGATTGTGGAGAAATAAGACAGTTTTGGTTAAATTAAGTCAAAGGTTTTAAATTGCACATCAAATAATGGTCACAGACAGTGGAAGGCATTTCATAAGGATATAAAAACAAAGAGTATCCAGGAGTAAAACAGATCTTTTTGTCTGAGATGATAAGTGTGATAGATCACTATCACTGTTTATATAAATGAACTTTGCCATCCTTATTTTAATTGTTTGAACCTATGAGAGATAATGCCAAGCCTGCTTTGTTTTGTGTCTCCCTTCCTCCTCATCTAATGTTGTGCACTTTCCAAAACACTAAAAAAGAAAAATTGTCATAACATAGCATATGAAATATTACTGCTAGTTATAATATGGAGGGAAAAAAATGCAGTTTCTGCTCCTAGAAACTCTATTGCTCATCCCAAACAATATTCATGCCTCAGGAAAGAAGAAGGGAAAACACAACAGGAAACCTTCTTTTATAAATCTGCTTTGTTTAATCAAAAATATCATTGTTGTTGGCTAGCTCTCAAGGCAAATGTCAAGGCATCCCATAATGCCAGCTGCAGGAACAGGCTTGTATTCTCCTGGTAGACACTGTTACACAGCCTGACCTAAATACAGCAAAGAACTGGAACAGTGGCCTGGTTGTGAGTGGGGAGATTTTGTTTGGGAGACTGTCCTCAGATACACCAGTTTACCTTTTTGGAAGAAATCTGTCAAGTTGTAGTACAGAATAATACATTTTTGCCTCCTGTCTAGTTCCAGGATAACAGCCAATTTGAAACTTCTTCTGGAAGACTTTTGTTCCCTGCCACCTATAGATGTTTGAGTGTGTAGTGTATGGAATGGTGTTACGTTTAGCACCCAGCATCTTTTGGTCTTTCTTTGATACTACTGTTTCGAACATGTATGTTCGCTTCCATTAAATAGCTAAAGTTCAAGTGGTTTAAATCTTATTTTTTCAAACTAGAGAACTGCATTACTCACATACCAGAAAGCTAAGTAATGTCTGGGATTTATTAAATCATTCAGCAAAGTTGACCACAGACAGTTGCATATAGAACAAGTGCTGGAAGAAAAATAATCTATGATGATGTTCATTATACTACAACACACACAGACCGAGAGCCAAATATTTGGCATCATATCCATCTCTACAATTATTATATTCCTTTTTAAACCTTTAACTAGCTTGACAGTTTTGGTTATACAGGGTTTGAGCACAGAGGAAATATGTAGAAATGTTAATTTTACATCATGGTAAAACAGCTATGGGATATAACAAGATGAATTTTTATTGGTGACTTTAATGAATAGGTAACCTTTACTGCCAAGTTAGTGTTGTTGCGCAATTTTTAAAATCTCACATTCCAAGGGTATTTGTAAAATTCTACTGCTGTTCTATTTGGCAAAAAGTACATTATTGAAGCTTAGATTGGAATAGGGCAGTTTTTTGCATCTGTTCCTAGTATTCCAAATACTTATGAGTCTTTTCCAGGTTATCAAGCTTTCATAGGTAAAGTGCTACTTGAGAAAAATGCAGAAGTAGTAAAATGGATGTTACTGATCAGTCAGTGCTAACATACAGTGTTAGAAGTAAGTGAACAGGTGTTCTATGGAATTTTAGGCCCTTACTACTTTCTAAACATTTAGCTGATTTTACAATCACAAACTGAGTATCCAAAAAATTGAGCAAAGGCAAAAAGAAATAATTTTTTCTTGCATGAAGCTATAAACTGAAATTTCTTTGCTATTAACTATTCTGAGCAAAAGAACATCAAACAAAATAATTATGAAAATTCCACAATAAAGGAGAAAAGTCATGCAAGCTTGTTTCTGCTGCAGTGAATCCTCTTGGTTTGGTTGGGGGTTTTGGTTTATATTATGTTACAGTCCAGAGAAAATTTTAAATTTTGCTTTGCCTTATTTTAATTGTGTTGTTTACACATAAAAGGATATTTGTTGTGTGGATTAAGTGGTTTGTGAGCAGGATTGGATAACATAATTATGCTTTAATTTTTTTAGAAGACTGTGGGATGTATTTCCCAGAAGTGAAAAATCATCCAGACAAATATTTACAAAGATGTCCCGAGTCTGTAAAAAAGTGGCTGAAACAACTGAAAAATGCTGGGAAGATTCTGCTGTTAATTACCAGTTCTCACAGTGACTACTGCAGGCTTCTGTGTGAGCATGTTCTTGGGTAAGCAAAAAGTCCATTTCAAATTATATCTGCTGAACAGCAACTGGAGATAAGCCTGAGTTATTGGGAAGCTAATTTGAGTTTTGTTTTTATGTACAGCTAATTATTTGGTTCTGAGTTTTCTGTGGGGCCCCTCTCTGGTAGAGTGTAACAGGGTACTTGAGACAAAGGAGTCTGTCCATCTGTAAGCCTGTGAGCTGTACCTGACCCACAGCACTCTTATAACCTGTGTCCTTTTGGAGGCATCATGATGGGATTGAAGATGACAGGGAATTACCTTTCAGGCCTATCCTATACACCATCTGGTTCCTAATTTTATTGTAAAATTTTGCTAGACTGTCTTATTTAAGCCACTTCCTTTCTTGCTCCTCCAGCAGTGAATGCAACTAGTAGTACTATTGCATTTCCTTGCAGTAAATCTGCAGGAGAATCTTACCAGTATTTTTTCCCATTAGTGGTTTGATGTGAGCAATCTGCATCATCACAGCAGAAAAGATAAAACAGAAACTTCATTGCACTTGGAGACTGGTTGAGATTGCAGTTGCTGATCACAGCTGTTTTTAGCATAATGTTAACATGACCTGTCAAGTCAAATTCAGTGAAATTCAGCAGAACTATCACTTAATAAAAAAAATTAATCAGTGATGCAAATAGTGAGGTGGGTGACTTAATTGATTTTTAATCAAAGAAATAAAGTAGTTCAGTATGAGCCTACCTTGGCTATCAGGATATGCCGGGGAACAGCAGAATGAATACAGCAACGCTGTAAGAAAAGCACAGGTAAGGTAAAAGACAAAGTACCTTCCAAAACCAGTCCTGCCAGTATCACTTCTCTTTTGTACTCTCTAAATGCTAAAAAATGAAGCCTCAGCTGTGCCAGTTCTCACTGCTTTGCATGATCATTATACTTGCTCCTTTGACGGGCAAATCTACCCCCTAACAAAAAGCAATTCTCCTTTATGAGTAAGATCCTGTGAATTAACTCTTTTGTGTAAATCTGTGCAGTTATTTCCTAAAGGAAAATTTGGTATAAAGGTAAATTCTTGGCCACATATAAGGATTTGGCTTTCTGTTCCTTGGTGGATAGCTGTCACACTGTATTAGGAATGGGGATAGTGACGACACAGACTCTCAAGCTTAGTTGCAAAAGAGAGCATGATTTGTACTTCAAGATCCCTTTTTATAGACAGTTCTGAAAGGGTCAGAAGGGGTAAAACTTCTATTGGCCATCAAACCAACACATCACCATCACTGGACAGTTAGGAACAACACCCCTTGACCATTTCTTGCAAGTAAACAACAAGGAGACAAATAACACCTGCAAAGGTTGTTTTCCTTCTCCAAGCACTGTTTGAGTTCTTCCTCACAATTTCTCAGGTCACACTTTCTCAGGCCAGTGTGAGAAAGTTATGTGACTTGGTTTCACACAGACGCTGTGCTACCTGCCTGATCCCTTGCATTCAGCATCCACAAATAGTGTTCAGCTGTTTAAAGTAGCTGTAGAAATCCTTCTGGAAGACAGTAAGCAAGATATCAGAAATGAACAGTTGCCTTTCAAAACACCAAAGATATTCTGCTAGAAGGATACTGTGTCATTCCCTCTTTCCACAGAAGTGTAGGATGTTCTACGGTATTTATTACAATCATATTTTCCAGTGATTCATACAGTGTGCTTCCAAGTAGCTTTTGGAGAACTGAGTACTCCACTGTCCATTAGACTTTAGTGAAGTGGGGTTATTTTCCTGAAAATCTAAGCTTTTTTATTGGTTTTGTTTGTTCCCTGCCTCTTGTATCAGACAAAAAGACTCTCCATACCTGTGCTGCTTTTGGCTGTACTGGAAAATAGTTTAGGTTCACACCTATTGTCTCTGCCCTCAACTTTATTTGACCAGGCTAACTGGTTTTTATTCTTGACATCAGCACTGCATTTTATTCTTGATATCACCACCTATGAATTGCACCTACATAGTCCTTTATTAATTTTTATTCCTACTCCTTTCAGTTAATCAATATGATACTGAAAAGCCCAAAATTGTATAGTATGAAACAGAAAAACCCATAATGATGGGTTGATGTGTGTGAAATTTTAGCCTCTTACACCTAATATCCTTACTTTGTAACTATTTCCTTTTTTTGCACTTTATTAAAGAAACTCCTTTTTGACTAAGAAATTATTGTCTTCCTAAAAACTGTGCTTGGAAATTCATGCTTAAGTGTATCATTTACCATTTCATGAGCAAAATATCCCACTCGTGTTCATCTGACCAAATTGTCCTTAACTAGAACACATTCTGGTAGGGAGAGGAAGTGTAAGAAAAAGCTTTATTTTGAAATAAAATGTTAGGAGAGAATCCACTGGGCACTATCCTCGGCAATTCATTCTGCATTGTAGAATTGTGTCTGATAAAAGTGGGATGAATTAACCGTTCGAGAATGTGGATGTTTCTCCATTGGCTCTGTCTGTGGTGTCAACCACTATCTGCATTCAGAGTGCAACTTTTAGGAGGCTAAAGTTATGATACATGTATAAGATACATCCTGCCCGTTGTGCTAGCTACTTATTGTAACCAGAGGCCACTCTACCAATCACAGGCAGTAACTGGAACAGATTTGCTTTATATATAGTGTTACATAGTAATGTAACACTAAATCTCACAAAAAAACACTAGCTTTGTACATGAGATTGAATATATTGTTTCAAGAAAGGCCACAGGTAATCATTACCTCACACAAGGCAGTTTTCCAACAGAAAAATAGGAAATTACCAAATCTTCTGAAAAGTCTGTTTGTTCTGTTTTAATTTTTTTAAACAAAGCACTTGCCACTTTTTCCACAAATCAGAGAATCAGTCATTCAGGTTGGGAAAGACCTTTAAGATCACTGAGTCCAAGCATTAACCAAGCATCTCCGTGCTCACCACTAAGCCATATCACCAAGCGCCACATCCAGACATTATTTGAAAACTTCCAGGGATGGTGACTCCACCACAACTCTGGACAGACTGTTCCAATGCCTGACCACCCTTTCTGTGGAGAACTTCTTCGTAAAATCAAATCTAAACCTGCTCTGGTGCAACTTGAGGCCATTTCCTCTCATCCTCTCACTTGCTAATTGTTCTTTGTTGTGCTTCTGAAATGTTTGCTTCGTTTTGCAAATTCAAGCTTAATTTACCCAGGATGGATTATTCGCACCAGATGCTAATTTGAAAAGTTTATCTCTGTTGATACTTTTCACCTGTGAACAGAAGAACCTGGTCTGTTTGCTCAGCATTTGGAATCTTTCACATGGAAGCAAATTTTAAAAACACACCGTTGTAATATTTGATACTGGTTCTTTTAAAAAGGCAAAGGTTTACATATGGTCACAAGTGGAGAAAAAAATAGACAAAGCTAAAATTTCATTAGAGAAGGAAATTTAAAGGACATTTATTTTAAGGCTGGAATGTAATTTTGAGCACAACCCAAAAGCTGTCTCTCATAGGGAGAGCATTCAGTTTTTGATAAGATATCTCAGTCCCATGGAAGATCATTAATTATTTGAAAGTGATGCAGTTAACTGGTTTACTTCCAGCAAACTTCCTCTACTGCTGATAGCATTTCAGTGCCTGTGTCCATCCTGGACTTGCCATCTGTGGTTTCTTTGTTCCATGCAAGAGTATCCATCATTTGTTGGATGTTGTATGCAATGTAGTCACCTAAGGAATGAAATATTTCTAATAAAATAAAATACATCATAGATGAGGAATGTTTTCTTATATACTATGCTGAGACATTCAAACCCATTTAAACTGATGGTATTTCCACAGTTTAGATAACAATCTGTGTATATGGACCTAATGATCTTTGAAAAATCTGAATTTAGTTGTGGGATTCAGCTGGCGGATGAAGACTTTAAGCTGGTGGCTCTTTATTTGTAGTCACCTGTCCAACTCCCTGTAAACCAGCAGGGATGTAGTGAGAGCAGCCAGTGGAGTCTGAAGAGAGAGTTCAGCTGTCAAGATGGTGCTTCAGTTTTCGAATATGTGAAATCACGCTCTCATTTGAATTGGCTGTAAATTATATCTCTGTTGTCTGCCAAGGGCCTGTGCATACCTTCAGTATGGATACCAACACTATAAGCACCTGTGTTTAAGTGTCTTCAGTTACTTCCTACCCCATCCCTTCAGATAATCTTCTTTGAAAAGAAAACCCCGCATTTACAACTTTCTGTTCATGTCCATGCATATGTTGCCATCTCAGATTAAAAATATATCATCTGTTACATGTTCTCCTGAGATCAGGTAACATCTTTTTTACACATAATGAGTGTTCCCAAAGATCACTCACTGTGAGTTTGACTCTTTTGACAACCTCAGGAAAAGAAGAATAATAGTGACATTGAAGAAGCATTTAAAAAAAAAAAAAAAGTTGCAGAAGCAAGTGCCTTAAAGTGCAAGTGCCTTAAAGAAATATTCTGATATTTTCTTAAGTCTTAAAGAGTATTTCATTACATGTTAACTAATTTGTTAGTTTAACTAATCACATTTACTTTACTTCCTAGGAGTGATTTTGAAGAGTATTTTGACATTTTGATCACAAATGCTTTGAAACCTGGTTTCTTCTCCCATACACCAAACCAAAGACCTTTCCGAACTCTTGGTAAGTTGTAGCTGTAAGTCCCTTCTCATCCACTTACCTCTATGGGGAAAAGAAAAAAAAAAAAAATAAGGCAACTGAATGTTGGCTGTGGGGTGAAAAATGGACTAAAAGTCTATTTAGACTGAAGAACACTGAGAAATTAAAAATTACAGAGTTGGGGACAATTAAAAGACAGAGCTGTGATAGTATAAATTGCACTGGGGCTTAAATACTGCACCATTAATGAAAAAAAAATTTTTCTTTGTTGTGTTCACATGGTCATGCACAGAAAACAAAATTTAGTTCTGGGAAAAAAACAAAGCAGAAATATTTAAAGGAAATTTGGAGAACTGTACAAATAAAATTGTAAAGCTGAAGGAAAGAATTTACGATGGAAATCTGACAGTACTAAGTGTGTTTACTTTGGCTAAATAATGACAGAGTAGGTGAAAAGGAAGTGCCCCTGTACTCATTTAATTTAATTAAAACAATCTGAAACACTTGGCAATATTGTCCATTAGGTAGTTATGGTTGTAACACAGGAGGTTTAAAAGAGCAGTGTTCATTGAACTGCAAATAACAATGTAACATTGCTGAAGACAGTTAATTTTTCCATAATTTGGTAAATATCTGTATGATTAAGTTACCTGAAAACTAATCTTATAGCCAAAATAAATTAGCATACACTGAACCATGGTTTATCATTTTATGACAGGAGTCAGTGTTCCAGCCCAAGAGAAATTTTGCTTGTGGAACTTTTACAGTAAAACTGAAACAAGCAGAAAAAATACATATTGAAACTATATTTTAATGTTTCACATATTTATATAGGAAAATAAGTATCTTAGGTGTGATTTTTAAAGGATTAGTTCAAATAGTTGCCAAGCTGACAATTCGAGAGAAAAGTAATCTCAGAAGGGAAATTGAAACTATTTGCATGAAAGGAGAGAGGGGAATAAAATTATAAAGGGTGAAAAAGGTTTCATTCTGCAACCATTTGATTTAGTTTTATAAAAAAGCAAATTGAAAATAAAATGTAATTCACTTTGGATTTCTTTTAAACAAGCTGATTAGCCTGACTTCCTGAGGAAATCCTGCTGTGTCCCTCTGTCAGCAATCCAGCCAGCAACTTTTGGACCTGTTGGACAGTTTCAGTAAATTTAATAGGCAGCCAACAAGCTCCAAGATACTTTGATAGGTGGCGGGTTTTTGTGCAAAAAAAAGGGCAGAATAAAGGGAGAAGGCCAAGTTACTCTCTCCATTGATAATATGTAGCATTGGCATAAGGACCACATTACACTGTAAGGACCAATTTTCATGAACCTGTTTCTTTCTCTGCTTTCAAACAGGAACAGCATTTTCTGGAGTCCTCTTGTTGTCTTAGTGGTTTTCATTCAGTTTATATCTTGACAATGCAAAGGGGCTCAAATGTCAGTCAATCACTCATTATGTTAATACCTTATTAATGCAAAATAAAATGTAGTTTGTGTTCTGGACACTTCACTATCTAAACAGATAAGGAACACAAATGTAACTAAAACAATCACCAGATAAATAATTTGGTGAAACTACTAACTTGGGAGTGTATTTTTTTTCTTAATATGTTTATATTTGAATGAGAGTAACTGGTTTCTTCTGAAAGACCAATCACGACATTCAAAGCAAGGACTTACACACATAGGACAGGTTTTTAGAGACATGTTTAAAAGTGCTGTAGAGCTTGTTTAAGAGTACATGAAGTTTAAACGATAAAAGTAGGAGCATTTATATGAGAAAATGCCCAAATTAATTATAATTTCTATAATGTTTATTTTGCTGCTCTACCTCTGTATTCATCACAGCAGCTGAAACAGTATAGAGTGACACTTCCAATATCTTGACAGGGACCAGTTTTCCAGTTTTCAATTTTTATTTTTTTTTTATGGCTATCTTTCATATCAGAACCACTGAAAATTCAAAATTTCAACTTCTAGTTTCTTTCTTCCTGTTGGCCTTCAGGCAGAAGAGTTTGGTCACAGTGCTGCAGATCAGGGAGACAAAATTTCTATATTTTTCCTTTGAAAAGTAAAAATCTGTAGGTGGACATCATAGTAAATATTTTCTTAAAGCACAGAGACTAAACTTTTGCTAATTTAGAGAAAAAAAAAACTTGTTCTAGGAAGAAATGTGTTGTAGAAAATGAACTGAAGCAACTGGTTATCATTGTTACCCATTTCTCCAGGTCTGAATCTGAGCTGTGTTCTTCCAACCATCAGTAGCTCTGAGCTGCAATAAATTCCTAATAATACCATATTTTATTTTTTTACTTAAGGACAGGGCACAAAATATAGAATGTGTTCTTAATTGCAAATATCCCACATGTTGCATTGTGCACTGGAGCTAAATGTTATTTATGTAACAGGACTTCTGCTGCAGATTTACTAAAGGAAAGGTTTTAAAGTTTACTAAAGAGAAGGATAAATTCTTTTCAGTGAATAAGTTCAAAAGGCAATTGTATTCAGGAGGCATTTGAAGGAGAATGAGAAACAGGATGAGATGACAAAGGAAGCATTGTCTGGAAATGTGATATTGGGTAACAGCTCTGAAAAAGTGGGGGTTTTTTCAGTGGACAAGTAATTTTAAAGCTAGTCCATTTAGAAACCATGAAAAATTATTTTAATTGCTCAATTAAAATTGCATCACTATTTCATTTTCATTTCAAGATGTGCATCATCTAAAGCAACTAAAACACTGTTTGAAAGCCTAAAAGATTTGTGTGACTGGGGCACTGAAAAGCACAATAATTATTTATTTAATTTTGCATAATTGTCTTTCAAAGTACCATTCTGTTAAGTGGAAGAACAGTTTGTATGTATCTTTACAGATTTTAGGACAGCTACCCTTATTTTGACCTGGCAAAACAGTTTTTATATTTAGGGGTAAGTTATGTAGCAAAGGATATATTTTGTGAGAACAGATATGTATATCTGCTGATTGTATGTGCTGTACATAAAAATACCCCCAGACTTTGCTACCATAATATGAATACTCTATAATTTGCTTGTTATTCACGAAGCTTTATTTTCTTTTACATAAGGAAATTCTTCTCATGGTTCTTGAAATTACTAATATCTTGAGCTACAGGACCTAAGGATCAGGTTGAAAATGCTTGTGTAAATCCCATGTTGACAAGGAAGGATTTTCCTTGCTTTCAACAGCTACATCCAGCTTAAAATAATTTCTCATTTCACTCAGGGCTTGAAGGAATATAAATAGAAAATACAGTTGTGAATTATATGATAATCTGCAATACATGAAGATTTCTGTAACATTTGACAACAGAGCTTTCCCTTTATCACATCACTTTTTAATGCATATAAAATTACTAGCCTGACTGCCAGTCCTGATCATTGCCAAATATATCTTTTACAATCCAAAATTATAATTGAAATGCTAAAGATAACCCTTAATTCCCTGGAAGCCTTCCCTAAGTCTGTATTCATAGGGAAGTCTGCTTGGTCTTAAAGAAGGCTTATATATATTTTCTTTTCAGCTCAGGCACAGCTGTCTTTTCTGATCTGTTTTTTGAGGTTGTTTTTTTTTTTTTTTTTTTTCATGAGTTGAAAATGTATTGCTGTTCAGTGTCTGAATTTAAAACACACACTTAGAAACTTACATATAGCCTCCTGTGTATGTGTATGTATCTGTACAGGCTGAAAACAATTCCAAAGATGGAGTGCCAATGAATACCACATTTCAAAGCCTGCTTTCAGTTACACTTCCAGGCTGTCTGCCTTGTTCCTGAACTTGAATTTCTGTTCATCTTACCATACCTCTGCTGCAGAATGTAGCTTCCCATTTAAAAAACTTTCAGTCATCTAATTTTTTATGATTTTTCTGGTAACTGCCATTTTAGCAATTCTGTACAGAAACTTTTTCCTCCTTCATTCACCCTTCTAAAAATAAAAGAAAATTCTATAAGTCAAAAGGACCAATTAGAAGAGAAAATAAGGAGGCAGGATATAAAACCTGGGCTGAAGACCATCTTTGGTTACTAGGGACTGCATGACTTCAGAAGGTGGTGATCCCATGTCTGCTGCATGAGTTTTCTTTTGCCATCTTTTGTGAACAGCTGGGTTTGACTATGCCAGACATGGGCTGGGGAGCCAGGTGGTGGGAAGGGGGAGCATGGGAGGAGGTAAAGTACATGGAAACATACAGAGAAAAGGGATTTCACACTGATGGGGTTTTCTGAACTTCAGGTCTTTGCTTTTTGACCTACTTGTTGCTTCAAGGAGGACTTCTGCAATAAGGCTAATGTGTCAAACATAGCTTAAAATGATGTACCCGTGTACTGGGCTGACTGGGGCTCCCAGCTGGCCCTCTAGCCACAGCAGGGGATGCAGCACTGTCATCCCAGGCGTCTCAGAGCTCAGGAAACCTTTTACAGGGAAGCCCACAAAGGGCCTCATCTCACATAGACATGTCTCAGGAAGCACAAGCAGAATAACAGCAGCAACAGCAAAGGGAACCTGTGTAATCTTTTCCTTCAGTGGCTCGGGGTGTTTCTTTATGTAATGCAGCTGTGCCTGTTACCATTCTTTTGGAAATGGTGCCTCTTCATATCAGTCTGTGTGGATATATTCTATGACATGAGGCCACATAATAATGCATTTTTGCTGGGAGCTTGTGACAGAGCAGCATGTAAAAGTTGTGCTGGCTGCACACTGCTAGATAGCAAGAGCTGTCAAGTCTGTAACCATTTCCCATATCTCTTCTAAAAGAAGATGCCTTTATAATTGTCAACATCCCACAGTGCCATATGGCCCTTAAAGGCCATGCTACTCTTTTTAGGAGAAATGCTGTTTAGCAATTCTTTACACTGTTTTTTGCACTGTTTTTTATGTTCTTTCCCAACTATTTAGGAAAGAAAAAGGATTATAATTAAAAAGTAATGATATTTTGTACTCTAGTTTTCAAAACTACATCTTTTTATACCTCACAGGATCATGAGGTTAAGTAAGATCAAGAGTCTCTTCCTGCTCTAATATCACAAACAAATTCTGTAATAAGCTGGCAGTAGGAGGTCCACTGTTGAAAGGGATAAAGTAACTTTTCTATACCCAAGCCACCAATGAGAAATAATTCCCTACTTTAATCTCAAACAGGAATTTTCATTTTATCCATGATTTCTGGAGAAAAAGGAGTTTCCTTTTAAACAACTGGTTAGTATGGATGATTATATAGACAGATCTTCATATTCGGTGATAGAACCTGTTTTTTTATTTTTATTAAGAAAAACTGTAAGGATTATGGAAGCACCTTATAAAGGTGCTTCCTTCAGGTGACACCTCTTTGGCAGCATGATCTATGTCTGACTCCACTTTCTGCAAAGCAGGCTGGTAGGGGTGGCAGTGGGAGACATATAAAGAAATTTTATCTCATATACCAGGGTTTGTTTTCATACAGATATTCATAATCCACTGGAGAGGCTCAGAGATTGTTTCAAAAAAATCCACAGTATCAGGTTTCTTGGATGACTGTTTCATCTCCTATGCTTTGTTTAAATGATCTTAGTCTAAAACTATTCCACTTTGTGTACTGCCTTTGCAAAGATATCAGCCACTACACAGACTTTTTTTCTGACAGTGTAAACAGCTGTCTCAGAGACTTCTGTTTTCCTGATATTATCTGTCCTGTAGACAAACATTTAAAAAATCAACAGATGTTACCTTGTAATCAAAAAGATTTACCAATTAGTCTTTTTAAGGTTTCATAGTACCTGTGTGTAGTTTGAAATCAACACTTGGGGAATCATTTGAGAATAGAGGCGATCATTTTGTACCATATCATCAATATTTGTAATTAAGCCATGGGATACATAAGATTAGTGTCTTTTAACTTTCCTGATGGGTTAACAAACTTTTTTCCAACAGTTATATTTTATTTCATTTTTGATAAACAGTAGACAGTAACAGTTTCGATTTTGAGTTTTACATGTTCAGTACAAAGTCCTTTGTGAAAGCATTTAAAATAGGTGCAAAAAGCAGAATAAAGTTGGACCAGCACATGTTCACATCCTTTTGCAGAGCAGGTTGTTAAAATCACAGGCTTCATTCTTTCTGATAGTTCCCAAAGTCCTTGGCTACCATATTTGATGGTCTTTGCCTCATAAAAACACTTTGTACAATTTTGTTCCATTAGAGATAATGAATTAGAAATTGAGGACACACAACTGATCACTAATTGGCAGTGTATCATTTATAAACCTTTTGTGAAATGCAACGGGACACTGCAGTTTCTACTGATAGTGTGTATATCCACTGCTACAGTGACATGGTTTAACCGATGTGAGTTCTTCAAGTTGTGATTCTGTTGTAGTTAGATCATGTGGAAGACAAAGAATTACTTTCTCTTACAACACATTCCTCTTGGCAATCCGAGCTGGGAAGCTATTCCTTTTCTTAGGAAGAGGAGTGTGTGTGTTTTGTTCAGTTTGTTTGGGGTTGTTTTTTGAATGGCTTTACTGGTACTTGCTTCAGAAGTGCTGTGATGCCAGATTGTCATCACATCATTTATGCAAATTTATTTATTCAAATGCTGGGTTTCACTCAGGCATTTTATAGCACATCATAAGCTGGAGGTTGAGCAGCAAAGTTCTGTTTCTGTTTCTACCAGTAGGGCAGCTTGTTGGCTTGACTACAGCAATTCACTGTAAACCTGGAGCATGGGCCAAGGGCTGGGATATCAGCTGATGCCTGAAACTGGCCACAGGAGGTACATCAGTTGAACTGGCCAATGGAAGTTAGGTTTGGTGCTCCTTCTTAAGCTCCTTTGGCTCAACCATATTAGCCAGGAGATCTAGCAGGACACAGTCTAATTCTTTAACATTTACTCTGTTTGCCCAGGCATCGAGGATTATGCAATCTCATGGTAAGTGTGGGTAGGAATTTCCACCCATCCCCTGCTGCAAACCCCTACCAATACTGCAGTTTCAACTACATTGGAGTCTGGCCTAACATTCTCAGAGATATTACAGCCTCAGCAGGCTGGAGAAGAAAAGATGGGCCTATCACTGCCAACACAGAGAAAGGCTGCAGTATAAACTTCCCCCTGATTAGATATCTGAGTATCCACCCAGAAAAGCCTAGCTACAAATAAATACCCAGCTACTGGAAAATCACCCATGAAACTCTGCACCCTAACAGACATTCAATGAACACAACAGCATGAAACAGCTTCATAGAAGATAGTCCCCATTATTTCCATTGCTGTTCATAAACAACTCTATATCTATTAAAATTTCTTTTTTAAAGAAAAAATTTAAACAGTGTTTGAAATAAGGCACCTCTTTGTTCTGAGTATGAATGCTGAGCTGTGGATGCATTCTCCAATGCCCATCCTCCTTTAAAAGAAAAGAACTTACAGTAAATGTGTCAGGCCCAAGGTCTTTATATGTTTGCACAGTGTTCAAAGTACCTCAGAGGATAAAAGGAATAAAAAGTTATTCATCCAAAAATCAAAACAGTGAAAAACTGCAACTTGCTTCTGCATGAAGACAGCAGGGTTTGCTTCAGCTGATTAGCTTTGATATTAAATAGCGTGTTTGGCACAGACCTGATAAGAATATTACCAAAACCTAGTTCAAAGAAAGCTAAAAATGCTGCTTTCAAAAGCATGGTATCTACAATATTTCTTTTGTTAAAACTGGAAAACATGTTTAGCATAATTGCCAGGGACTCAAAACAGAATTCTCTGTGTATAGAGAGCGTATTTTCCTTTTTAAAAGGAGTTACAGTAACTACTACAGTAACACTACTACAAAATTCTAGCTATTGATTATATCATGTTATATTCAAGGCCTTAAAGGATAAAGCTCAAACCCCTTTTCTTGAAGGTATTGTGCAAGGATGTGATAAGAGTCAGTTTCTTTCTTCAAGGAGCCCACAGGCAGACCCAGATAAACAAATGATAGAAAAACAAAAGCACTGGCTTTTCTGTTTGAGCTAAGGAACCAAGATATTGAATGACCTCCCTTGACTTATGTCTCTGGCAGATATGCATATTCACCTAAGATATCTAATGTCCTAATCCAGAAGCAGTGAAGAACTGTAAACTGAGTTTGAATAAAGACTTCTCAGTCTTGACTGTGAAAATCCTTTTAGCCCTTTTTAAAGATTTAGCATAATGGAAAAAGTGACATTATTTGAATTAATTCTGCTAGATTTAATTTTTATGGTTCATTAATACATCCTTTATAATTTCAAGGAATTGGACCCATGAACTTTATGTGCTCTATACTGAAATTAATCAAATTATTCAATAGTTAGCCAGTAATTACTTTAAAATAATGAAAACTAAAAGCTCAATTAGTTGTTTATTTCGGAAGACAGCTGCGTACCAGTGATTCAGGCCATGTTTACGTTTCATTTCAATGAAAGAAACTTCCTTCATAGAGAAGCATGACAAAAGCCTTTAAACACACACAGCATATGATTAGGGGGTCATTAAAAGTCAGCCTCTATAGAAAATCCTCATAGTTTTGTGATCACCTTCTGGTGTTGTTTCTTTATTGTCTTTTATTTCAGGATGCTAGCAGAGAGTAGAACTGTGGTAGAGTCTGGTCTGGATTGTACCAGGGAGATAAGGCAGGGAAACTGCCACACTTAGGAAGCCAAAACAGCTTCTTTTTATGGCAGAATGAGCTAAGGGCCTGTCAGCTCAACCCTCTCCTGCCAGTGGGTGCCCACAAAACATAAATTGCCATAGCCTGTGTTTTCAAAACCAAAGCCAAAATGCCTAAATGATCACTTTGTATTCCAGACAAAACTGTTCAGCAAAGAGATTATCTGGTTTAAGGGAATTCTTCTCCAAGACATGAAAATGTCATTATGAGAAGATGATTCTTTTTCCTGCATATTGTCTAAGAAAAACAGACAAGATTTAGAAGCAAAGCAGTGAGCACTCAATTTAGACTACATTTATAGTGTGATAATAATATGTGATGCATAAAAACGCTTGGGATTTATGGAAGATTTTACACTGAATGCAGAGATCCAGTTCTGTATGGAAGACAAAAGCAAATGCACATTTCCATACATGAGCAAGGCTTGCCAAGCCTACTCTTATTAGCCCTGAGATTAGCTCAGCTGGTTAGAGCATGGTGCTAATAACACCAATGTGTTTGTTGCAGCAGAGTAGCACCCATTCTGATATAATACCTTGAGTTCTCATGATTTATGTCTCCATAGAAATGCTAAAGAATGTCTAGCAATTTTTTATACAGATTATTTGATTCAATACCTACAATTCTAGACTAGAAGGGTGAAATTATGGTTATGATTTTTTTTTAACCTTCTTTCTGTTTCCCAGCACATACAAGGGTGTCCATCAAGAGTGTCTCTGGCTGGGGGAGAAGAACTAAATTGAAAATGTCAAAAGACTGAAAGTAACATTGGGGAGACAAACCATGCACAACTCAACAGCTGTTCTGGCATTAAGAAAATACATACTTCCATTTGATTTGTTTTGTGCAATGTTATTATTATATGGTTAAACAGATACATTTTATTTTGTCCATGGAATAATAAATGTTCCATTGGAAAGTTTATAAATTTATGCAGATTATTACCAGACTTTGCTGCTGTTCCTAAGTAGGAAGTTACACCCTTGGTAGTTTATTCAAAACCTGGCTTTTTTTCTTGCCAAATCTGTATCAGAGAAATGGATCATTTTAAGAAGCTCTTTTTTTTCATATGGAGTTGTTAGCCTCTCACTGTCAATGGTTTTACCCCAGCCAGCAGCTGTGCCACTCACTCACTCCTCCACCAACAGAACTGGAGACAGAATCAGAGGGTAAAAGGCAGAAAACTCCTGGGTTGAGATAAAGACTGTTCAATAGTGAAAGCAAAAGCTGTGCCCCCAGACAAAGCAAAGCAATTCATGGCTTCCCATGGGCAGGCAGCTGTTCAGCCATCCCCAGGACAGCAGGGCCCCATCACGCCTGACAGTGAACTTGACAAGGCAAACTCCATCACTCTGTCTCTCCCTTCCTTCTTCCTCTCCTCATTTTATATACTGGGCATGATGTCAGATGGTCTGGAATATCCCTTTGGTCAGTTGGGGTCACCTGTCCCAGCTGTGTCTCCTCCCAAACTCCTATGGCACCTCCAACTTTCCTTGCCAGCATGGTAGTATCAAAAGGAGGAAAGGCCTTGACTGCATGTAAGCTCAGCAATAACAGAAACATTTCTATTTTAGAAATTTTGACTGTGCTCAGCACAAATCCAAAACACAGCCCCCTACCGGCCAATCGGAAGAAAATTAACCCTCCCCCAGTGAAAACCACCACACTCCCTGAAACAAAAAAAATTGTTTCAGGATTACGTTGTAAGGGTGCTGCCATATGTCAAAAATCAGAAGTCTGTTTTGAAACAATGCAGAGCAAGAATAGATGCAGAAGCCACAGTGTGTAGAAACTGCTCTGGCGTTCTATCATTTATCCTCAGCCACCTCCCTCTGCAGGCAATGAAGAGCCAGCAGAGCTGGTCTGTGGAGGGCTTCGCAGTGCCCAGTGCTTCCAGCTGTGCCTACAGTGCACAGAAGACATTGACCCAGTGCAGCGCTTCCTGTTGCAGAGCCTTCACTCTCTGTCTCTGCACCTGGGTCTGAATCCCAGCTGAGGTGTGCTTATTGCTAATTACAGACCTGCAGTGCTGATCAAGAGCCCCAAGGAACCCAAAGGTCCTGCAGAAGTGGCACAGACCCTATGGAAGGTGGGATGCCTGAGGGATGGATCAGTACAAGTTTGTAAACTTTACTAGTCCACCATCATTTAGTGCAAACCTGTGGGACATAACTTCACATTATAGTTCTTAACACTATGTCAAAATCCAAATAGAATTTCTAGAAGAAAGAATAATTACTTGTGAAATGGGGGACTTACCAGCATGACTTTGCAGAGGAAAAAATATTAGAGATATATAACATGTGTGTAAACAATACGTGGTAGAAGCAAGGAGTTTTATTCATCCTTATTCTCCATGAGGTTTTGTTCGTCTTTATTCTCCATGTAATTGTTTTCATCTGTAGAATTCAAAAGAAGTAAATGATTAGATAGAGGACCTCATAAAGAGTTACCTTGTGATTTGATTTGTAACCAATTTGGAAATCAAAATTGAGGCAGTTTGTAGTAAAGCAAAAATAAAACTGTGTATGGTACATTCCTGGCAGAGCAAGAGCTGGCAAGTGATGCAGAAAACTTCCCTTCAGCATAGTTTCCATGAATCTGTATGTGCTGGTTTTGATTAAGGAGCTTTAGAGTTTTCTTGTGTGCTCTTCAAAATGTCAAGCATTTATTAAGCTTAGTCTGTAGAATTGTTTTTTGCAGAAAGCACATTTTGCTTTTTGTACTGCAGATCTGCTATTAGAACCAAGCAGTGAAAGGAGCCCTAGAAATAAGGTAAGAAGATATGGAGGAGTCATAACCAATGCCTGGGCTGAGATCTGCTTCAGTTTGATATGACAGCTGATCTCTGCCTCAATTTCCCAGTTTCTAAATACTGCAGCTTACCCAATGTTTATGAAGCACCCAGGATATCTGCAAAGTGCTAAGTGGCAGGGGAGATCTGTAACAAACAGCAGATGGGGATTTATCACACATGGGGCAAATATTAAGTGTGTAGAGAGTCACCTTGCTCAGGAGCAGCTCTGCCTCTCCCACCAAGTTCAGGGAAATAATAGATCAGAGAATACAGAAATGGACATTTCTTGGCTGGTAAGTGATGGTGGGACACTGCATTGTTTAGATAAGCCTAAGTCCTATAGATAATGTTCCAAAAGGAATTGGTTCTTGCAACCCGAAAACTCAAAAACAGAAGATCCCTTGATGGTACATCATTACCATCTTCTTTCTCACTGTCTTTGTTCTTCAATCTCTCTTTATTATTCACATTGGGCTCCAGATGTCTTAAGCTGCAATATGTATGCTGCATGTTTTTCTAGGTAGAGATAGTGACCCCAGGACTTCTTCTCTTCATTAGCAAACATGTTCATTCTAACTTGATTCTTATCTGCTGTAAAACCACTTTGTGTATTATTACTGTCCACATATTCCAGGTGCCTCTGTGACACTGCCAGACCAAGGCTGAATGCTCCAAGATTATTATTTTTTCTGGAATAATAGTAGCAAGAGATTTTATCTGTGAAATTAGTGGATTGAGAGATCTGGCACAATGCTCTTGGTTCTGAAAAACAAGGTAAAGCACATAAAAACACCCAAGTGGTTTTAAAAAACACACAAAATGCACAGATAAGAAACTGGAAAGGTAATCATAGATTGGTTTGGGTTAGAAGGGCACCTTGAGGATCATCTGGTTCCAACCCCCCTGCTGTGGACATGGACACCTTCAGGTAGACCAGGTTGCTCCAAACCCCATCCTACATGGCCTTGAATACCTCCAGGGAAGGGGCATTCACAACTTCCCTGGGCAACCTGTTCCAGTGAATCACCACCCTCACAGTAAAGAATTTTTTTCTAATATATAATCTAAAACTGGTCTCAATTTAAACCCATTTTCCATTGTCCTGTCACTACATGTCCTTGTAAATATTCTTGCCCCATCTGTCCTCTAAGTTCCCTTCAAGACCACAGTTAGGTCACTCCAAAGCCTTCTCTTCTCCAGGCTGAACAATTACAGTTCTCTCAGATCTTTCCTCACAGAGGACATGCTCCATCCCCCTGAGCAACTTCGTGGCTTTCCTCTGGACTCAGTCCAGTAGGTCTGTGTCCTTCCTTTGCTGAAGACCCCAGACCTGGATGTTGTACTCCAGGTGAGGCCTCAGGAGAGAAGGATGTTGGGAGGGACCATGTCAAAGCCTTAGAGGAGTTCAGATAAATGAGATTTGTAACTTTTCTCTTATCCACTGTTCTAGTTATTCCGTTACAGAGAGCCATTAGGTTGGTCAGACAGAATTTTCCCTTGGTGAAACCATGCTTCTGGAATCTTCTGGCTATCTGGAATCACCTTCCTGTTCTCCATGTGTCTTAGGAAGTATAAGAGGAATCATTTCTCTTTTACTTCTTCAGAAGACTCATTACAACAAATCTTTCATGTTAGTCTTCCCTTCAAAGGATAACTTTGCCAGAGAGGAATAGTTTCCATTTTTACTTGCCATCTCCAGCCCAGTTGCATTGTTCTGAGATTTACAATGACTTTTTCACACGTGAGAACTCTTCCTGTTTGTTAGAACATTCATGTCCTAACATTTTTCATTTTTTTTTATTAAATATGAAGTTGTACTGTATCTCAACAGATCCTACAGGAACAAGGTTTCACGTTGATTTTCATTATGGTGTTACCTGACACACCTGGCTCCTTAGCAGATCTTAAACCGCTTCTGAAATCTCTGTTGTTCTAACCCTGTCATGCTCTTTGTCCCTTCTTTGAATTCATTGATGACTGTGATCCACAGGGCCATGAAATGGTCCCCAGACCTCAAGAGTGAACTTGCTGTCACATCTTTGTCTTCCATCACATGCTGACACCTTCCCCTTCCCTTCTTTTGTAATGTTTTTACCTAGAAGGAATGGTAATATTATGAAATGCAGTAGAGACTGTAATAAAATCATCCTCATTGCAAAATAAAACTACAAAATCACCACTGGGATTCACTAATGATACACAAACAGAGGTATGACTCCAAGGGGAGAGTAAAGTCAGTGTTAAGTCCCAAACTCTTTCAGTGCCTCTTGAACATTTTCTTAAGCAAAGGGAAACAAAATATAAGGTATAAAATATATCAGGGAAAAAAAAAGTGTGTTTGCTACTGAACACAACCACCCAGTGTGATTGTGGGTATGTTTCATATTCTTTCATATCTATGATTTTAAACTATTACTGGCAGTTACTATATTTCCTAAAAGAAAATGGTCCTTAACTATTTAATGCTCTAATTATTAAATTATTTCACGATCTAATTATTAAATACCGTTTCATATTCTAATTAAATATTTTTTTTTATTGTTACTTGAAATGCCAAGTATTATGAACAACCTATAAAAATACTATTTAATACATTTACAAAGCAATGCCAAGGTAGTGTCTTCCCTGACAGCCAGATTCAAATAGGTTTAATATCGGTATGATTTTTACATGTCTAATGAAATGCTTCTCTGCTACCATGAGATAAAAAGAATTCTTGGGTCAACAGAAGCCAGAATCCCTCTCTCAGTAGTCTCAGATGTAAGCTTTTATTTCCAGAGGAAAAAGAAGAAAAGATTATTCTAAGGCACCCTGTTTTCCTTAGAAATACTGGGTTTGGATGGGGGTCTTCTTTTTAATTACTAAAGCTAAGCAAGGCTTTAATATCTGCAGCTATACTTGTACAGCTTGTATACAGCTATACAGGCAGAGAGCTGCATGGGTTTGTTTATCTGTTTATTTATTTTTAATTCCCAAATTTATTTTTGTCCGTTCAGAATCTTAAATCTTAAGTTAGTCCTTAAAGGTTGGTATAAAACCACCCCCCTTCAGAGGCAATATTTGCAGAGCCAATCTTTGGAGCTGGAACTTCAGGCGGAATAAATCAATAAAATTACAGTAGGGATTTGAGATAGTGTAATAAAATAGGAAAAATGAATGGAACTACTTATAAATCATAAGTCAACCAAGCTGTATAAATAGTTTTCATATAAAAGTCAATGAAAATGTCTATTGTGTATCCCAGGTAAATCAATATGTGGGATAAGTATGCATGTTCATGTCTCCTACACAATAATTATTCCCTTTGAAATAACATATTTTAGGGAATTGAAAAAATTAAAAGCTAAGGACCCTTGCAGCAGGGACCCTGTATTGCTTTGGGGGATACATTTTTTCAGAATCAAATTGTCTATTCCAGTTTTCATATTTCTTTTATAGACGATGTATTAAGATAAATGGAAAAAAGTTATTAGTTTTTCTGTAACTAAGGATTAAAGTACTTTTGTTCTGTTTTTGGCCCTTGGATTGTTTGGGGTTTTTTTAAATTCTAAGGCCAAGGTAAATGATGGCAGGGACTTCTTTCCACATTACACTTCAGTGTCAATTTTCAGTGGAGAAAAGCAGGATCCAAGAGCAAATTTCAATATGCCTTATTTCAGAACGTATTACTAGAGAGGCTTAAAAGGTTTGGATAAACTGGAAGATTACTGACTACATAATACAAAGAAGATGCTTTGTGTGTCTCACTTTGATTTTAGTTGAGAAACTGAGACATTTTTCTGAAGTGACTGGTTAGGTCAGAACTATCTGATGGCCCTCATCTCATCTTCCCTGTTTCCCTCCATGTTCTGCTTCTACCTCATGTACACCCTGGTGAGAACAGCAATGGACAGGTGCTAGAACTGACCTGTATATTCCTGGAATGTTTATGTCAGGGGTTTTTTCCTCAATTACATACCTTCCCTAATTTATTTTAATTGGAAATGATTTCTGGAAAAGCCTGTCTCTCTCCGGAATTATACAGGGATCTCTAGGAAGACTATGGTACTAATTTTAACATGGTTATTTTTCTGAATATTAGAAGTTCCTCATTTATAAGGCTCTGGATCTTTTCACAAAACTAATGAGATCAAGAATAAAACTGCTCTAGAGAGGGAATTTTTTTCTTTCTGTACCATTCTGTACCTTTCTAAGGTCCCAGTTTAAAAAATCAAAACAGAACAAAAAAACCCTTACGAAATATGTGCAATGAAGAAGTTAAATTATTTATTTATGTCCCACTTACCCTTGCAGAGTAGAATTTTTCTTATTTATAATTGCAATTAAATAAAATTATGGAAAACTCTTGCCAAATTTGCACATGAACTGCAGTTAAAAATGAACTTGCTGGAAAAGAATCACTTTTCCAAAAAGTGATTTTTCTTTCCTAAGGAAAAGATGGCCTTTCTTGTATTTCATCATAATCAGTGTTTCAAACAAAAAGGCTTTGTTAGCCAGACTGTTCCTGGGAAGGCAGAAAGTTAATGCTTTGACAGTTTTGAAAACTAATTACTTAATCTGTAGGGAGTTGTTATTTCCAGCTCCTGTAACACAACAATCAAAAGCTTCTAGAGAACCTTATTTGCAAACTTCTCTAAAGAAAGTAGTGATTTTCTTATAAACAAGAGAAACTTCAGAGAAACTTGCTGACGTCTCTAAAGGAACTACTGATTTTCTTGCAAACAAGTAAAGCTTCAATTTTATCTTCACATAGCCTGTTGCTTGGCACAATTTAAGCAGTAAGGCAGATTTTAATAAAAGTATAAAATGTTTTGGTAAAACTTAAAAAAAGTTAAAACTGTTTTTTAAAAAAATTCTGCCCAAAGGACTCTGTGGCTTTTATATATGCCCAGAGCAATTTGAAAATACACTATTGTGTACTTTGGTTTTACCAGGCCTTACAAAATAGTGGAAGGGAAGGACAGAAGTTCTCCCTGAGAAAACTAATTCTTAGTAATGTAATAAAAAGTACTTATGAATTATTATGTAATAGTTTATTTTTTTTTCCAGAGGGTGGTATCTGCATTTTTTTCCCAGCTTTATCTCTGGTGTTCTTACAAAGCATTGCCAGCTTTTAGTAGTGCTATTATTTAGTCCTCCGTATGACCGAGCACACTTATGTTGGGATTGCTAAGCATAAGAAAGATGAATAACTGCCTATGTGAATTTTAAAATCATGTTCCAGCTTTCAAAACTGAGATTTTACTTTGATTAGTTCAACCTCCACCTCAACAACCATAAGCCACCCCAAAAATGGCAGAAAGATGCAAAGGCAAGGGGAGGTGATCTTCAGGCTTTTTCAGGGGAATGAAAAAAAAACAAAGCAAAACAACAAACAACAAACAAACAACCAAACAAAAAAAACAGATTGGACAGCCAAGAATGGAGTTGCCTAAATCACTAGTCAGTTTGGGAAGCCTTAATGTTTCATTTCAGCACATTAAGGGAATAATTTGTTCTTTATCATTTCCTTGCAGTCAGACAGAGGACTGGCAAGTGCTGATGCACTGGCAGATGGATTTCACAGCTGCTTCCAGGGCACAGAATTAATTCAGGGATGGCAAAACACACTAATACCTGAGTGAATCCTGGAAACCACGCAGAAAAGTTGCTTGGTCTCTACACAGGAGTTTTGGGTGATACCCTAAGAAAGGTGCCCATAGGGTATGAAGTTTTACCTCTGGGAATCTTGTATGTGCTTGCTTTCTTCATGGAGAACACGTGCACAGGGAAATTCTACTGCTTATGTCATCTCATGTTGTTACACCTTTACAACTGGAGGAACCCACCTGTGCAGGTCCCTTTGTCCTTGTAAAATGATGCACTTTCCTATCCTGATTTCCCTTTTGGAAAAGAGTTTGTCTTTCTGAAGTGAGCTCAAAACACTGTCCAGAACCAGACTGTTTGCAAGTGAGACTGGAACATAACTGCACTTTTATATTAATGCCCTCAGTGTCTGAAATGACATTATTTTAAATTGCAGAGAGGCATATCAGTGAGATAGTTGTGGAGCACAGAATGGACTTGCTTTACAGTAACCCCCATGTTGGTAACCAGAGCTTCAGCTGCTGAACACATGAGCGCATCAGCATGAGGTGCCTGCAGGCAGAGGGAGCCCACCAGAGCTGCCCACGGGCAAGGAGAGGCAGGAGCAGGTACAGGCATGAGCAGTGACAGAGCTGACACATGTTTTTCATTCTACTGCACAGCTCATAGGGAAAAAAATTACCAGTAACCCTAATAGCCAGTCTAATTAGGTCTGTGTAGAAAGGGGTTAAAGGTGTCCAGGGAAAGGCAGAAGGACAGGCTGTAGGTGAGCTGTATGAACACTGTAGTTAAACGCAGCACGCTTTTGGCTGGCAGGGCCTCTGGGCACTTGGAATTGCTTTCTTCCCCTGGTGTCTACCCAGTCAAGTTGATGTGAGCTGTTCTCAGACTCTCAGGTGAGTCACTGGCAGGTCCTGGCCCAGTGTGTAGCCAACACTCACTGCAGGGCATCCAGCTGGAGGAGCAGCACAGGGTGGTGCTTCAGGGGCAGTGAACTGATGAAAATTAACCTGGGTGTAGGTGTGGCTCAGTGTAGGTGAATAACTGTTGAAGCATAAATTTGCCATCATCTTCAGCTTCTTTCTTGACCTCGTGCTTCGCAACCAAGAGCCCTATCCTAAAGCTTGGGGTCTAACAGTGTAAACACCAGCCAGGCTGGGGATCAATCCCCAGGTTCAGACCCTTTCCATCTCAGCAGGTATAACCCATAAGAGGACACAGAGCAGATGGCACTAAGCAAGCTGTGCAAAGTCTTTCCCAAAAAGTGACTCTTTGCCAAAGTAAATTACCATCGGTTGTCATTTAAATGAGAATAAGCTTCACTGATTACTTTTTGCATAATCATTCAGAATGAAAACAGATGTTCCTCAGGCCATGTTTTAAAGCTGCAATGCACATTTAAAGGTAAGCAAGAAAATTTTCACAAGAAAAAGGATATTGAGTCTTGTTAGTGAATTGTTATATCTGAAAACACTTTTCTTTTATTGGTGATGCAAGTATATTTCCCAGCTGTTAGACAAAGCTATATGGAAATTGCTATCCCAGCAATGTTAATATTGCCCCAGCATGAGTCAAGCTTTAGTTGTTGTTTTTAAAAGGGAACTGTAACTTCCCCTCAGGAAGACTGCTCTTAATCATGCTTAGGTTTGAGCAAGTGTTTTAACAGAATGATTTTCTGGGTTTAATTTTTTTTAATTTTACATGCTTGGTACCTTTACATTTCTTGACGTGGCACGTTTTCAGTCTACAGCCAGGAATCTGGGTTTCAGTGTTATATGAGGCTTCAGAAGGAGGCAAGTCACTCCATCTAAATCATCTGAGAAATTCTTTTTGGTTATCCAGTCTGTTTGAAATTGTCAGGACATCTCCTTTTCCTACTTCATAAGACCTACAGCATCCCCGCCTATGTATGTTGCTTCCTGCTGGAAGAATATTTATAGCATTTCTGACCTTTGAGTGAACTTTTAAGAATCAATAACAGCAAAGTGGAAAGAAGGTCAGCAGCAGTTTTCCTCTTGACTGAGTGTAGCCAGTGTTCAGCTTAGAATATCTAATGTATATAAGGAGCTACCATAATCACACTTATACAGAATTTTTACAGAAAATTTGCAGATTTCTTTAGCACTGTCATGTAGCTGCCATCTGAAGGATACAAGGCCAGAGCCGATGGTGTGTCATTGATGGGTTTTTAAGTTGTTGTGTATCAATTTTTATGTAGCAGAACTTCTACAAAAAGCCTTAAAAGGTGGTGCTGAAGAAGAATTTTCTTAGCTTTATTTTACCACAATGTAAGTGAATTAGAAACTGCTCTCATTAATGACTTATTGCAACTGGAACACCATCCATTTCCTTCCACTCCTGATTACAGTAATAAAATAGACAGTCACTCTTCGATGTGTAAGCACAAGCTCACATATGGGGTGGTTGAAGGCAAGGTTTGTCCATTCACAGATGTTATCCCTATGACCCTACAACTCAAATATTTTAAAGGACCTTTCCTAATTTCTCAAATTATGAAGCTCCTTCCAAAATCAGTGTTGCCATTATGAACTGGACATATCAGTTCTGTTTACTGCCTCCACTTAAAGGGAAAATTGCTTTCCCTTTATTTCATTGCCTAAAAGCAAAGTTTCTAACTTAATTAAATCCTTTCCTTCTCCAGAGCTGGCACCCCCTAGAAAATGCTTGTGGCAGTGTCATTTGCCTGCCACAGGTTCCTCACCAACTAGTTCAGGTTGTAACTGTGAATTAGAAGCCTAAATTCCGGATGCCTTGAGTTAAGTGAGATTAATCCCATTGCTAGGGGTGACAGTAATAGCTCTCACAGAGTGAGAGGTCTTCTACCTTGTAATTAGAGTGAATTGCTGCAGTCAGGACTTCCCCTCATGCCATTCCACAGAAGTAGCAAGCAGGCTTTTTTGCTCTTTCCTGGAGCCTCCTGAAGCTGGTGCAATACATAGGGCTCCTTTTTGCAAATGTAATGTCATTATTCTGAAAATATCTCTCATAAACTCTCCATTTTCTCCACTATTTTCTTGATTGACTGAATGGAAAGACAATGATAGCTATACAAATCTTCACAAATTTCAAAAACCTTTATAGCATCTCAAAGGAGTTGTTTTCCTAAGTTTCTATGTCCGTGTCATTTGAAGATTGTGTCTACTTTTTCAGCCAACCATACAAATATGTAAAAATACAAGGAAAATGAAATAAATTTACTGTTTTGAAAATTTCTGTTTATTCAGAAGTGGTTTGATCAAAGGTTTTAATAGTCAGGAAATGAGGATTTTTTTTTAATGGATGCTATCCTATTTATTATTATTGCAATTATTGTTACATTCCTGAAGAAGAGCAAAGGAAAAGGCATTACCACACAAGTTCTACATGAATTGTTAATGTCAGCTTTGAATTTCCTTGTTTTTTCCTAGTTTATAAAACACCCTTAATACAGAATTGTTTTGTCTCCATTTCTTCAAATTCGTAGATTCATAATATTAAAGAATGGTTTCATTTCTCACTCCATGTACCCATTTCCCTCTTTTTGCCCCTTTTTCAATTTCTTTCAAAGATGAATGTATTGTACTATGTGCATCTTCAGTGCTCTTAAACATAAAGCTGTCTTGGCATTTCACCATTCTCCAAAATTTGCATTTCAGCTTTCAGCAGTCTCTAACCAAGGAGAAGTTGCTCTTTCCCTCTTATTCGTAAAACATTTTAAGTACTTCAAAAGTTCTATAAAGCAAGAGAAAAACTGAAGTTCTGATGTTACACCTAAGTCAGATTGAAGTACTGTATTAGTTTCTAACTCTTCTGTCTCTAGCATAAAATTAAGACATGTTTCACCGGTTCAGTAGACAAAATACATTAATATTAATATTTCTGATGAAATTGTAGTTTATCGGTTCATTGAGACTACTATTTTGGCTCCAACAAGAGGCTAAAAGGAGTTCATCTGGCACATGGATTTGAAAAAGCAGCGAGGTTACATGGACACTGTGACAGATCCATGCTTTGGGCCCAGTCAGAGACAAAGCCTATGGCAGAGCTGGGTGATGACCAGGGAGTTTCAGTTTCTACTGATCTTTGTACTTTGCTGACACTCCCAGAGTGGATACATGTCAATGTGGATCATACCACCATCCTAACATTGGGGTTGTTGTCCACTCATCATTTGTCCACTCATCATTTCCTCAAAACTGGATGATAACTGGAACTGCTCGTTGTTAGTGCTGATCTAAGGCTGATGAATGCCCTTAAGAGCTACTTCAGTCTGTTTTGTTGGGTTTACGCCAATGTTTAAAAACTGCAGGTCATTTTTATGTATGGCAAGGTACATGTTGTCTCTTACTGTCTCTTACTGTCTGTTTTTTCTCATGGTTTCACCTTCACCTGTAGCAGCTCCATCAGTCTGCTCTGTGTGGCCTCCTGCTGCAGTCTTTGGGTGGCAAAGTTCACGAATTTAATTCTTTAGGTCTTGTTGCCAGTGCACACAAGGCTCAGCTGCTTTTTTTCTCACAAATGTCTGTCTACCCCCATCTACCAAACACCTTGACTGAGTCCAGTCAGTTCCAGAGCTTGAGCCAGACACTGGAGCTGGTTTCATGTCAAAATAGACCAGCTGTGCACAGGCAGCTTCTCACACATCTCACAAATACAGGAGGATGGGCTGGTCTCACTAACAGCATGCAATTTGGCTTGGTGATTTCAGAAAATGACGAGGAGCAGGAGGCTCTGCTGTCAGTGGACAAGCCTGGTTGGTATTCCCAAGGTAATGCTATCCAGCTTTACGATCTACTGAAGAAGATGACTGGCAAGCTGGATCCCAAGGTATGTTACAAGTGAGAGTAAATCTTTCTGAAAATACCCTGGTTCCGTTGAGAATTCACCAGACAAACTTTCATTAAAGTTACTGATGTAAGATGGCATCAGTGAAAACTAGGAATATGTTAAGTACAGGTCTGGATAGGGGAAAATGCCACTAAAGGTGGTGTAACAACATTTTTCATAGTGAATAAATTCCCTCCTGGACACAGAAGAGTTTTGAATCACCAAGAAGAATGTTCTGTCTTGTTTAACACTTGTAGTCTAAAACTTGTTCCAGTTTAGTGTATTTTTTTTGGTAGTCTTTCTACTGCTTCCCGTCAGGCTATTTCTGTCAGTCAAAAAACTCACACTTCCTTTTGCTGGTCCCAGTTAGGCATCTCTTTCCAATGCCTCTGGAGGCTGAGAGCAAGGAGGCTGTGTGGGGCCAGCCTTTCCCTTATGGAGCTGGTTGAAGATAAAGCACCAAACTTGACATTAATAGGATCTCTGCATGTCTTGACCAAGTGTAAACATGGAGGAATTTTTATTAGGTCATTTTAAGGCTTTTTTCCTCTCTATGAAGTACAGTTTGCTTGTGTTTTCCTCGTATACAATGAACTTCTAATTTGCTTCTTCCCTCACAGGTTGTTTATTTTGGTGACAGTATGCACTCAGATATTTTCCCAGCTCGTCACTATAGCAACTGGGAAACTGTCTTCATCTTAGAGGAGCTTCTAGGGGACAAAGGTACAGTGCCTGCAAAGGCTGAATCTGAGCCCTTGGAGAAGAAAGGAAAATATGAGGTAAGGGTTCCTGCAGATGGTTCCTGGAACAGAATAAAGTAGATTACAAAAAAAGCCTCATGTAGCCTGCACTAAGAATGAACCTGCTTGTCTTACCAGGGTGCTGGTAGCATCATCCTCCCCCACAGATGTATCCTCCTTGTTTTACCAGGAGGATGCTGTTCTGTCCCAGCCAGCAATGCATGGGTGACACAGTGCCCCTACCTGTAGCTAAGCCATGGATCTCAGAAAAGGAGCTGTATGTGCTCTCCCTTAGCTAGAGCCTTTTTAGTAACAAGATCCCACCACCCCACAAGGAGAAATTTCATGCCCTCCTATCACAAGTCCAACGCCTGAATTCTTCTGAGTTCATGACATTTCCCTGTGTGTTGTGTCCAACTGTAAACATGGAGGAATTTTTATGACATTGTTTTGAAGGTTACCTTCTCTCTGTGTGAGATATGGTTTGCTTGTGCTTTCCTTATATACAAAGAACTTTTAATTTGCTGCTTCCCTCACAGGTTGTTATTTTCATGACAGCTGTGCTCAGATAAGAGGAGCTGCTTCAAAATCTGGCCCAGTGCAGACTTACTGATAGTTACCTCAGATAAATAATATGATTTTCAGGTTGATCACAGCTGGGAAGCAGGCCCTTAGCACTGCTGTCATCCCTTAATTCTCCCACAGAAGGTGGGAAATGACTATGGTTTATCCTTTCCTCTCCTGCCAAAGGGCAAAGTAGATAGGAAACAGCACTCAGATGGATGATGAGGCAGCATTGTACCTCCAGCATGTCCCATGTAGGTGGGAACTACAGTGAAGCTTCACTCTCCATTTGGAGTGTCTCTTCATTTCATATGCTACTAAATAAATAGTTCATTTTCTTCTAATTGCAGAGAAATACATGTGCTTTTCACACTTCTCTTTGTAAAACACTAAACTTTATTTTTCTTTTAAAATAATTAGACTTTGTGAATAAAAGTTAACTTACCAGTAGAAAATATTTGGGGGGTGTGTTTATACTTGTTATGTTTTTAATCTGTGTTATAAAAGCTCTTGGTTTTAAAGGAGAAAAGGATATCTTCAATGGGACTTTAATACTATATAGATATCTATATATGTTTTTAACAGGCATATCTCGTATTTTTCCCCACTGTCCTGATTTATAAACTAAGTTCAGAGAAGGACATTTCAGACCCTGAAATAAGGAAATGTAATCATTAATGTTTAGGTTTTTTTCCTGGGTTATAAAAAAACAAAAATTAAGTAAAAAAATGCAATATCCTGTAACAGAATGTGTTTCTCAGAAGGAAGGGGAGGTGGGAGAGGAAGAGCTCATAGAAGTTATGGGTTAAAACAATTTGATTTAAATACTTAATGCTTTAAAAATAACTTAATATCCTCCATTGTTCATTCTCTGACTGGAGATTCTGCTGCATTGCTGCATAAAATGTAAGGGTTGGGGAATTTGTTCAACATGGTTTCTTAAGCATGTTCAATATATGCTTTTGAACATTTTTACATTTTTAAACAGAGAGACAGAGTGGTTCTTTTACTGGAAGTAGAAAGAATAATGGATCGATGTGTTTCCGAGCACATGATGATGATTTGGTTTACCCTTATTGCAACACCTCTGCTCAACTGCTCACAAGATCCATCTTCTCTATCACAGCAGTTGTCAAGCAGCAAATTGAGACTTTTAGACAGGTGCTTGACATTTCACTGACACTGTAGCATTCTTGATAAGAGATTGCAGTATCTCAAGGAGACACCACCCCTACCATACACAACCCTTGTTCCGTTTACATCCGCTACCAGTGACAGCGAGCAAGCAAGGGAGAAATGAATTGCATTGATTAAAGGAACCTGAACCAGGGGGGCCGTGGCAGGTCAGTGGTGTTATTTCATTACCATGCTGTTCACTGGAGTCTGAACAACAGGTCACATCCATATCTCTGCAGATGACTGGACACCACTAACTTAACAGGACTAGTTCAAAGGGACTCCCTTTACAAGCCTAGAAGAGTTTTATTTTCATTCCCCCGAGCAACTTCTCCCATTAACCCTTTGATTAAGAAGGGAGAAAAGCCAATTCAAAGGATTGTACAGTCAGGTGTTTCTGGAAAATTAGTCACAGATTAGATTTCATCTGGTTAATCAGCCTCAGCATTCATTGGCAATAAAATGCAGTACTACTGTAGATTTTCCATGCCATGCTGTGTGTGCAGAGAGGGACTGAAAACTTAACACATGATGCAATTCTCAATGCTATGACTCTTTACAAAATACTATTAAAGTAATAAAGTATTACTTAAATTGGCAATTGCATCTTTCAGAAAGAAATTACAAAAATCTGGTTTTCATTATTTGGTGTTTCATCACTAACAGAGAGAGGAGAAGAAAACAACCTCCTCACACACCAAGTAGGAGACTCATGATTTCCATTTTCATTTGCAGTTTTTGTCTTTTCCCTTCAATTAAATGCATGATATAAGCCAGATACACATAACTGTGAAATTATGGTACCAACTGCAGTTCTTTTAAGTATTTGAGTCATAACCAAATAAGCAAGAGAATAGCAAACTAAAAACTATTTATGCAGTTACTTGGCTCCTAAGTAAATTGCAGCATGCAGGGGGAATAAAAATACAAGCCATTGTGTTGAAACAAGATTTCCCTTCCTCCCAGAATTGGGGATTTGTTTGTTTGGCTGGAGGCTTTGGTTTTGCATTCTGTCCTTTAAATGTGTGATCAGTTCCATCAATGAAAACTCAAAGGAAAGCTGGAATTTGTCCCAGGATTTCGAGGAAAATTATTACAGAGTATCTGTCAGAGTGTAAAAACCTTGGGCTTTATTAATGAATGGAGCAGAAATCAAAGAATTAATGGGTGGATATAGATGATAATTTTGTAGTTAGAACAAAAAACTGAATTTTTAAAATACTGCCTAGTGACTGGTTTGTTGTAGAAGTCAGGGCTGTTATCCCCCTGAATTACCATTAACTCCGTTAGCGTGACATAGACAAGGCTATTTTTGGCCCTGTTTGTCTCTTTATTCCTGTTTATCTTTGGCACAAATCTAACAGTACTTTCAGGAACAACCTGATGTGCTGTTGTGAAGCCTGGTGAGTTAAAGCAATATTCTTAAGGCAATACCCTGAAGTGCAGCACATTTTATTTTAAATTTGCTTATAGTGATCCCTGTTGTAATTTAGGTACAATAATCACAGTGAAATGTTTTATATTTGTGTGATGTGTAGGAGGGCAGGTTCTGTCCAATAAAATTCAGACCAGTGGCTGGCTTGCCCATTTGCACACCCAGTGTGATTCAGGGACATCCCGTTGTTGTGGCCAGCACAGCTGTGCTGACAGAAACATCTCAAATACTGTTACACCAGAAAAAATAGATTTTGAGCATTAATTTTTTTTCTGGCATCATGAGTCAGTGGTGTGTTACTACCTCAGGACACAGCATACAATCAGCTGTACCATCACTCATATCAGGTGCAGTAAGGTATTCCTCGTGCTCTGTGCTTGCTACAAAGGTAATAGCATATATGGCAAATCCTCATCTAAATAAAACCCTTAAAAATATTATCGGCTTGATCTTTCCTGTCTCTTTTACGTCTTTCTATCTTTCATTTCCTTACCAAATGTAGAAAAACTTCAGGGCTTGGCTCCCTGCTAATTTGTATTTTAGAAAGGTCATTTGTAAGCTGACAAATCAGTGTTCCCCAAGGGTCCTATTAACAGATTCTGTCTATTCTGTTAACAGGCCCTATTTGTCTAGAGTTAGCAAAGCAAAGGTTGTAGTAAGTATTCTGGGTGTTTTGACTTTGTGGAAGGCCCTGGAACTTGGGAATTTCTGGTGCCATCTCTATTTCCATGAAGCGTAGATATTTTCTTCGAGGCTCAACTGACACAATCAACATCTGATCTGCTGCTGTCTGACCAATATGCCTGAGAGCAAACCCATTGGGCAATTTGCATGAGAAAAAGGGATTGCCCAGCACTTTCCAGGATCTACTGTCCTGCTGTGAGAGCAAATTCTCTGTCTGGGGACTTCGGGAGGGGCTGACACATCTTCCAGAGCTCCTCAGCCCTGCTGCTGGGCATGTGCCTCCAGGCATGTGAGTGAGTAGCCACAGTTAGAGGAGACTTCTGCTTCATTTCACAGATGTACAGATTCATGGTGTGTGGTCTGTTCTTCATTGCAGGCTAAGATATGTGCTGCAGGTGAGATAAGGACATCTTCTGGGCATCAGTTAGGGATGGAAGGGGGAGCAATGTCTGATGTTTCCTAGGAATGTGCTCAGAGATTCAACTGCTCTTTCCAGATTTTAAATCAAGATTTAGCCTGTCAGACCTGCCCTGTCATGTGGAGATAAGCCAGTAGCAAAATGATGGGAGCTCTGCACCAGGTGACACGATGACAAGTCTCATATGTAACTGGGTTTGATTCCACCAAGGGCTTGGGTTGTAAACCCAAAATTTAACCCACTCCTCCTTAATAAGGAAGAAAATCCCACTCTAGAATCAAACATCCCCAAAAATCAGTTTGTTTCCTCAAATTACATTTTTAATTGCCTACTGAACTAATCATCTACTTCTGAAAGCAGAACCCTCACATCTTTCCTCTTGTCAATAATCAGGGTCCTCTCTTTTGTACAAATACTTATGTGGGTCAGTACTGCATGGTTGTTTTGATTAATCACCTGAACAGCTGTAACAGCCTTAAGAGTTTTCTGCATGTGTCATCCAGCTGGCAAACAGATTTTAATTCATCAGAGTATCTACACTTAATTATAACTGATGTAAAGTCCTAGGATTTGCATGGAAAGATAAGATTAAGTGGGGAAAAAAGAAAGTAACATGCTGTCCCTTTGTGTAAGGCACACAAGGATCAAAAAAACAAAAAAGCCCAGGACTTCAGTTAAATGCTTATTTTGAAATAAAAGATAGGAAGTTTTTCCCAATCTGTTTATTTTTTTACATCAGAAGACAAATCAATATCTACATTTGTTGAAATCATTACTTTCCACCTCTCCCCATTTATACTCAGAGGAAGAACTGACACAGCCTCATGGAGAGAGTGGCTGTGTGTTTACTGGTGTGGTCTGTTCAGCTGCCTCAACAGCTTCCCTGTGATCAAAAGATACAGGCCTCTGTCATAAACACAAATGATTCCAGCAGATTCTCAAAACTATTAAGAGAGGGGTTAAATGGTGAATAAAGTACAAAAAGTCACAAATCTGAAGGCACAAACTACGGTATCTGTTCTGTGCTCTGCAGGTCTGAGAAGTTAATTTACACACAAACGAGTTTAACAGATTTTCTCTAGTGTATTTTATTTCCCATTTTTTCATCTTTCTGTAGATGTGTCCTGTCATTTTTTTTCTGATTGCTCGTGGCAGTATGTAGCAAGTTTCAAGATGAACTGGTAAAAAGTCAGTTTTCCCAATGCTGGTTTAATGCTTTCTTTGAAACATAATTAGTCTAGATGTTGTTGTCTGAAAATATACATTGAAAAAAATTAATATTTCACAACTTTCTAGGCAACTGAATGTCTCGCCATGGATTCTGTGGCTCTGTTTTCATTCATTCCTCAGCTCAGAAACAGATAACACAGGTGGCATGATGTATTCTTTGCAGTTACTCCACCCAGCATCAGGAAGCTCCTTTTCCCCCAGGAGGAGATCCCAGATGTAACACAGCCTCTCCAGCAGAGAAGAGCAGCATGCAATTCACACTATCAAAAACAGAAAAACAGGGAAAATAGAAGGAGTTTTCTTAATAGGTTTAAAAAATGTTTTATGTCCTAGGGAATACATAAATTGTATAAACAGGAACTTGGGGATTTACGGGAACACTGTTATTGTCTTTATATTTTAAAACCACATTGCTCCTGAGATACAATATAGGCTTCCCAGAAAATCAGAAAAACACTAGAGTTCCTTAAACTAAAGCTTGTGGATAAATATTTCTCTCTTTTTTAAACTTACATACTTATTTATTTTTCTTTCAGGGAGATCAGCTCAAAGTTCCTTACTTTGTATCTAAACAGTGGGGCTCTTTCTTCATGGACAGATTGCCAGGCCTGGAAAATGCAGAGGAGACCTTAGTTCACACATGGTCCTGTAAATGTATTAGCACTTACAGCACTATTGCAATCCCTAGTCTGGAAGCAATAGCAGGTAAGGAAAATGTTTGGGTTTTTTTTTTTTTTTCTAATTAACATGCAGTATTCATAGTAAGTTTATAGAGCTGTAGATCTGGTTTTGAGATTACATGTATCTAAAATACACTCAAAATACCCTGTTCATATGATGCAACAGCACTAGTGGCCATTGATTACTTGGACATTTGTGCTTTTAATTGTTGCCTGATACACCAGGAGTTTTGTTTGTGTCTGCAAATACTAAGTGTTTAATTGGTTCCCTGCTGGAGTGCAACATTTGCCAGACTGTAGGTTTGTTCCTGAACTTGGTCCCTACTTCCCCACTGTGATTTGCTGTTCCTTCTTTCAGTGGTGAGATACATTTGAAACAAACAACATGCAAAGTTACTTGAGAGTGTTGTTCTTACAAAAATGTTTCTCACTGATCTGGCTTGTTACACTTCCCCTGTCATCTCTCTGTAACTTTGGAGCTGCAGCCCATACCAGTGGATTAGGAAGTGGTGGTGAAGGCCCCCATGTGCTCCATTTAATGTTTTGCATTACTGAACTTTGTCAATACCCATACCTAAAGGAATAAACGAATTATTAAGTGAATGAGGAACACAGCAAGCATTTACTCTACTAACCCCTCTGTTCAGCTTCTTTTGCCTGCTTCATGCATAAAACCAAGGAATAAAAGGTTTGTTGCAAGAGAGTATTTCAGGCTTGCCCAGCAGTGACTTCTACAGCAGGACACATGATAGAGCTTTTCTTTGCAACCATATTTTACACATAAACTTACATTGTATGAATATCTCAGAACAGAGCAGTCATAGACTGCCACAATTTATTTATTATTATATTATTTATGCTTCCATATTTATGCTTTATTTATTCTTCCAATATTTGCCATTTTGCAGTCTGTTTCAGCCTAAAGGCACAAAGCCCAAACATGCCAAGGGAACATGCCAACAGAAAGATAACTTTCACAGAACTGCCATCTAATACCTTTTCCAGGGTCATACTGTGGCTTGCTTTGGAAGTGTTGGCCAAGAGAAAATGGTCAGCCACAGTCTGAAGCTCTGCCTCCCAGGCAGCTCGCCCCCAGCCACAGCTCACTTTAAAGGACAAGCAAGGGCTCTCATCCACAAATGTATGACGAGCTTTCCAGCTACAGATGAAAGGGTGTGAACCCATAAGGCATATCTGGGCAGTTAGTGAGTAGGATAGCTGCTGGTCATCAGCAGTGGAGCTCTTGCAAAGCCTGTTTCTCTGTTAGGAGGGGCACGGTGTGCTGTCCCTCACTGCATTGAACCAGTGCTGGGGGCAGGGGGTCATGTCTGTAAAAGTTAAACCCCAGTGCTAAAGGACAGGGGAGAAGTAATGTTTTAAACTTGCAGCTGTGCACCAGACAGCAGACTCAAAGTTGAAGGTACGAGAACATCTCCACTTTCTTACGGAGAGTAGTATTTCTTGTTTGTTTGTGTGGAAGAGCAGATGTTCATTATTATGGATGTTAAGGAATTCCTGACTCCTCTTGAATACCTTGTCTGACTCCTGTCAGAGCAAGCTGTAAGAACCCCTGCTTTGCCAAGCCCTGACGTTTTTGGCTGCAGTTGTAAGTCATATCTTAGCTGCAGCTATTTGAGAATAACTAGCTAGAAGAGAATGAAATGGCTTATGTGAATTTGAGGCTCTCCAGCTTTTTCTTTCCTATTCATCTGCTTTAATTACCAGCAGAGGACTTTCCACTGCCAAGCTGCAGAAACTCAGGCCTTTCCTCAAGGTTCCCTGAGCCCAAGCATTCAGCCAAGCTGCCACCATGCTGACCACATGAAACCAGCTCCCAACCAGAGCTGTGCTGACTGTGTGAGCTCCACTCTGGCTGGCTCAGCCTTGGCAGCACCTCGCTCAGCCTGACCCAGCCCAACAAGCTGCCACCTCACTTGGAGGTGTGCTGCAGCCTCCTGTGAGCTGGGGGTTGACAAGGACTTCTCCATCATCAATGTCTGACCTGGCTTTTTGTACACCTACGTGAGCAGTAGTAAGTGCCACGTACAAGTCAGGATGCCAACAGCTTGTGATCTGCAAAAATATTTGGTGAAATGTGGCAGATGGCTGCACTGCTGACTTTAAGATTGATTCTTGATTTTTGGCTGATTGAGTATCTGTGCATAAAGAACAGCTTGGTTTACTTCTCAAGACACATTGAAAAAGATCATTCCAAAAACTATTCAGCACTACTCAGTACTGGTAACTCATTTACTCAATACCAGTTCAAAGATGCATTAGAAGTTCTGAACTCTAATCTCTCCTCTGGCATGGAAGGTATTACTGGAGCTGCAGACTACTGCTCCACAGTTCATCATCTTAACTCTCCTGAGAATCCCTGAAGACAAACTGGCATTTTTTTGCGCATGAAAAGTATATTTCATTTATTGTTAAATAAATATTGTTAATTAATTGATAAAATTGTCCAAAGGAGACTTTCTACAATACCTTCTGTGTATTTCCATCAGTTTGGAGTGGAAATCAGATATACTTTATACTGGCAGTACATGGTTAATAAAATAGTAGAAGCCAATGTCCCTACTCCTATCCTACATGTCTCATTCACAAATCCATCTGTTTCTCCACTTTTCTGCTGTTGAGTCTCTCCTCATTTACAGCTCCCTTACAGATTTTGATCATTTTAAAGCACAATGATATCATGAGACAGATTTTCCAAACTGGGATCCATTACCGTGGGAATGTTACTTTAGAGCTCCCACATGGAAATTAAAAAGTGTAGGGGTCTCTGAAAAATGACATTCTGCAAAAACCACAGTTTCCACTTCAGTAAACCACTTCCTTCTCCACTTCAGAAGGTTAGGTATGAGCCAAGTAGAGGAGGATTACTCTTATCTTTCCTACCTGAATAATCTGTACTTTACCTTCAAGGACAGCAACCACTACTCTGTGACCACGTGATCACATTACCAGATCCCCATGTTAATAATTGTATTTCCTGCATTATATAAGTATTCCAACAGTAATTTCAATAATTTCAAAAATACCATTTCAGACATGTTTTTTGATTAACAGTTCTTTGATCCAAAAATATGATATACATATTTCAAGCTAATGCTTTGCCTTTCAATCTCACTGTGTTTGGTATTTTTATAAAAGTCACACTTCAAAAAAAATCCATTAAAAGTTTTAAAGCTATGAGGTGGATTTTGGTAAGTTTTTTTTTTTTATTTCATTGCAAAGAAAAGGATAAAAAAGTGGGTTCAAAATTGTAATAAGAAGAACATAAAAAACTTTTTTTTTCTAGTTTCAAGGTTCTTAAACTAATGTTCTAAATTTGTCTCATAACCTCTGAATTGTGAAGTTTGTCATAGGATTAAAAACTACTGCAAGCAAGAAAAGGAGATTGAGTGATGTTGCAGCTCAAGAGAATTTCATTTCAGAGAAGAATTAGTGCAAATGAAAATGTTTTATGGAGGCAGAGTTCATTTCACACTTTGGAGATTTGATAACCAAGCTTGTGTCATGCATGAGAATAATGCATGATTTTTTTAAATCTTATATGCAATATGAAATCGTATCAGGATTTGTCCATATGGCTGATTAAGTTTTTCTTCATTCCTTATTGTTATTTTAATTAGCTAGAACAAGAGAAAAAATCTCCATTATAATTAACCAAAGCTGTCTCTTTAAAGATGCCTACAGATCTGTACCCTGCCACTTTCTGCGGGAGTTTGGGTTGCCAGCCTGCTTGCTGTATAAATATAATGATAAAATTGCCAGTGAACCATGACAAAGAAGTTCATGTTTCTGCTTAGAGCTGCAAATTATCTGCACAATGGAAAGCTCAAGGCAGCCGTGGCTGGGGCTCCAGAACTGGCAATGCGCAGGTCGCAGATACACGGGTCTGCCCAGCAGAGATCAACTACAAATTGCAAACTTCACAAACCATCTTCCACATATATTTTAAAGGTGAATCCCCTGGAGGAATCAACTGCAATCATGGAAGACATTAATTTCACTAATCAAGTGATGTACTAACCACTAATCAGCCACATACTACAGCCATATACTACACTGATCAGCCATGTACTGATTTCTGTATCCTGAACAGCATCATTTTTAATTATTGCTGAAGTGAAACAAAAAAAAAGTCCATCATATTTTTATATTTTTTGCACCTTAGTTCTATGTTTTTTCATTGCTATTACATCACTGAAAGTGAAACCCATGTCCTTTTAAATTAGTCCTTGCTGTAACCAGACTGATAACTGTGCTCTTACTCAACTGCTACAATAATATACAATTCGCTTAAAACACATAGAACTATCTATATTATGCATTGCTAGTTAGAAGTAACCTTTCATATTTAATACCTTATCTTAGAACTGTGCTTTTACTTGCCAACTTCAGTGTAAGACTGTCTATACAATTGCATCTAAAGACTGTTTATCAAAATGCTTTGAGGATTTAAGTTGCTTTGGGAATTAGCTTTTACAAATAATAGTTGCTGCTAGAAGAGGTCATTTTTATAATTAAACCTTTTATGCAAAAGAAGTATTCTTACACCTGATGAAAAAGTGGTGTAAATACAAAACAGTAACATTTCTGATGTTTTGTGGCCCTGAGGTTTCATACAAGGAAAAAAAAAGATAACAAAAATAACTGAATAGAGAGAAGATATGTTTTGAATGTATAAACAGCATCTTGATCTAGGTGTCAGTTGAAAAGCATCAGATAATGTAAATATGATTCATCTGTTCCAGGAAATTAGTTTCAGAGTTCTCATTTTAGAAGAAAAAAGAAAAATCATGCCCAACAGAACCAAAAAATATAAGGCATCTATTTTTAAAACTGAAAAATACAGCTGAAACCAACAATAAACAGCATTTTAACCATAAAAAAAATATTGTTCAACAAATCAGGACTAGTTTATAAAAAGTCTTCAGGACCTAGTTACTTCCCAAATAATCTGAAACCTCATATTTTCCACAGAATTTTACTACTTGATAGTAATTTTCATTGTAGAAAGGACAGTATTCAGTGTATTACAGTTTGTTGAGGCTTTACTTCCTCCTCCAGAAAGGTGTATTGACTTGTGCCCCTGAAAACCATGTCAAATCATGCAGAACCCAAAAGATTACTTCCTAGCCAATAGCTGACAGAAATGTTCCTGCCATCGTTATTCTGCTCTATGAGATGTCAAAGTACAGCCACCTCGAAAAGATTAAAGGGAGAACTCATGAGCAACTCATTAAGAAAGGGGGAACCACTCAGTCATTTCTGCTTTAAAGTTATCCTTCAACTCAGGCAGTATAATTTCATTTGCAGGCTGTAATTAAAGCTATAATTGGATTTTGACTGGATCACAGGCTTATGGGGTGGGTTTAGATTGACACTTTATAAATCCTGATTGTCATACAAAGTATTGATAATTTTTGAGTGTGAAAACAAGTGAAAATAGGTAAATCACCAAGTACTGAAAATACTTGTCTGACCAGGTTGAAATTGTACATAACCTGCAACCTCCTATTGGATACTCTGGATTGGTGCCTAACATATTCCCTCTGGATTAAGATGGTCACACATGCACAAAAAACTTGTCTTCATGTGTGTCTGTGTGGAGATTTTTATTTCAAGGTAAACAATGTTTGTCACCCCTCCAGAGAAAAAATAGGGAAAGAGAAACAAAACATTTGTTTTACCAGAGAGGGGAACATGATGAGATTAACCCATCTCATGAGTTTGGAGAGGAAGGTTGATCTTGGTGCGTTTACCTCAAAATGAAAGTAAAGGGGTGTATCATCTCTGCATTTGTCTTAATATAGCTCCTTCACAGTCTCAAATTGCAACTCTTTTTTTTTTTTAACAATCAGAAATGGCTGTCAGCCCAAACAATTGCTTGTTTCCAGGCTAACTTCTTGAACCTACTTCAGAAGCCCTTCCTCCTGCTCTAAGATCCAGAATGAGTCATTCACACAGAAATTAATTAACAGATCTGAAAGACTAACACATCCTGGAAGGATCTTGGCATTCTCTCAAGAATTTTTTTTAGATTAACTCTTCAGCTACATATTTAAAAATATTATAGTCCAATATTTTCTTCTGATCAGTTCCAGATCAAGCAAAGAACCACGCGGGGCTATTTTCTTACAAAACCTTCAAAAACCACTTTTTAAACTAAAACAAAAATGTAAGACGCTTTCCTCATGTAGGAAGAATGAGTGTCCTCATGAAAACCCAAAAGGAATTTCTAAGGCTGTCCTTCACTGCAGACCCTCACTTGCAGGCTAGGCTGCGAGTTAGTGCACGCCTTGTGCACAGCTGTTTTGTTCAGGAAGGGGTCAGCTGTCCCTTGGCCATAGGATAGACACAAAGTGATGTGATTTGTTATTCCCAAGATAATTACAATAAAATTGCACACCACAAGCAATCACAGTAGCCATGATGGGACAGTCATTCCATTTCCCCAGGCACCTGTCCATCTGCAAAACTGGTATTGAAGCTGCTGCTGCGTATATCCCTGCAGTTTGCCACTTGGGTTTTCTCCAGTGGCACTGTCTTCTGTGTTAGATATCACAGAAAAGTAACCAGCAGCAAACCTCAGTGGCACTGAAGCACTTGCTCAGGCCAAGGTCAGGCCACAAATGTCTGCTGGCGGTGCCACAGGCATGATCTCCAACCAATACACCTGTGGTGGCAAAAGCTCTTATGTAAGTGCAAGTAAAGCAGCAAACCTGCACTTTGACTGAGAGTAGTTTTAGTCTTTATTCCTGTGTGCCCAGGGGTAAACTGCACTGGCTCGTATCACCAACTATATCCAAACCCAGACACTTTCTCCTGTGGAGCAAACATATATTTTGAGGAGTCCCCTCTTTCCCATACAACACTGCACAGAGACTCTCCTCCTCTCCAACTTTTGAGTTATGCAGTATGCAGGCAGCAGCACTAACTTTCATGTAATTGACAGAAGGAATGCTTTTCTCATGCTGACTTCACTCTTTTGGGAGCTTTGCTTTAGTACAGCAAACGTCTGACCTCTGGTTTAGGAAAATCAGCCTTAGAAGTTTTTCTAAAAATAACTGCTATCAGATAAATCTACTTGTGGCCTTGGGTTTTTCTTTTTGCCTCTAGTATGCTCTCTCACATCCTGAGCTTTTAGTGTAAGTGCTGCTTTGACTGTTACAAAATAGAGATGGGTCAGGAGATAAAAAAATTTATTAAAGAAAAAGTAACACCTCTTACAGATTACCCACAGACTGGCAAGTCAGACTTGAAGGCACAGTCAAACTGGTGAGTTCTCCTGCAGCAATTGTGCTTACTCCCCTGCTAAGAAATAATTATTAGAAATTGTTATCATTAAGAAATTAATGTTTTCTTTCAACAGTGACTTTGAAATGCAATGAAATATTTATGATAAAGCTTATAAGCCAGTGTTAATTATGGAAAATCCTGTAAAAGAATTATTTATACTAGCTGATGGTTTGCCCCTATAATTACCTCACCAGGATGATGAGATGTAAGATAGAGCTCTGACAGTGTTTTCTGAAATTTGCCACAATTAAGCAGTTTAAAGATTTTTTTCAAACTTGGGTATCACTAACAAGGTTTTAGTTCTCTTCCTTGTGCCTTTTCCTTGGTGATAATCAGGAGGATATATTTGGATTCACTTAAGAACACAGCCCTGCTGTTTACTAGGAGGCTTCTGCAGCATCTGGCGCCAGCCCTGCTCACTGGCAGGGAGCAGACCTCAGGGTGGGAGGGGAAGTTCTGCTTTCTGCAGAGCTTCTCGCTCGTCCCAGGGATGCTGCTGTGGTGTCATGATGAAAAAATGTTGGCTTTGCTATTGTTGGTCAATACTGAAAAATTATTCCTGACATTTCTGCTGTGTATTTTGGGAGAAATCTGTTTCAGTCTTGGACTGTGCTTTTAATTGAAAAACAATGCCATCCATCTAAAGTGCTTAGTTAAGATTTTATTTGTTTAATGTATTGGTTTGTTTAAGCAAATTTTAAAAAATTAGAGTAGTAAGTTTATCAAGCAGGCCTGTGTCTGGATTAAATTAAAATTGTCTTCCATTCAGTTACTCAAATACTTTCCTGATCACTCATTGAGAATATTACATTTTCCCTTCTTCTTGTGGTTTCTCTTCTTTGCTTGTGGGTGGAACTCCAAGTCTTCCTCTGATAAAAGCTTGTGGCATTCATTTAGCTGGCTTACACTAAGTGTACCACACAGGAGACAGTGTGATGTTGTCAGCTTTTGAAATATGATACAAATCCATCCATAATTCCTAAGTACATGCGTGGCTATGAGTATACTTAAGCATCAGAATACAATGTTGTCCTTAATGTCACTTAATACCTGGATCTGGATAAATGGAACACAGTAACTGACAGTAACTACTGTTCAAATATCATCATTGTTATTTTGTTCACACCAGGGCATAAGGGTGGCAGGGCAGGCAGGGCAGGAGCTCTTCTTAGCTCAGGTGAAGCCATATAACCTATGAGGCTTGCCCAAACCATTTCATCGCTCACACTCAGGCTGGTGTGGGAGCAAAGAAAGGAGTGGGACAGGAACTCACCATGATACATCTAATAACTGGCATTTCTGTCGATCTAGGACCTTCTAGACTCCTCTGGGATCTTCTTGGGACCCTTCATGTCTGATTTCTGGGAGCCTTTTGCTCTTAAAGGGAATATCCTCTTTGTCTTGGGTTAAAAAAAAAATTATCCTGGGTGGAATTACCTAAGAATGATAAAAAAATTCTGGGACTATGATTGTCAATAAATTGGGTAGAGTCAGCTAGTTCCTTCTTCCAGTCTCAGGCTGTTTCATTTGCTCAAGTTTATTTAGGGTTTTTTAGGTAGTGGCAATATTGGATGAGTTTTGTGTTGAATTTGTTATTGTAGTGTGTGGGTTAGGACTCGTTAGAGCCTTGCTGTCAAACTGTGTCTCAGAGAGGACTTCATATCTGCCCCCTGACCCATTTATGACTCTCCACCGGGGTTAGGTGGAGAAGTGGATGCCAAGATGCAAAGTTCTACCACCACAGCAGCAGCTGTGAGCATGCACAACAGCAAACCCTAAAGAATTTACTGGGGAAAAAACACTAGGGAAAAAAAAATCAAAAAAACCCAAAAAAACTACGGAACCAACAACTTAGAAATAAGCAGCTATTTTTATTTATTTTTTTTCCCCAAGATTGGCTTTATTATCAAGTATTGTAGAGTTTGGGTTTGTTTTTTTTTTTTTTTTATACTTTTGCAAAATGGGTATTTTCTAGTCATCTTCCAAAGTCATAAAAGCAACATTTAACTTGATAGACTGGGGTGTGAATATATAAAAGTGTGATTATTTTCTTTTGGAGCCTTTTGCATTGTGTATAGAATGGTTTGGGTGTTTAAGCTGATTCTTTAAAACTAGTTTACCAAGAAATACCAATGAAATTATCATGTTGATCCAGCTGATTCTCTTCCTCAGCAATAAGCATCTCTGTAGCAAGTCTGTTCCATTTGTGCTGCTCTTCCATTGAACTGCTCTTGGGAATCTCCAGACTGCTAGACTATTAAGCTAGTAAAAGCTTTCTTATAAAAATAACTGTATGACATTAGATTTTTTATAGCTCATAAAGATATTTGGAAATATTTGCTTTCTTTTTCAATTTATTTTGTAATTTTTGAAACCTTTGTGTTAAACTGAATGTCATAAATAGTCTCAGCAGCCAGTAAATCCACTGTGCCTTCTGCACACTACGAAAACATCTGCCTGTTCTGCCACGCTCACAATGAGCTCCAGAGATTTCCCTGACTCAGACAAAATGAGAAAATTAACTTCTTTGACAAGCTAAAATCACCCACTTAAATAATTCTCTTCCAATTAATTTTCCTCCTATCCTACTTTATTCCAGCCTCTGTTTGACTTTTCAGCTTGATCTAAGTACTCATTTGCTTGCTGTATTATGTTTAAAGCTGCAGACCTGGATGCTGTCCTGGTGCCTGCCTGCGATTCACTTGTGAGGCAGAACTGGATTTCCTGTTGTTTTTGCTGAAGCTACTAAAATTGAGGGTTTCTGTTTCATAGAAGCTGTTGAGTGGGGGAAGAAAAAATTGCAGCATGTAGTGACAGGATGTCACTTCCCAAAATTTACTCCAGATTAAAAAAAAAAAATAAAATTGCAATTCATAAGTTGTTGTACAGATGAGCTGAGTAATAGCTTTTGTGCTTTACTTTGGTTCTAAACAGACAACCTGCAAAAGAGATAACCCTGTCTGGGGGGAGTTTGCTTTTTCTTTTCATTTATTGGAAAGGGATTGTTTCTTGAACTAAGTTTTATTTATACATTTTTTTAATTTGGTTTCTTGAACTTTGAGTATGAGGTGAGCAGGGGAAGTATCAGTTTTCTGGCTGTGAGGGTGGGCGGGTCACTGTTGGCAGCAGAGACTTTTTAAAAAGTTACAGAAAAGAAAGCCTTGACTGTTCAGTGCTATTTTAATGCATTCAGTGTTCTTTACAGACTGGAAGTGATGAGTACATCAAGTTACAAGTGCAGATTTCTAAGAACGCTTGATAAAAAATGATGTTGTTAACACTGGACTGCAAGAAGGTCTGAGGGGATGCCTTTCGGGAATCTTGCTTCAATAGCCATGAAAAACAAAAAAGAAACTGATTCTTTATTTTCAACATAGCCCTCTTACCAGCCTCTTGCTGAGATAAGAGAGAAGGATGACAAACTGAAGAATTAACTTGAAGGTATATTGGGAGAAAAACTGCATCTAGGTTCAATGAAGATTTTTGATCAGTATTTAAGCATTAGTTAAATAATTTTCTCTGACTAGCATTAATTCAGCAATCAAGGAACTGAATATCCTTTGCTGCAGTTGAATAAACTCTGAAAGTCAATCCCATGAACAGATGAAGATGTCAAATAAATGTGTAATCATGCAATCTGATTGAATTCTGATGCCGGTGAGCATACAGCTCAAGGTTTTAAAAATTACTGCTATTCACCACAAGCTTATTTTTTATGTGATACAGGCTGTGTTGCTAATCAGATGTGGTATGTTTCTGTCTTGCAGATTTACCACTGGATTATAGATTTACACGATTTTCCTCAAATAGTTCAGCAACTGCTGGGTACTACCCAAGCCCTCCAAGAGCACTGCTGCCAAATGAGGACTCAGTGACGATGAAATAGGTTGTCGGCTTTTTCCTTAAATAACCCTGTGACCCTTACTTAAACTGCTACCAAATGCTAATTGGTAAAAATGCTGTGTGAAATGCTTCATAAAATAGAGTGATGGATTAAAGCAGACTCCTGTGTTTCACTTATTTCTCTAGTCCAGCTGGAACAGGTGAGTGATGCAGCCTTCTCTCTAAGTCTTCTGACCACCACTACCTTTCACAAAGTGCTGTTGGCTTTTTCCATGCACTGCCCACAGCCTTCAGGAGAAATGTAATAGTAATACCTCATCCCAAGTTACATTCTACATTTTTGAGGATGTTTTAGGTACTGTCCCTATGTAAGGTGGTGCTGTTGCTACCCAGGAAAGACACAAACCAGACCCTCAGCCGTATTTCAATTAACAGTTACCTTGGACAGCCCAAGTTATCACCATACACCAATGTTTTGCAGGCTCTGAGGAATTTATTCTCCCACTCTAACTGTTCTTGGAGACAAAGAAACACTGAGTCCCAAAGAGAAAGATCATCTTACTCAAAAACATATTTGAATTTAGGATTTAAGCAACTAAATGCAGACTGATAATTCAGAAAGCCTTTATCATACTTTGTATTCCTGAAAATGCCTGACCACTCTTCAGCCGTAAGGTTCCCTATATGCCTTTTCCTCCTTTAGTCTGTAATACCTCAAGTATCAGAGATCTTCTGCAGAAGGAGGGAAACCAGCATAAATTTCCCTTCTCTGATGGAAAGGATTCAAACCCACATTCTCCACCTCCCTGGGAAAACCTCCCCAGAGCAGGAAAGGTATAGCAACCAGTCATCTTTGCTAAGTACAGCCTCAGCCAGAAGTGGAGAAAAACTCAAGGCATGAACTGAAAATATGTGATTTTTACCCGCTTACTTAAGCAAACAGGAATCCTCTTCTCTGTGGATTTAGGTTCAAAGACCTGTTCTCCAGCACTTAGGACAGGGAGAGCTCAGTAACTAACAGAGGCTAGCAGATGTAAAAACATGTCAAATATTTGTTTAGTCAGCAGTTTTGTCACACTAGGATGGCAGATTTGATTTTTGGATAAACTTCCCTCAAAGTTTAAACAATAAACAGAAACTTAATTTTCTTGTTTCCAAGGCAAAGAACTCACTTTGTTAGGCCTAGATGATTACCAGAATGGATTTAACTTGTATTGACACTTAACTCGTGTCACCACAGCTCACTCTGTATCTTCACGGCTTCACCAGCTAAAATATTTTGTGTCAGAATCAGACATAAACACTATTCCACCTCATTTCAGAGATACCAGCCTCTGTCTGTATATTTTTTTTCCTGCCTTTACATGGAATGTTATTTTTACATTCTTGTGGACCACTATGCTCACAAGTAGTAAACAAGGTTTCCAAATTAGCATTAAGCATTGGTTTAATGAAAGGGAAGCATAAAACAAATGGTGACAAAATAGAGAAGAACTTCCTTTACAACAAGGTGAATGAGGAATTAAAATGAAAGTGCCATTCTTCTCATAAAATATAGGCTGAAAATATTTGACCTAAGATGGTAACAGTTAGTAATATTTGAGTTTATTTGGAAATTTTAGCATCAATGTCTTCCACAGCAAATCTAGCTCTTGGCAGTGCTATGATTTGTATTAAGGAGAGAAATACCCAGATTAAAATCTCAGAATCCTGATTACAACATCTTTGAAATTTTAGCCTGAATCAAGTAATCTTCTGCAAATAATTTCTAACTAATTTATGGTGCAAACCCATATTGTGTATCCTCACACTTCTATTGTTATGAATTTGGAACTGGTTTTTTTTAGAATCGGGATTTTTATCTTGATTTTTTTCAAGAAAACTTACTGAATTGTTATGGGAAGTCAGACTGAAAATCTTCTAAGTCTTTGGGTACTGGTGTGTCAGTGGAGAAGCAGTATTTTTTTTAATGGAAAGGTGTCAGATTCTAAGGACAGCCTGAATATAAAGCTCACCAGAAGAAATACATATGCCCATCTTTACCAAAGATTGTCACCAGCACTTGCTGCCAGAAGGACCTCACAGAAGCAGAGAAAGAAGAGGATAACAGCTGCTATAAGCACGAGTCCATGTGCCACTGTAGTCTGTGGCTGCAGGAAAACTTGGGAAATATAACTGAAGTAGTTGCCCAAAAGGTAGAGTTCCTCTTATTTAAAACTCTTCTATTCAAGAATCTGTGAAAATTATACAGGTCTTATTACAGAGTAGAGATTGGCAATGGAGAAATAAGGAGGCAGTTGGTGTTGTGGCAAGAGGAGAGCTATTGGAAGTGGTGTGAAGAACCAGGGAGAAGAAATGAACATGGCAGAAAATTGGTGGCGAGCTGGACATATTTAATATGACACCATCTCTTTTTTTTCCTTCTTTCTATCTCTCTTCTTTGTTTTTTTTTAACCCTTGGAAATCTCTGCATTTTTTTGGATTCTGTTGTGAGAGACCATCAACAGAAAGATTGCCGAAGTGCCTGTAAAACTGTCTTGAGCATTGGCAGGAAGACAAAGTTGTAAAGTTTCCTTGAAATCACTGTGTCTGGTTAGACAGCCCTGAAAGCCACAATTTTGCTTAAAACTAGAGATGAATACCAAGTCTCCTATGGTGTCTGTTTTAGTATAAAGCACGTGTCTGGATTTTAAAATAAAGAGAATTTGTTTCTGAAAAAAAAGAAAAATTCTCTCTGAATTTATTTTATAGCTGAGCAGTAAAATGAGAAAAGGGAGATAACTTGTCTCAAAGAAGTGCAAGGAGAGGTTTTGATACAGCCTCAAACAAAACAAAACTTGACCTGCTTAGCATAAGACATATAAAATAACCAAAAACTTAAATAAATGAATACCTTTAATACTGATAGGGAAGTAATTGATGCACAGAAGAGCTCAGTGCAGGTTTCCTGACTAGGACTTCTTCATGGGAACGGAAGGCTTCTCCATCCCCAGTGAGAAGTTAAATAAACAAACGCAGGCAGGTTACCTGTGGCGAGCACAGAGCACTGCTGGACGCAGGATTTTCAGAGGTTGCTCTTTCCCCAGGCTGATGGGGCTCTCCAGCTCACCTTAGTCTCAGATCTGTGGTAGTGCAATAGCAATTCTTAAGGGAATTCCCGGGAAAATTTGTCTGATGTCAGGCACCAGGAACCATCATTCCAAAATCTAGTTTAAGTTTTTCCTTCTGAGGCCAAGTATGCATTAAATCATGCCAAGGTAAACAACAGCAAAGCATAATAATATGTTACTCAGCAGAGATGCCACCAGGATAAAGGTGACATCTGAACTTCCCTTTTGCCACCACAGGGAACAAAAACACAGTAAGTGTAAAACACACTTTTGTACACAAACTCAATATTTTACAGCACAGTTTCTCAGAAAGTCAGGTTTAGAAATAAAGCCACCTCTGTGCAAGAAGGTAGAAGAATCATGTGCTTCACCACAGGGGTCTTATGGGAAGATGAAGCTTCTGACTTGCCTGGGAAGGGAGTGAGGCATGGGGCAGGCTGCTGCTCCTCGGTCATGGAAGGAGCAGGACAAGTTCTACAGTACATTTAAGCGACTAACTTTTAAAACGAAATATGCCTCTTTCTATACACATGCCTGGAGGCAAATAGCATTTCAGCTGACTCACGGCATCAGATTTAGGGGGAATAGCACATAGCCAAGCTACAGGAACCTTACCTCTGTGGAGAGTGCCAGCTGTAATGGTGTAATGGCTAAAATGGTGTAGCCACAGATATCTATTGTTAACAACTGGCCAGAAACCAGCCCTTCCAGCAAGCACATAGCTGATCCAGAACCCCCAGGGGAAAGGCTAAATCCCATTATAAATCCAGTTGCCTGTAATTTTGTTTTCTGCAATTCTAAGTGGAACATCAAACCCCCTCGGTGAGTCACAGAAGAGAAAAAAAAAAAAAAAATTAAAGGAGATTTTCTTCTGAATGTTTTTGGTGCAAGAAACAAATCCTGGTTTTCGGTAAGCATTATAAATAGAAATGTTTAACTGGAAAGCAGAGCCTGGATTAGGGCCAAAATAAGATGGAATCCAGGAAGTTAAACAGACTCGGTGATATCCAGCCCTAAAAGCTTGCTAGCATCTTTACAGGGCAAGCTGGGGATTCCTGTCTACAGGACTAGTGCTGTGGCCAGCACGACCAATCATTTTCCTGAATATGGGACAAAGGTGTAAGGCAAAACTTCCCAGCATGAAGTGGGTACCCGCGGCCGTTCTCTGGCAGCCATGGCAAGACCACAGAGGTTTTACAGCTGCCCAGATGTCACAGTTCACAGAAGGGCAAACATCTGAAGCAGCACATTTAACTTCTGCCCTGCTGCAGCTAAACTGATTTAATCAGAACTGCTCTAAAAACCCCTCATGCCTCCCACTCCTGCTGCTGCAGCGCACGCGTGGCTCTCTCACACATGGCCATAACGACTTTTAAGTACTTGCACAGGGGTGAGAAACCATCACAGCCACTTCAAAATGATGTGATGGCTTCCAGCCCCTTCTGCAAATTAGAGGTTGCAAGACGCAAAATGGTAGCTGCACAGATGGAGCAGCAGCCTGCACAGCAGCTCCAACAGCCCAGCCAGAGCAGATTCTCCAGCCAGAAAGGTTTTTCTGCTTTCTACTGGCTACTAGAGTATGAGTAAAAACACTTAAACACTCCATTTGTTTTCCCTTTACAAGGCTGGGAACTTACATTCCTTTTAAGTCTGAAGAAAATCATAAACCACCTTACACTGTATACAGGAAAAAATAGGGGGAAAAAAATGTTCTTGTTCAAAGTTTATAAGAGTGATGTTTTCAGGGTGTATTTTAGGAAATAAGTCCATTAACTTTCAGTAGACCTTGTTCTGTCACAACACTAAACGAACTCTAAAAATTGGGACTCCATGTGCCTAAATAAACTTACATTAAACTATTAATTTCTAAAGCCTCCACAACCTCTGGGGAATAAAAGTACAGGTGAATATAGCAATTCTTTTCTTGCCTTATCTGAAAATAATTCCTGAGAGTTTCAGTTTTCTTTCTATATCATCCCCTGTAACCTCAGCCCACAATGAAAAATTAAATGTGCATTCCTGGATGATAAGCAGCCGCAAATTATATTAATCCAGAGAAAGAAGATGCTACTGTAAATTTTGTGGAAAGAAATAATGCTATTAAATTAAGAGATTAAAAATTCTTTATCTTATTCTGACAGAGGCCTCAAAAATACCTGCTGGAGGGCTGCTGTAGAAGCAGCTGCAGCAATGCTGGAGACAGCAGTGTTGGAAACAGCAGCAGTGAATTTCTGTCCATGTTTTCTCTCTCAAAGCTGCCCAGAAAATGTATGCACATGAGCAGTTGAAGGATAGGATGCCATGACATGGGAACTCAGAGACTAAGGGAATGAGGGAATTATCTACACTTCATAGGAGGTATGGATTTTTAGGTCAATTCAATAAACTAAGCACTCTTAGGCACTAAGCAGGGAAATCTCTAGATCCGTAGTAGACAGGTGATGGAAAATGGAGTATAGATGAAGGCCAAGGACAAAAGGGCTGAGGGTCAGCATGAGCTGACAATAATAGTTCAACAGGGTTAGAGGGTAGCAGGGAAAGGAGTCCACATATATTTCAGAAAATATTAATTACCAAAATATATCTATTGTGTGGGATTTTCCTCTTTTTTCTAATCTTTCCCCTCTTATTGTGCAGGACTTGGAGATACAGGGTACATTACTGATATTAATCCATACAAAAAATGAGGGGGAAAAAAGTAACCTGAATATGATTACATGAATTGAAGAAAATAGACTTAATAGCCATTAATATGACCATTTTTAGATAGATATTCTTAAATGTAACTGTAAAAGTATTTTTATGTATGTATACATATTTCTGAGCACATTTAAAAACCTCTGCTGAGCAGAGCACTCTGCCAGGAACTCAGCAAATACAGATTGTGTCTATGAGAGACCCATCACAGGGTGGTTACAGGAGCCCCTGAAATATTCAGCAGCAGTGCCCCTAAAGCCCCAGAACTGTAGACACAATAACCAATTATTGATGCAGACTAGTGCAGCAACCTCATGAAGACTCCAAAACTGAGAGCAGTGGTGGAGCTGTCTTTAGGGAGTAGGCATGACTGCAACAAGAGCCACCAGTTGTTCAGCACTGTTGCTTTAGAATCAAGAACACTTGATTACTACAGTACACTCTAGTGATGCATAGGTAAGTATTATATTTAAGTGAAAATTAATTTTTAAGGCCTTTCTTTGTGTTTGATCTAATATCTCACCCTTGAGTCTTGGCTGCAATAAATAGTATGCAGTAAATCAGAGGGAGAAGATTACAAAAAGAAATGGAGAATCAGGGACAGGTTTGAATGCAGCCTCTGAGACAAACCTTTTTGGACATGTCTGTACTGTAAGGAAAAGGAGAGAGATGTGGGACTATGAAACTCTAGAACTGGGGTGGGGTAAGAAGCAACTTGTAAAAATTTTCATGAATTCCAACAGTTGTTTAGTTTTCTGCTTGGCTTTCCACATACCAAGTGACTCCGTAAAATCGGTGGATTCCAGCCTTAAAAATGCCTTTCACTGAAAACAGCATTCTACGAGTGGAAAACATTATTGTGACATATTTGGCATCCAGAGAGGGAGGTTGCAGCAGTCAGCTCTAAGAGAGCACTGATGAAGTCTGGCTTTGGAAGGTTCCTCTTGGTATGAGCATTAACGGTTTGTGCTCCCAGGGGATGATGCTTGGCTTATAACATCGAAGAAATTTGGAGGGAAAGAAGCTGACACTCATCATGCGTGTTGAGAAAGGTCACACATCTGAAAACATAAAGTAACGACCAATTCAAATAAATAAGAAGCCACATACTGCTGGAGAGTTGCCCTTCTGCAACCTGTTTTGATCATCAGCAGAGAAAAGAAGGGATATGTGCTAGAGAACAAGCAGGCCAGTTAGGCAGCTGCTAGAAGAAGATAAACCTAAGCTCTGTTGTCATCTACAGCAATGTAAAAGCAGTAAATGGATTGTGCTGTTAAAAGGCACAGAACAGATGATGGAATTAATTTTTTTATTGGTTCAAGGTATTTCTTGGTCTATTTAAGTGCCTATGTACCTGTTTTATGGTTACTGTCTTCCTGACATGTCTCAGGACCATGAATCTGTCTCCACTTATCAACGTTTTACCTCTGATTATTGATGCTACAACTTGCCATTCCTTAAGAAATCTGCAGGATTTTTTCTTTTTTTTCATCTGACTTTCTGTCTGCTGGCCTCAGGCTAAACCAGGCTGTACACATGGTGCAAGCAAGAAAGAAGGAAAGAAAGGAAATGTAAAGCAGAGAAAGATGTCCCATTTACATACAAAGAAGAGCTGTTTAGGAAACATCTCATGTTTTCTCCTTCCAGCTACCCTACTGATAGTTTGGCTACCACGAAGTAGAAAAGTAAAAGGCTGCATCTGTGGGAAAGAGAGAAGTGTTTCCAGTCTGTAGATGAAGAAGCAGATGAAGGATTTTCCTGTGAGAGAAATTGCTTTGTGCCACACTGAATGTGCCCCAACCAGACAGGTATCCTGATGAGCTTAGACTAGATTTCCAAATTTCCAAAATTTGATAGAAATCAGCAGTAAGAATCAGAATTTTTCTGATTCTTAGGCCTGATTTCAGGCAACTTCTTTTCATCTTAGTTTTGGAGCTGTGACTATTTCTGTCCTTTGAGTGAGCCAGAACCCCAAATGTCCAAGTAATAAATGGAAAGAATCACGCAGCAGCCTCATAAATTTGAAGGACGTAGCAGGAACAACAGAGTTAGGACACTGGTCCACACCCTGGTTGGAAAATAGGAGATACCAAATATTCTCCCATATGTGTCTGGAACTGGGATAAGACTGGAATTAAATAAAATAATTATTAAATTAAATTAAATAATTTTTAAAAATTCAATAATTAAATTAAAATAAAATAAAAATCTTCACGTGGATTTAATAAAGTCCAAGGAGAAGAGTTGGACAGAGCATCTCAGATCAAGGAGGGCAGGGTGAGCAATATGCATGTACCCAGATTTTCAGTTCTGCAGGCCAGCTACAAGAGATTGGCCTAGTGCTCTTGTCCTTCAGGTTTCAGCTCATAGCACTAAGATCAGAAATCATCACAGCTGGACACAAAAGACAAAGAAAACACAAGGGTTATGGTCATAATCAAATCAATTGTTATGAAGAATTACTGAAAGAATCTGGAGAATTTTTTGTTTCTCTTTTCATCTGAAGAGTTTTGTCACTTAATGGCAACTGTAGAATTGTTTCTTACATGGAAATTAGAGACCAAACAGATCACACAGAGAGGGTCTTTACTGAGAGATGGGTACTTAAAACAAAAACCAAACAAAACAAATCAAACAAAATCAATCAAACAAGCAAAAGAAGAAAAAAAAAAAAAAAAAAAAAAAAACAAAATTTAAAAAAAAAAAAAAAAAAAGGCACAGAGGAAAATTCAAATAAGAA